>NW_028275158.1:651197-976795 GCF_013281855.1 Momordica charantia
TGTTGACAATGTAGGCCTTCCAAACAAGTCATCGTGACATAGAAAATTTAATAGTTTGATAACATAAAACAGGAAATGTCAGTTATGTTACCAAACTATAATATTTGCTTAATTTCATCCATTTTATGGTTAAAAAACACGAAAACAATTTTCTGGAGAAATTGATCATTTATGATATTTTACTCCCTAAGAGCATCCTTAGGGTTTTTTTAGTACAATAACATATGAAGTAAAGATTCGAATCTATATACGCCTTAATCCGATTGAGCTATTTTCAAGTTAGCATGTATTAGAGTTAAATAACTTGGAATGAGTTGGATGACAAGGTCAAACTTATGCTTAGTAAATTTGTTCGTCATTTCAAACTAGAGATTATATAATTTGAGATATAATCAAACTTCATGACCCTATATCTCAATCTATATACTTAACATATTACATATATACACACAAAACCATCATGATGTGGCATAATGGTCAACAAGAACCAATATAAATAGCAAATGACTTAGAAAGAATGGTTCACACCATGGTGGTCACCTACCTAGAATATAATATATTCTGCTGAATTCAAATTTCAAGCTCATTACTTTGCACAATCCAAATATACATGAAAACTCAAACTGTTAAACTCCAAATTACAGAAGATTTGAACATGGATTAAGTGAGTATTAATGCCTCTCAGAGTTGTAGGTTAAAATCTACTCCCTCCCTTTCTAATATATTATTCCAAGAAACAACCTTAAACTACACATACCCAAAACAATGATGATTAATTAAGAAACAGTGAGGGCCCAAGAATACCGCAGCAGCAAGGAAAAGAACCGTATACGTAATTACTTAAGATTAGAACACGAAGAAGCTTGGCGTTGATGGACTAGGAAGAAAAGCAAGATATATTGGGTGCAGAATTTATTAATTTACTGAAAAATTTTACTGCAGTGAAACAATGCAGCAGCAGAAAGGCTTCTAACACAAAGTATTTGAGAAACTCCAGGGAAAAGTAACAAAGAGCTGCCTTGCCAGAAAAAGAAACAAGACTGCTAAAAGATATGTGAAAGTAAGCCTAACCAGACACAAATGCCTCATAATCTAATCCTTCTTATTTTGTTGGAGTGGCCCTTTGGGGATTTTACTCAAAACCTTGGCATCAAATACAGCATACTGCTTCTTGAGCTCTATCAAGGCCTTCTCAGCAATTGGATCAACCTGATCTTCATACTTCTCATAAAGTACTGGCACAGTGTGTAGCAAGACAAAGCCTGTTTTTCAAGAACAATTGCACATCCAAGTATTAATGTAAGTACCTGTTCTCAATTACAAATGCAAATAACAAATAAAGCAACTGAATGAGCAGAATTCCTTACATATATAGACTAAAGTCAGAAAGTTGAACCAACTGCCAACTACTGATAGAACCCATAAGCCAATAAAAGCCTGTTAATGGTATCAGACACCCTCAGTAGCATTACCAGTTATAAATATATAAAATGGTACAAAAATACAGTTGCAGACTGCAGTAACTATGAAAAAAGTAATTTCCAATAGACTATTGAGGCCAGAAATGTTTCTTTTAGTTTACTGCCCTTGCTCTAGAAAAACACATTTACACGTGAGATGAGAAAGTAGAAATGAACTTACACTTAGAAACTTCTTCAAATCTCTCCCAGAAGCAATATCACGTAAAGTTGATATTACTCGGTTGATTTCAATTCTCAGTTGATTGGCAACCTCAGGCAGGCAATCTAAATTAAGTCTAATTTCTGGGATGTGGGGTGAAGACCTGAACAAACAACACGAAAAAATATTTAAAGAAAAAAGAAAAAAGAAAAAAACGAAAGATATAAAACAAAACCAACAGACTATATAGCATTAGATTTTGAAGTCCTTACTTGTTGATAAACGTATTAGCATTAGACCACACAAAAATTAAAGCCAAAAAAAGAATTAATATATGGCAGACAAGAGTGATTAATTGGTACTCAAGCAGCTCAAAAAGGATCCACAAGGCGGTGGCACCCCCAAGGACACCTGCAGAGTTCTTCTTGTTCCTCCAAAGAAAAACATCAGCATCTGCGACAAGAAAAAATTACAATAACTTAAGAAAAGTTCCCTCACGGATACAGACAGGAAAGCGGTGGGGAGTAGAAGGCCATATTTCTGCAATGTCATATTCTACACAAACGTTTTTGGAGAAAAATATAAGAGTATATCTAATCAGTTTCAGTTTATATTAATGCAGTTATACAAAGAAGGTTCATATGATCCGATATTCTAAAACAGATTATACAGCACTAACAAGGGATTGTAATTCATAAACAAAGATAATCATGCAAAAATTTGAGGCTATAGCCCCATGTCAGGACCCCACAATTTCAGAACGGAGCAACGGATGAATGCACTTCATTGTAGATATATATTCACAAGAACTTCCAAAAATGCTTGAAACAATTGCACTAATAGACTAATAACAATAGGTAAGTAATATGTTTGTAGTTGTTCAGCAGACAAACAAAAAAAAAACTAGATCTCTCCTTTCAGGTGTCAATCTCGCAAGTTCGTAACTACAATGTGCTTGAAAAACCAAAATGTAAAAAGAATCGCTTTAATTTTTTATATGTCTACGATTTGCAGCATAACGTGAAACCAAATAGCGGTTACCATATTAATAAACAAAGCAACAAAACTCAACCGTACCAATTGAAGTAACTGAGTTATTTTCTTATGCCAGATCTAAGAAAACTATTATGGAACCATAACGCTATTAATCTAGGGTTTTCGTGCATAACTCATACGAAAGGAAAATGAGAAGATATTATTCTATTGTAACATAAGACGGTAAATGCACGCACATCCCGATGATAATTGATAACAATATAGGAAGATAGAGAAGCCATTTTCCGAGAGACGCCAGAGGAGAAAATAGCTTGCGCAAAACCAAGACAATGGCAATCAATTAAGGCAGAATAACAGAGGTTAATACAAAACTTTCAAATTCGTTATATCTCCTCAATTTTTTTCTCCATGAACCGATCCAATACAAGAGATATATATATATATATATATAGAGATAGAGATAGAGAGAGAGAGAGTACGTTTTCCACCGCCCAGGACCTCGTATACGGGCTTTTCTCTACCGAAGAGCCTACGAACGCGGGATTTAGCAGCGTCGAGTTTCGAAGGCTTATCATCATCGGAGTCGGAAGAAGACGATGAATGGAGAGCGTCGATCTTCTCGGAGATCTTTCCAATAACCGAATCTGGCTCGCCTGGTTGGTCAGCCATAGATCTCTGCAGCAAGATTCAAGAAAAATAAATGGAAATGAAAGAAAGAACCGTCTCCGAAGAAGAAACGAGGGGCGAAGTAGTCGTAAAGAGTGCGAAATGCAGAGAGAGGGAAATGTAATATGAGCTATTTAAAGTTAGGGTGCGTGCCCGCGTGGAGAAGTAACGCAATGGAAACCGTCGAGATTCAAGTTTTCAACATCAATCAAAATATTATACAACTTTTTATTAATATTTTGGTTTAAATACTAATTCCCTTGTTGTAGTTTGTTTCGGTTTTTTGAAACTCCCAACTTCAGATAATGAACCAAATGTCTTCATCACCGCTTGCCAATGTTTACGTTGTGGTTTTGTTTTCGTTTTCGTTTTCGTTTGTTTCGTCCCTCTAATTTTAAAATATATATTTTGGTTATTAAACTTTCAAATTTTGTTGGCATACGTACTTTTTAGAAAATGATATTTTTTTTTGTCTTTATTTACAAAATTTTCAAGAAATTTATTTAGAGCTGCATTTCAAAAAAAATTTATTGAATGAAATGTTATTATAAAATTATGATTGAAAAAAAATGAAATAAAAAATAAAATGGATGGACCAAAACGGACATCTTTTAAAAGAATATGGACAAAAAAGAACCTTTCGAAAGTATAATTACTCAAATTGATAAAAGCTAAAAGTACCATAGACAAAATGAAAAAAAATATGGACCAACATAGTATTTAAATCCAATATTTCTTAGGAAAAAATTTTCATTTTTATCCTAAACTTAGATGTGTGTATCAATATTTACCCTGAATTTTTATTTTCATCAAATTACACCTTAAACTTGGACAAATTTGATAATCTAAACTTCTAAAAGCATTGCAGTTCTCTAATAGAAAAATTCTTTTATTATACGTTTTTTTGGTAAAACATGTAAAGTGAGGATTATGTTTATTGGGAAAATTGATACAATGTTTAAGGATAACAGTTGGTTTCTTTCCCCTGTTTTACAAAAAAGAATCCCGACTCAAATCATGTTTTTGTTTCTAATATTTTATATTTACTTTATTTAGTAAGTTTTTTTTCATATTAAAAACATACTTCAATTTTTTATTTTTTCTGCAAAGGTAAAACATACTTCACTCCTTGATATTATTTTAAAGTTGTTTGATATAAACATCATGAATGCAAGCATATGAAACTAGAATTAGATGTGTCGTCTCTCAAAATAAAATTGGTTTGTGTTAAAATAGTTTAGTAAAAAACAAAAATTTATAATTATAAAAGGGATAAGTATACAAGTCCATACCAAAAATACATAGAAGGAAAGAGACATATTGGGCCACATCCCATAATTTGGAGGTGGGGGAATCATCCCGAAGACAATCCGCAGGCCCAATAGAAATAGGACATGGATTATCATACAGAAACGAGCCCGGTACTTATAACGGCCCAATAGGCCCATAACTTTTTTCTTCTCCTTCTAAATATAAATAAGGGTTGAATTATATTAAAAAATAAATAAGGGTTAAAATTGATGTTCTTTCCAAAATTTCATCCCTGTCTACTTATATTTTAATATCTCAATTTTACCTATCATGTACCTTTTTTTTCTTTTTAATAAAATTTACATGTTATGTTTTAATTTCTCTATTCACATATAAGTATGTTTCAACTTTATTATATTCGACAAGTATATGTATGTTTTTATTAGACTTTTAATAAAATATTTAGTATGTTCTAAAACCTGACATTTGGTATGCATTTACTTATATGATGATCATATAGATATAATTTATTAAGTGAATGATAAATATGTCTTTGATGGATTTGTAATATTTAGTAATTATTAAAAGAAATCAACAATATATTGGAAGAAATTAAATCAATAGACAAAAGGAATAGAGTTTGAAGGCCCCAAATGTTCAAAGGTCAAACCTTTTGAAGAAAAAGAAAGGAAAAGAAAAACTTAGACTCCACACAACAACAAAAGCTATGCTAGCAAACAAAAGGAACAAAAGAGAGCCTATGGTCAAATACAAAGCATGCCCCTCTTCCCCATTTATTTCTCACTTTATCAGATTTTCTTTAACCTTTAAAGGCAAAATTCCCTCTTTCTCTAGTATATATGTTGATATCGATGAAGACGATATCCGCATAATTTAACTAGTTAAAAAGTATATAAAAATCATCAAAATATCAAAGTTCGACCTTTCTTTCATCCCACGTATTATTGAATTAAAAATAAATGTTGATATCAATTAATTTTTTTGATACTATCAACATACAGAAAAAAAAAGTGATATTGATCTTTGATCTAGGTTTAAATCTCTTAAATTTTACATATAAAAGAAACATTTTAGTTTGCGTCGAATAAACTATCACATGATAAAATAAAATGATGAAGATGCATCTTTTATTCATTTGCCTAATAAAGATATTTATGCTAAAAAGTGTTTAAAATTAGGTATACAAAGTTAGATATTAGATTCCTTAAAGAATTTGAATAATGGTTAAATATTAATTAAAAATGATAATATAAATATAAATAACAATATGAGGGAGTTTTTTCCTTTTTGTTTGGAAAGCAGAATATGAGAGACTTTAATTATTAAATAAATATACTAAGTAGGATAGAAAATTCGAACTCATAAACCCTTCACCTCAATTACTTTTCATGATAGCGACAAAATAAGACTTAAATCTTCATTTTACCTTTTTTTTTTTTTTTTTGATTTCTGCTCTTTTTCATTATTCGTCAATTATCTTTTAAGTTTAAATATTATTTTCTAGGCTTTTTTTTCACTTTCATTTCAATTCGTTTTTCCTTTTGCTCTGTTCTCTCTCCTCTTTTTGGAAGTTTCTCTTTACCAGCTCTCAACACTTCTGTTTTCAAAGACATCTCTTTAACCATATATCCACAACCATATAAGTATAATTCCAACTTTTTCTTTTCTTTTCTTTTCTTTTTTTTTTCTCTCCACCCTTTTCACTTTGCCCTCATTTTCCTTTCCTTTAAATGCCTTCTTTTTCTTTTTCTTTTTCTTTTTCTCCCTCTTTTTCACCACCTTCAAATACTATGCCCACATGTAGAGCTCTTTCTCTCTCCTTTTTTTTCACTACCTTTGAATATTTTACTTTCATGCATACTTTTTTTAATAAGAAAAAAAAAAGAAAAAGAAAAGGCTTTCTCTATAAATAAATAAAACTTTGTTCTCCTTTTGCATTATTGAGTTAAGTTTTTGAGGAAAAGGAGCATTTAGAATGGTATTTTTTTTCTTCATTTATTATAATATAAAAAAAAACTTCTTTTTGGGTGTACCCCACTTGAAAAATAAGGAAAATTTGCATGGTACTGTTTAAGTCTTACTTGAATGTCTTTTTTTTTTAAAAATATATATATGGTTAAATATGAACACTTGTAATGTTTTGAGTGAAAGAGAAATTAAAGCTCCACCCCAAAACGATAGCTTTTGAAGTTTGAGTTAAGAAATAAAGAAAAAGATTATATTTTTACATGTATTAAGAGGTGGTTTTAATGAGGAGAAAATATATTCATTTTGATATTTTGACATGATCTGTGTGACACCATGGTTACTAAAATCAATCTCTTCTGTCATTTTCTCTAATTTTTCAAAGTTTGTTAAAGCATAGTTGACATGGAAATTGTGTCTCACTTACGTTTGTTTATAAAATTCATTATTGATTTCCACTTGTTGGTCGTTCTGCTCTGATACCATCTTAAAAATGAACAAACCACAACTCAACCCAAAAACTTAAGCGGATGAGTTTGGTAAATTTAATTCATTTATATGGATTCTAACGGTCCTTATGCAATTTTTCAATCCACAATTGATGGGAGTATTGGATATCTTATATAAATGATTAAATTTACTCTAACCTATCCACTTAAACTTTTGGATCCATTGATAAGTTAATCACGTTTATTATGGTATTAGAGGTTACCGAAGTTTTAAAATTGTTCATAGCATATAATTACTAACTGACTCAATAACATGCTACTAAATTATTCATCTCATGACTATTTGGATTAATTGACTTTGGTTCAAAAAATCGTAATCTCGATAAATTAGTAAATATTATTCTATACCACCTGAAAATTTGTTTGGTTTGAAATGTATATAAAATAACACCATTCATAAATAATCAAAATTGAAATATGAATTAATTTTCAAATAAATTAATTCAAGATTGGATAAAAAAATTACATTAAATTCAAAATTATTAAAGATATGTGGCAAGGTCTCTAAGCTTTTATTATTATTAAGCATGTTTATATTTAAAAAAAAAACTAAAAAAAATATTCTTAAGCATGTTTATTTTGTTTCCATCTTTTTCCTTTTCCTTTTCCCCCAACTCTCATGCGACATGTCGATTCCTTAGTGCTCTATCACCTCGAGTCGCGTGAGAGAGGAGAGCGCGTGAAGGGTTATTTTTACAAATGAAGAAATATGGAATATTGTAAGAAAGACTTGGTCTAGTCTTAACTCTATTTTTGCAGTCTGACGACCACCCAAACTTTGCCAGTCTGGCTTTTGCATTCTCCTCTATGTCTATATAATAGTCAAGTCAAATTCATATCTTTTGATTTTTTCTGGAAAAAGAAAAAAAAATACAGATTTCTATCCTTTTTTTGAATTTAAATAAAACTAGATATCCATAAAATCTTGGTTTCCACACGTTATTTAACTAAACAAAAATTATTCTAATGATATATATATTAGTTTAGATTTATATTATTTTCTAAAGATATAAGTTCCTATAAAGTTTGCCCGTGACCGTAAAACATAGGTGTCATGGATTTTTTTAATGTATTTTATAAAGTATAAAGAGGTAGAAAAAAGAACTATATTTTGAAAATATTATGGCATAGAAAATGGTTTGTAATTTAGTCATAAAATAAATAAAAAGTAGAAAGTTCTGTCGAGTCAAAGAGTGGGGCATGGGAGGAATCATGGTTCAATATTAACTTGCTGAGAAGTCAGAAGTCAGAAGTCGAGGGGAGAAACGTACAAAAACGAAAGCGCTCTCTCTCTCTCTCTCAAAGCAAAAGGAAGTACACACTGCCATTTAGACATTTTTTTATCACTATCCTCAGGGGAATTTAGAAAAAGAAATCCATATTTCATTATTTTTTAATTTATGAATATTTTTTAGTATTAATGAATAAAAATTATATATTTCATGAAAAAATAACTAGTATTTTATGTTTGTTTATAAATTTAAATAGTTGATGTTTAAAAACATTTATTATTCTAACAATCCAATAAAAGATTAGAAATATGTTTATAATTTAATAAAGCAATGTTGAGTTAGTTTAATTTTGAATTCGATAAAAAAATTATAAACATGTTTATGTTATCCTTATAATTAACTTATAATTTGGTTCTACTATATTTTACTAACTCTTAATCCTATTATCGTGGATATTGATTCAATTTTTCAATCCCAAAATATATTTAGTTTTAACATTGGATTCGAATGCTCCCTTATTTAAAATAACCCAATAATGAAATTACTATGATTTGGTTTTGAGTGGTTACTCTAATAAGGAAAAAGGTTTCTTAAAAAAAAATGAAAAAGTAGGTAAAATGTTTAAATGTCTATATATTTTCAACTTTTGTTTAATTTAGTAAATGGACTACGGTTGAAACGACTATTTTTTGTCTAGTTATTTTTAAAAATAATTATTTTGATCAATTTATTTTCATTTTTATCTAATTTGGTTTAATCGTAATTTTAATATGACACTATTCACAAAAGTTCAACCAAAATATACGTATTGAAAGTATATACAATGAACAAAATTGAAAGTAAAATAACTGAAATGAACATTTTGAAATATACAGACTAAAATAAACCAAAATAAAAATTACACTGACCAAACTAGTAATTTTTTTAATACAACAATATGTGGGGATGGAGATAGGAGACCGAAGCCCACTTTATTTTTATGAGGAATATATGTTAACCAGTTAAGGTATACTTAGGTTGACAACTCAACTAATATTTAAATTTAAGAAAAATTTTCTTCTATAGTAGCACCTATTTAGAATATTAAATTCCTACAATTTTTTAATTATTGGTATCCACATATCTCGATACTCACCAAATTGAACATAACTCAATGGATTAAAACATTTTCGGTTTTAACCGAAAATGTCAAGGTTGAAAATCTTTACCTCATAAGTTTTTTAAGTTTTTTAACGCAAAAAGAAAAAGGAGAAAATAAAGTTTCTCATATATCAATAATAATAATAATAATAATAATAATAAAAGAGCCAAATGTATTGCGGTTAAATTAAATAGAAGGAAATACAATTTCTTGGAGAAAAAGGTTTTTATGTTATTTTCAGGGTCAGGCACGTGTTCGCCGGTCCCTCTCCTCCACACACGACCGCTCTATAAAACCCACCAAAGCCAAGCCCCATCGTCCCATTTGTGATTCTCTCCATCCCCTCACCGCCATGGAAGCTCTCGACTTCGTCAAGCTCCATAATCTCTACGCTCATTTCTCCTCCATCGTTGAAACTGCATATCCTATGATTCGCTCTCATTTCTATGGCGACGATCAGGACGAAGATTCATTCTTCGACTTGGATTTCATCTCTCCTCCTCCCTCAGAAACCAGCAAATCTTCCGACTCCAAGAACCTGACTCGCTCGGGCCAAAACGGGCTCTGTTTCGAGCAGCCAGGTCTTCTCCTCTCTCATTCTGATCTTATCTCGAAACGAAAAATCCTTCCGATCGATCTCAGTTCAAAGCCAGAGTCTCCGGTTCCAGTTCCGCTTCTCAAATCGGCCCCGAGACTCTCGATTTCCTTGTTCAAGAAGCCGAAATTAATGGCGAAACAGAAGATGGACGAAACAGAGTCGCCGTCGTCTCTCAAACTACAGAACACAGAAAGCAAACGCTTCGCCTTCAAACTCAGCAGAGTAAGCAGTTCCAGAAACAACAATCGGATGGACGCATCTGAGCGTCAGTCGAAAAGATTCTCCGGCGAAGGAATGCAGAAGTATCTGAAATTAATCAAGCCTCTGTATGTGAAGGTTTCGAGGAGACATAACTACAGAGCGTCGCCGGTTTCATCTCCTGCGGCGGCGTCATCGATGGATGAGAAGCAGAGGAACATTTCGATCGGCATCCGAGTGGTTTGCAGGCGCCTCGGGAAGAGTAAATCGTCATCATCGGCGACTGGAATGGCTGTATCGCCGACGAATCGGCGAGACGATTCGCTTTTGCAGCAACACGACGGGATCGAGAGCGCCATTTTGCATTGCAAGAGGTCGTTCAGTGCTACCAGAGGTAAGATCCAAATTAAAGCAAAATCTCGGAACGTTTTTTTCATGCTCTCAAATCTGTTATGACTTTGAATATCTGCAACAATCTAACGATCATTTCAATCGAAATTTCAGACGATGTTGATGGAACGTGTGACGATAACCTACTATTCGAGACTGGCGATTTGCAGAAGCTGAAGGCGGGAAAAGATGTTTTCTCAGAAGCCGAACAAGGAGAACGACATTGAAGAGAGATAGAGAGAGAGTTGAACGTTTTTTGGGTTTTGCTGTAAAAAGATGAAAAGCAAACTGAATTAGGCAGTGCAGGACAGTTTTCGTTTTTTCTTTTCTTAGAAATGATAAACAGTGACTCAGTGAGTCTGATAGTGGGCGAGTTGGATGCAGGTGTATTTACTATTTGGTAAATAATAGTTAAATGATGAATGTAATGAACCATTTCTATTTTCTTTTTATGTCCCATATGATTTCCTTATCATTTCTTATTTATATTATGCCCATATAGATATTAAGTCAAATGAGTATGATAATTCACATATATTTCTAATATAAAAGAAGTAATAAAAATATTAATATAAAAACACAAAAAGCTTATATACATGACCATTTTGAAAACATTTTTATTTTCTTTTGTCTTTTCCTAACAAATTTTATATTACATTTAAACTTGAATTGGATATATATTTATATATTTATTGTAAAATCTCAAACTTTTTGTTATATTTAAAAATATATATCTATTTTATGCTATTTATGTAGACGTGACCTTCTTCTTTATTAATATGTTTTCACATGATTATTTTTCCTCAAGCCTAATATTTGTTTTGAAAACTTTAATAAAAATGGTAAACATTTTCACAACTAAGTTATATATCTGATGTGATTAAATTTTAACCATTGGAATGTTCGTTTTTATCCTACAAGTTGTAATTTATACATTTATTTTCTATCAAACGGAAAAAGGAAAATTGGTCAAAAAGCCAAATGATTTATGGCATTAATTGTTAAATGGATAATCTTTTGGACTTTTTTGCACAATTGTAATAATTAATAAGGTCAAAATAGGAAGAATCTTTATATGTTTATCTACTATTTGGGTTTTCCTTTTGAAAAATGACACCTATTCTATCCCTCTAGCACTCTTCATTTTCCTTCCCCTTCTTTAAAAGTAAAGTTTTGAAACTTTCACAGACCTTTGACCAACTTTGGCTAATACCACAAGTTATGAAAAGAATAAAAATTTAATTTTTGTATGCACATGCTATACTCTATTATTATTTGATTTAAATCATAGACTTCAAATATCGTTGAAATTCAAGGCTTGGCAATATATTTCATTTCCTTATTATTGACTAACTATCATATTGGTTAAACTTTTACATTTTGATAATTTTTTAAATTATGAATTTGACAACGATCAGAAAGTAAATTCTAAAGGGTAATTTAAGGGGGAAAAATGGACTTTCCCAAAATTGGAACCCTCTTGGGGACAATTTCAACGAGAAAAAAGAAGCTTTTTTCACTTTGGAAACATGTATTGAGAATTTTGCTTTAGTTTGGGACATCAAAAGCAGCATTTTTATTTGCTTTCTTTGAACAAAAGGCTCAGCTAATTAATTCAAAGTGAAAAAGCATATAAATGCTTTCTGTCTCTCAATTGAACCATTGCATTCTTTTTATTTATTTATTTATTTAATTAGTATGGATTTGAAAGGAACTGAATTGAATGCAATTTGGAACCTAAAAGTCATCCTATAATCCTTTGAAAATGAATCTCCCTAATTTTTATGTTAAAAATTATATATATATTAATTTTTTAATTAGTTAAATATAAAAAGAAATTAAAAGTTTTAAGAACTAAAAATTGATTTTATAAAAAAATAAAATTTAGAACAAAATAAACCATTAGTAGTTACAAATCCGAATTATTTTAACATCTAAAGAACTTTTATCCTATTGATAGGAGCATAATTATACATATCTTCAACTAAAGGCCAGGATCAAAATCTCCACCGCCACTTATTTTTTATAATTCAATTTTTTAGAGTATAATTATCGACTACATACATTTGAACCAAACCTCAAAAATTAGTTAGGAAGTTAGGATAGCGAATGAATCAAGAGTTCACTCTCTCCACACCTCCCATTGTTTTTATCAAAAAGGTTATAAAAAAAAAAAAAAACTCTCTCTCCTTGATGTATGGGTAAAAAAAAAAAAAGAACATAAAGGTGTTTTGAAAGAAGAGATGGGACCTTGAAATATGGTTCACTGTACCAATGAGGGAAAGCCCCTTTGTTATTAGAAGAGAAACAGAATTGATTTAATATTGGCCGGAAGTTTCAAGACAAAACAATACAATGGATTTTGAATATATAACCCTTTCCCTAGAGAAAATTAAAGACATAATTAGAGTACCCAACGCCAACACCATGTTTTTCTCCGAGGGTTTTGGATTTGCTTTGTCCCCCCCCTTATCTTTCGTATCTCCTAATTAGCTTCTTTGTCTTCGGCCAAAATTTTTAATGTCTAATTAGTAATTATAAGCCCTTTCTTTGCTCCTCCTTCTCTCTCTTTTTTTTTTAATTAATTAATTTATTTTTTAACGAGCATTGGGATCAAAAGCTGGGTAGGTGATTCCTCTTCTTCACCATTATAGTTTATGATTAAATTCATTAGTGTTCCTTTAGTTCATTGAATCTCTAATTCCATGTCATTAAATATTGTGCCTGCCTATTATTTATATATGTGTGTGAATGTATATTGTAAAATATATTTTTTCTCCCTTTTAAGTTTGGTGGTACGGTATCGATTTACGGTCCTTAAAATTTCAAAATAGACATTTTTGGTCTTTGTGACTTTTTTTTTAAATACGATGTGGTGGTTAAGTTGATGGTTATATATTGCTGATTTGGCAAAATGTATTAATTTAATAATACTTTTATGATAGTGAGATTTTCTATCTTCTTCGACAAACTTGATCTTGTTACTTGCTGTCCATCTCGTTCTTCGTTCTACTTCTCGTTCAAATTCTACAAGGAACACTCGTTCATATCTAAAAAGGAACGATGATTCCTCATTCTATATCGGAATGAGGTTGCTCAATATTGGTGAGGGCTTTCGATGACAATGACGGGCGAGGAGGGAGATTATGGGCATTGGTGAGGTTTGCCCGAGAAGGATAGGAAGAGAAGGAAAAAGGAATGAGAAGATAGAAAGTTCAATCACCGTAAAAATAATATTAAATTAATATATTTGGTCAGTCTAAACACGACTTTATTGAACTATTAATTCTACTGAAAAAGACAGAGACAGCACCTATACTGTTGTGTGTGAGGGAGAGATGTTTGTTTAATTGGGCTTTTTTTGGCCCATGGTCACGCAATATACGAGGCCCATAACCAAACAACCCAATACCCTACGTGGCCCAATGATGACATTTTGTACCACGCCCAAGCCCACCCGGTAGAGAAAAGTTAGTACATCTTGAAGTATCCCTATGAAATAAATATAAATATTTTAAATTTAGAACTTACATCACTACTTATAAAATAAATATATCAGTAACACCCTAATAAAAATATTAAACAAATAAAAAATCAATTAACTTCAAGAAATCTCTTGAGTTTATTACTTGAAAATGAAATAAAATAAAACCACAATCAAATACGAGAAATAATATAAAAAAAAAATTTAATGAGTTTGTTACACATCGCACGTGGGATTAGTTGGAGATATGCCACGTAGGAATGATTTTTCATTTTTCATTTTTGTGTATGATATTATCAATTAAAGTTGTTAAGCTTCTGTTCTGGTATAGAGTTTTGTCTTTGTGCTGGAAGTGCGTTTTAATAAATTGCAGACTATAAAACGACGACGCCCACTAGTTATGTATGGAGGGAAATGTGTCACGGGCTGCCATTTTCTGAATATACTTTAAAATAATTAAAATATCCACGCACCATCCCCCATTTCGCTTCTTCCAAAGCTTTCTCTCTCTCTGAGGATAGAGAAATATCGGTGATTCTACAGTGAGCTCGTGAACTTTTCAACGATTGGTTCTCGACTATATTTACCCCATTAAATTTTGTACCAATACCAGAAAAATGTAAAATAAAAAAAAATAAAAGGAGATATTTTTTTTTTACATTTATACAAAATAAGGAGTTGTCAATTTTTTTTAGAAGTAATTAGCATAAAGATAATAATGATGATTTGTTACCAAAATCATTCTCATGTTTTAGTCTGCAATGGATCGCATGACAATACCAAAAATAATGAGTCCTAAAAAATTTACGAGTTGACTTAGTAACAGTTTTAGATTGAATGTAGAATTAAAGAGAGGACATGGATCGTACATTTGGATATCGTATCTTAAAGGAATATGATGCATGCCTTAAATAGATTCTTGGACACTCTATTCCTAAGTCTTGAAACTCCATTACCATATGAGTTTTTGTTGCAGTACACATCATTCATGTAATACTAACTTATTCCTTCATCGTTATCTAATTTGATAAATATTTAAGTATTTATTGGTCAACACTTATCTCACTGCTGACATCCACTAAAAATTTGATAATTCTTCAAATTACAAAAAATATATTTCTTTCTGTATTTCTCTCTCCTCTATGTCAAAACTTTTAACAGTGGTCAACTAAAGATATAAGCGGTTTAACAACTAAATATTGTTTGTGAATTTTTCTAGCTGTTTAGGTTGTGGTCGAATTAGAAGTTGACACCACCACCTTCTATGTGAGATATTATTTCCATACTCTAGTTTTTTTAATGTACAAATGTCAATTTGCTATTGGACACATCTTGAACCGTAAGAATTTGTTACCCAAACATGGGGTAAATATTTATCATAAAGAAAATAGTATTCCAAAAGATTTTAAGCATTAGACGAGATATCCTATTATTACATTAAATCACTACTAAGTTTGAAATTTGAAATTATTAATTTATATAAAATTGACCCCTTTGTGCTTTTTTTTCTTTTTGAAGCAACCCTCTATGCTTATTGTAGAGGTAAACCAAGATGAAACAATTAATATAGCTATTTTTTTTCAATAAAAATTTCAATATCTCCATAATTTGGCGATAGAAACAAAATATTGTCCCCACGTCGTGTCTTTGCATGCCGAGAGTCTGACTTTTAATGACTTCATCCCAATAAAATAAAATAATAAACAATAAACAATAATAGAAGTAAAGGCCATGCAATATTTGAGAGCCACAAGTTTTTGCTTCATTTTCTCAGGTACGGACTGTCATTTCACCATCAACAAGTTCGAAAATGAAATTCATCCTCTCAACAAAATAAAATCCTTAAGTTTCATGGATAAGCTTCACACCTTTTTTTTTTGTTCTAAAAAAGTCACACCAACTAAGCAAAATATTACTAAAATTTTCACAATTAGTTTTAGGCTAAATATATTTTTGATATTTAACAAATTTTCAATTTTATTCTTAATGTATGAAACATTCAATATTAAGTTATCCATAAAAAATGGTCAAAATTTGTTAATTAAAAGTTGATGCATCATATAATTATTATTTTATTAACCTATATACATGTCATTGAAATGCTATTTTTTTAAACTATGATACCCAATTTACCCCTCAACAAAAATTCATTTAGTGACATAATATGTTTGATATATGTTTAGTGACATGTTTGATATATGCTTAGTGACATAACAATAATTTAGCGACATAACATATAGAATTATAAAAAATTAACGATCAATTTTTTAAAAATCTTAAAAAATTAGAAACCATTTAATATATTTAGCTAACTTTTAATCATGAAATTATACTCATAAACCAAACCGCATTATTAAATTAAAGAGAGAGAGAGACTGAAGTATCTCTTCGAAGAATTCACTTCCCCTTCAAATCCCTTTATCTCTCACACATTCTCTCTCCGTCCATCTACAGAATCCCTCCCCAATGGAAGAAGACCAACCGCCGCCGCAGCCGCCGCCGCCACCGCCGCTCAGAAGCTACACATTAACCGCATCGTCGATATCCTACGCGAAATCCACCACCGTGATCACCGCCGCCACCTTGTCGCCGTACAAGTGGTTCAAATCCTGCGCCGCCGCCGCGCCCACGTACATTCTCCGCGACGTGTCGTTCACGGCCCACCCATCTCAAATCCTGGCCATCGTGGGCCCCAGCGGCGCCGGAAAATCAACTCTCCTCGACATCATCGCCGCCCGAACCGCCCCGAGCCACGGCGGCCTGTTCCTCAACTCTGCCCCTATAAACCCTTCCTCCTTCAGAAAACTCTCCGCCTACGTCCCTCAGCACGACGCCTCTCTCCCTCTCCTCACCGTCTCCGAGACCTTCGCCTTCGCCGCCCGCCTCCTCATCCCCAAAAAATCCGACATCCCCACCACCGTCGACTCCCTCCTCGCCGAGCTCCGCCTCACCCACGTGGCCAACACGCGCCTAATTTCCGGGATCTCCGGCGGCGAGAGAAGGCGCGTCTCCATCGGCCTCAGCCTCCTCCACGACCCCGCCGTTCTGCTCCTCGACGAGCCCACCTCCGGACTCGACAGTGCGTCCGCCTTCAACGTCATGTCGTCCCTCAAGTCCATCTGTCAGTCACGGAATCGGACGGTGGTGCTTTCGATTCACCAGCCCAGCTTCCGGATTTTGTCGGTTATCGACGGGATTCTTCTGCTGTCGAAAGGGTGCGTGATCCACCATGGAACTCTGTCGACTCTCAAGGAGTTTTTGGTTTCGAATGAATTTTCGATTCCTCCGCAGCTGAATCCTTTGGAATTTGCGATGGAAATTCTGGACCAGCTCACTCCCACTACTACTTGTGTTCCTCCTGATTTGCCGCCCGTCACCGGCGAGGCTACGCCGCGTCCGGATTATGAAGAGAATCCTCCGATCAAGTACAGGAGCTCGAGATTGCATGAGATCTTGACCCTCCATTGGAGGTTTTGGATGATCATTTTCCGGACGAGACAGCTGCTTTTGACCAACACTTTGGAGGCACTCATTGTCGGAATTGTTTTAGGTAACCACTCTCCCTTAAAATTTTCTGTTGAATTTAATATATTGAATTACAAATTTACAATCAATTTTGAAGCATAGATTTTTTTTTGGGAAAAATAGTTAGAGTCGCCCATTCTTGTCCTCACTGTTATTGGACCAAATCTTGTGCTTTCTACCGTCGAAAAATAGACCATTCATTTTTTTTTTTTGAAAAGTCTAATTTTACATTTTTTTTTCTCTTCCAAGTATTTTTTTTCCTCTTGTTTCTAGTTTATATTTTTTATTTTTGAAAATAAGAAACATAAGATGTTTGGATTTTTGTTCTTTCTTTTGGAAAGTTCGATAACGTTATCTTAAAATTTAGATTAGAGAATTAATAAAATTAATTTTTGTAAAAAGAATATTTAGAATTATTATGTTTTGTTTAATTGTATTCATTAATATTTTGGTAGTAAAATTGATAGAACAATACTTTTGTCTAGGTGCATCATCTTTGAAAATTTTTAAAAATTTTCAGCTTTTACATCCATCTTTCTTAACCGTCAAACATCAAATGGTAGATAATACAATACAGGTCTTTATCGATATAACGAGAAATATGAAATATGAAAATTAACCATTATTATTATTATTATCATCTTGCCAATATTGTTAATTAACTCAATAACAATGAACGTCAGGTACAATTTACATAAACATTGGTTTGGACAAGGCAGGCATAGACAAAAGATTGGGTCTATTCGCATTCACACTCACATTCCTGCTGTCCTCCACGACGGAGACTCTCCCGATATTCCTCGGCGAGCGGCCCATCCTCCTCCGGGAGACCTCCGGCGGCGTCTACCGTCTCTCCTCCTACATAATCGCCAACACCCTCGTTTTCCTCCCCTACCTCCTCGCCGTGGCCCTCATCTACTCCGTCTCCGTCTACTTCCTCGTCGGGCTCTGCTCCACGTGGCAGGCCTTCTCCTTCTTCGTCCTCGTCATCTGGGCCATCGTCCTCATGGCCAACTCCTTCGTCCTCTTCCTCAGCTCCCTCGCCCCCAACTTCATCGCCGGCACCGCCCTCGTCACCGCCCTCCTCGCCGCCTCCTTCCTCTTCTCCGGCTACTTCATCTCCCCGGACAGCCTCCCCAAGTTCTGGCTCTTCATGCACTTCCTTTCCATGTACAAGTACGCCCTCGACGCGCTCCTCATCAACGAGTACTCCTGCATGCTCTCCACGTGCTTCATTTGGTTCGAGGAGAATGATAAGGAGTGCTTGGTCACGGGCGCGGACGTCCTGCTCAAGAGAGGCCTCCACGAGCGCCAGCGCTGGACTAATGTCTATGCTCTCCTCGCCTTCTTCGTGCTCTATCGCCTTCTTTGCTTGCTTGTGCTGATTAGAAGGGTTTCCCGGTCTAAGAAATAATTAACCACACCCACCCCAGATAAATTCATTCAAAGGGTATATTTGGAAATACCACCTTCTTAATTGATTATTTTTGGCTTTTCAAAGTTAACTAAGAATTATTATGGTAATCTTAGCCCATATATGAAAATTAATAATGCATTTTGTATATAGTAATAGCTTAATAATCTTCTACAATGTTGCAAACTTCTTTACTATTGGGTGGATGTATAAGCTCATCTTTATAACATAGATTTTACTCTAGCCGAATTTCGACCACCAGAATCTATATATTGCCTTCATTTTAGTTTTTTTTCCCCTTCTCAAATGAGTTAAAGATAAATAAGTTGAAGACAAATTAATAAGCATCTTTCTTGTTTGGATATTGTCAATTATTTTATGATTATTGGTTGGCTTTTGCAAGAATAAGACTATGAAAATAACATTGGAGAGAGATGGCTGTTGGGGATTTAGGAGCCCTTTGATGTGAGGGTGAGGCTTCAATCATTTTCGGCAGATGGGCCGAAATGTCCAAAATGTCCCCACGTCCAACCTTCACACATGACATTTTCTTCTTATGGAATTTGAATTTTCTTCGTACTACAAAACCTTTCAAATTTTATTATCTTATATATATTTTTTTTTATGGAAATACATCAAATTGATTAAATAAAGATATGGGCTTAAATTGTCTTCCATGAAAAGTTTTAATACAATAATGTTGTTGAGTCGAAACACTCAGAATTTGTAGTGGGTGGCCATTTTTTGTTTGTAATGTAATTTTTTAATATTTGAAAACTAAATTTGGTTTTTTTTATTTGACGTGAGATATTATTGATAATAAGGCGATTAGTGACTTAAAAAGGAGTTAAATACTTTTTGATAATGGGATAATATTGAAGTTTTAAACTTTTAGAATGGGTTAAATTATTAGCTAGTAACATATTTTACAAGTTGATGGTTTAAATTATCTCATCTACATTTGTAATTATTATATTTTAAAAAAATTTAGAATTAGGAATGAAAAACACTTATTTACTGCCGGATGAAGGATATTGAATCACATCAACTTTTGAAATGATAATTGATGTCTTATTCGCCAAAACTATACTCATATTAACACTTCGATATTAAGGGCCCGTATGGAAACGTTCTTATTTCTCGTTTCTCATTTTTTATTTTTTATTTCTCATTTCCTTTTTTTAATAAATAACAAAAAAGAAAATCATTTGAGAATGGTTTCTTGTTTTCATTCTTTTTTTCTTTTATTGAAAAAAGAAACATAAACTTACTATTTCTTACCATTCATACTCTAAATTTTGAAATTAAAAAAAGTAAACTTTTTATGTGAAAATTGATTTTTAAATTAAATATTCAAAATATCTATATTATATTTATTTTTTAATATTTATTATGTATTTTTTTATAAGTCAATATTGATAAAAAAAATATTTTTATTTGTCCTTATTTATTTGAAAAAAGAAATTGGAAACAAGAAAGAGAAGCAACACAATCAATTTTGTTGTTTTCAAAATTTCTATACAATTTTATAAATGTTTTTTAAAAAAAGAAACGAAAAACTAAATCAATTGCCAAATGAGTTTCTCAAAAATGAAAAATAAAAAACGAAAACATTAACCAAAGCCCTAAAATTATACAGATTAAAAAATAAATATTGACATTTTAGATCGTTCAAACAATAACATGTCACGGGCGTTTTAGCTATTTTGATATGCAGATTTAGAAAGGAGAGAGAAATAGAGAGAGAGATTTTTGTTTTGTCGGATGGTGAAGGCTCTCTGATTGAATCAGTACCAAAATATTCACTCACGGGTTACTCTTGTGTTTCTGTAGCACGTGAACCTTTTTCTTCTTCTTTTTGGTTTTTTTTTTGTCTTCTTTATAGATTATATCTATATAAATTCTTTTTTCAAATAAAATAAAAAATTTTGTTGAATTTTTCTGATATAACTCGTTAACTAGGTGCCACGTAGACTTAAACATCATTGGGGTCCCTTAAATAGACGATTTGAGTATAATAACTACAAAATTACATGCCTCTGTAGATGATTTCATAATGCCATTTCGAGTAGGATTATTTAAAATAGAAAGAAAAAAAAAACAGACTTTGAGTAGGATAGAATTGATGGAGTTTGCCAATACTATCACTATACCACAAAAATTAGTTTGTTGAGAAAAACTTGGAGCGTAGCAAAACATACTAACCTAAGATATACAAGTTAAGATTGTGAGAGGGAGAGAGAACGGATAAATATCACACCATCGATATTTGTGGTTGATTTTTAGTCCTAGTGTACATGCATGTTTGATAGTATATTGACGTGCATATGTATTATTTGTTTGTCGTTTTTTTTTTTAAATTGTGTTACGTTAGAATAAAGAAATGTTGTGGTTGTAAGCTCCACCATAAAAATAAGATTGTTAATGTCAATGTCAACTTTTGATTTCCTGATTGAACGACCAGACCTATGAAAGAGCGCACTACCAACCTATAAGGGAGCACGGCCGACCTATGAGAGAATTAATGAGGCCGACCTATAATGGAGTAAGGTATGTGAAGAAAGAACTACACACAGAGAGTGGATACTTCGATGTTCAAGTCAGTTTCAATCTGAGGTATCCGCTCCCAAGACGAGCATCATATTTGTGTACGGAGAGAATTCAGTATTTATAGTCGTTTGGGAGTGGGCCCCACTTTTCATCCACTTTGCACGTCGTGTGATGCCCGACGTGAATTAAGCAGTAGTGATGAGTTGGGAGTTGAATAGAGTGCTTACGGTTGTTGGTGTAATATAGCTTGGCTCGAATCAAAAGATAGCTGAGAGTTATATTCTTGATTGAGCTGTATCAATAGCGGAGCTATATTTTTGAAAAATGGGTCTGAAACTTTATATCTCAACCTACAATCAGATCAGCTCTTCTTATTGGTTGACCATTTTCCATCATCTAATAGTTGAGATGGACAATTGTAGATAACAAATTGCAATCATTTAAAAAAGTTAGAAGTTATTTAATTCACAAGTTAAGTTTTGTAATTATAACCTAAGATGGGGAGATTGTATATTCATTTAACGTGTGACCTTGTTTAATGCCTATCTTCTTTTGTTAATTCTTGGTTTTTTGAAACTCATAAGTTAGTACGCAAAGTTTCATAATCCCCAAATATTCCAAAAGTCAAAATACAGGCTATACATAAATCCTAATTTCTAAAACTTTGTTACTATTATTATTATTGTGTTACTACAATCCAAACGGAATTTTTTTTGTTATTAAATTAGTTTTTATCTAAGGTTTTAAAATTTATATAAATCTTACATAATTACGTTTTCCAACATCATTGTGAAAAAATAATCTAAAACCATAATTTTTTATGAATATTTAGAAGTTTTTCTTTAAATAATCAATAATATATCCTATTTAGAAATAATAAGCTATATATATATATATATATATATATATATATATATATATATACTTTATTTATTTATTTAACTCCATTTAAAGAGCCAAAGAGACCAATTTAAAGCCTTGGAGAAGCCCTTGTCAAAAAGATCTCATTTGGAGTGTCCGTTATTCTAGATGGGCCAGCCATTTGTACATTTATAAGAATGCCTATTAAAAGTCTTCAGAATTTATATCAGGTGTCCCTGTTTATCATATCGAAATATCAAAATTTATTAATTTTTAATCACAAAATAACACATTTTTTCCTTGTTGGAAGTAGAAAGTTGGCAATTGGAAAAACAAAGCATTAATTTTCACCCTTTCTAAATTTGATTTTTATGATGTATTTGGTCGGTTCTCAAAATCACTGTCCCTTAAATGAATCATATTTGACAAATTAAAAAATTGACTTTAGAAAAGTTAAAATCACTTTAAAGTTATTTTTAAGGTATCACTTCGACGATGATATTGGAAAATCAATTATACTTAAATATCTATTTTCAAAATCTTTCATTTCATTCTATCACTTCCAAACACACCTTTGTATTATTTGTTTAAGCCAATAATAACATTAAACAAGTGATAAGAAAAAAAAAAACATTTGCTCCTAGTTTGGTGAGCAATACCTCTTATTCCTTAGACAGAGTGAATCAATCCACGCCATTTTATTTGGCCTAGCCACGATTTTAAAATTTGATTATTTTTATTACTATGTTAAATTCTTATATTTTGTTTGTTGAAAAAACTCCACTAAAAAGAGCTTTGGAGGGATGATTTAGTTTAGTTGCAAGGAAATTCAAGAGTAAAATTCTTCAACTTCTATGATAAAAAATGTTCCATACGCTTAATCTGGCTTTGGTATGCCACCCTTTTCAACTAGCATTAATTACTGAAGCTACCCACGAGCAGCCAATCAAATCTAACAAAACTAAGAAACTATTTATTACCTGATTTGATAATAATTTCGATTTTAGTTTTATGTTTTTTAAAATTTAGTTTGTTTGTCGACTTGAATATAACTTAAAGTAAATATATCTGACCAGAAATTTATGAGTTCAAATTCCAATAATAGTTAGAAGAAAGTATAGTTGGTGGTGAGCTTAATTTTAAAAAACAGAGAGCAAAATAGAGTTCATAATTTAGATAACTATCTTTGCAAAGGTAGAGGGAAGTTTGGTGTGATGACAGTCATCTTCTTCGTTAGTTAGATTAATTTAAAAATTTATTTGTAATAAGTGGCTTCTTCTCAATATTTTTAGTTTAATAAATGGGCTGTTACAAGAATCGTCATTTACAGACCCACATGGTATTTACGGTAGAGAAGCTATCTAGAAATTAAAAAAATAAAAGATAAAAAATCAGTTTATAAACCCTTGCTAGTTGCTAAGCTAAAAAAATTAGATCATCTAATTGCGCTTGCGCAGCCATCAACCATAACTCCTCCGGCAGTTGGGCAACTGGCCAGAGGGCAGCCATCCACATTGTTTCCCCACCAGTCAATTCCCTTTGATCCCAGTGTCAGAAATATCAATATTGTCATGAAGGCAGTTCCTGCGTCCAGGCCGCCGGAGAGGATATAATTGTAGCGTCTCCACCACTGTGTCTTATATCTGAAAAGGAAAAATCCAAACAGAAACCCACAGATGAGCCAACTAGTAAAGTTCACGGCACTGGCGGGCGGCATCATCGCTGTAGCGCCCAATAGGACTGGCATGTGGATGAGGCGAATCCATGAATGCTTGGGGAACATCTTGTGCGCAATCCATACGAGCAGAGGGGCAATGGCTCCACCAATAAAGAACCAATTCACAGCTCCATATTCTCCCAAGTTCCCAAAGATTCTACGAGGCCCAACAAGCCCCCAAATGACTGAAGCATCGAAGAACACACGATCCATCGGGCAAGTCCAGGGGCTATTCGATGGCAGCAGGTTAGTGTCACAAAGGTTATGAATTGATCCCATTAGCCACCAGGCGGTTGAAATGTATACCACCACGGCTATGATTGTTCCCACCATCTGCCACAAAGTTGATTCATTATGAACAACAACACACTTAGCATATACTATATTTCATATTGTATTATAATTTTAGACCAAAGTATAGAAAATGTGGTGGGATCTTCATGTAGTGACCAAGTTTAAAGTCGGACACAAATGTTAGAGCTTGTGTCATGCTAATATATCCGAACACCTTGAAACACATGTTTGCGACTGGACGCTCAGGATACGCATAGCCAATGATGTACTCTGTTATAATATTCAAACCAGGTGACTGCAAACAAAAAAAAGTCATTTGGACTTAACGTGAGTAAGTCATCTCTTGAAAGCAAACAGATGTGTAGTTTAAATTTTAATTAGGGTTCTATGACTTTACTTGGTTTGTGGTAGCGGCAATGATTCCAATTGGAAGAGTGAAAAAGAAGGCAATGGCACAAGCTAACAGAACACCCCACCAAGGCAATTGAAGAGATGCATTGTAATATTGACAAGCAAAAATAGAGAGACCAATGCTCAACACAAGGATGATGAGGAACCACCATGTAGGTACTTGTTTATAGGCTTTCATAAGCCTCGTATGTATGTCCATTTTCCTCTTCCCTCCAAAGGCGTTTTTGCTCTGGTTCCACAGTTCCCTGCAAGTATAGATCATGAATCAATTACCACCTGGTTGTTTTATCATTTCTTTATCAAACAAGGTCTAGACTATCTAGTTTTGAAGTTTGGTTGAGAATTTACCTTCCATTGAAGAGAAAGACATGAACAAGTGTAGCAGAAAGTGTGGCAAATCCAAGTCCGTAGGTCATTGCAAAGAAGGTACTGAGATTTACAGGCCCAGTTGTGCGGTAAACACCTCGATCAAGATGGAAATTTGAATTCACAATACTCGAGAGGTTGTACTTGAGACCATTGGACATGAAAAGGCTGCTCGAATATATGGGGAACTTCTTTGCTCCATAAACATCGAACCAGTAGCAAAGGGGTGTCATCACATACATAACAAGAAAGAATCCCACAGCAATATTGGCAGTGGCAAACCAAGGACTAGCCAAGGGACTTCCAAGATAAGATGAAATTGTGGTCCAATCTACCCCAAATGCGCCAATTCCAAGGCCGCGCGTGCCAGAGCCCAGTTGATGAAGCAAAACAGACTTGGAATTAAACCAACACACCCAAGAGAAAGAGGTGAGCATAAAGAAAAGGTAGCCAGGAAGAACATAGTAAGCAAAGCTGCAAATCATTGCTAAAATGAAGAATTGGGTGATAGTGGTGCCGCGTTTCGGTCTCTTCTCCTTCTCGTGGAGTGCCCTGCAAGTCCCAAAGTTCCACTAGTTAGCAAACTTAACTATATGAATACAAAGAATAAAAAGATTCATTCAACTAAAACCATGGTAAGAAGACACGTCACCTAAACAATGAGACCTGAACCAAATTAGATGGCCACCACATTTCTCCTGGCTCAACCAGATATTTTCTGAAGATTCCAGCCCAGCCAAATCCAAGAATCTATGAAACAAGTAGAAACACAAATTATCAACATCAGAAAAATCAAACAGATACGAGAAACCGGCATTGGAAAAGGGAATAAAGAAGAAACCTGAGTGGTGAGCATAATAAGCAGGGCAGGAACGAAAGTGAGCTGCCTCTTGTAGAGGAGCTTAACAGCAGTCAAAATATGAGTAGCGTAAACAGAGCCAGCACCAGAATTGGCAAAAATAGTAATGAGAACATGTTCCTTAATGTTAAAGGGTCCAGGATTCATAGTGAACTCGAAGCGTGTGCCCTTGAAAAGGGGTCTCGTCGGTAGCGTCTTGGCCATCAAGTGGCCAATGGGAACCACAGCAATCTGGGCGGCAATGGAAGAAACCGACAAGGGGTTGGATCTGTACCAAAAGAACTGATTGACAAAGGAGAGTATGACACAGGAGGCAATCCCCAAGACCCACATTCTAAAGGTGAGAACCGGCAAGTTCGGGTCATCGGTCTTCGGCACTGTAATATCCACTTGCTTGATGGAGCACTCGTCATCGCCGGCAGCTGGAGCCGGCGGGTCGGCGCTGTGAATCTCTAAGACGGTAGTGGTCATGGTATTGGCAGTGGGTGGAAGAGTTTTGTTTTGTGTCGTGGAGTGTGAGGCAAGTGAGTGAGAAGCTCTTACTGCCTTTGGCTTTTTATAGAGAACACAAATCCAAACGTAGAATAAGAAGGAATTCCGAATTCGTATGAGAGTAGGACTTCTACTGGGATTGGGATTTAGGAATTTCTGAGAATTCGTAATCCTAATTTGTGTCCTAATCAGTTTCGAATTCATAATGCCGCATCTATTTTATCCAATCCGGATCATAGAAAAGATAAATATAAAATAATCATTTTATTTCGAATTTGGGGGATCGTCTTTGTTTTTTTAAAATATTTTATAAAATTTATTTTTCAAATTATTACGTTTTTTTTTTTTTTGTAATTTTAAACAATGTGATTCCACGAATAGGAAAAGCGAAAGATCTTTAAGTTCTAGATTAGTTATTTGTTTTTCGTTAACAGCCCGTTACAGCTTTTTTGTTATTATTATTAAAAAAAATTGCGTGATATTCGCATTCAATTCTTTTTTTTTTCTTTTAACTTTTCGTTTTAGTAATTTTTCTCTTAATTTGAATGCGTCTGTACTTTTGTTAATTATTATTTTTAAACTTTGCCTAAATGCAACCTTCAAAAAATAGTTTTGGTT
This sequence comes from Momordica charantia, assembly GCF_013281855.1. Taxonomy (NCBI): domain Eukaryota; kingdom Viridiplantae; phylum Streptophyta; class Magnoliopsida; order Cucurbitales; family Cucurbitaceae; genus Momordica; species Momordica charantia. The sequence continues at coordinate 678,376 of NW_028275158.1, forward strand.
TTAACAAAATCATTTATATATATATATAATATTAAAATCTGATTTACCAATTTGTGTATCCACAAAATCATTTTTTTTAAATATAGTTTAGTATTTTTTTTTTATAAGTGTGAATCCCACAAAATCAATCTCTCCAAAATTTACAATATATTTTTTAAAAAATTAAAATTTTAATGTAAATATTATAATTATAAATAATATTTGAAAGTTGAGAAGAGTTTGAAACTCATCAAATATTTTAAATAAATGTTAAAATTTTTAAATGGCTTTTATAATAACAAGAAAAAAGTTTGCTAAATCAATTAAGAACCATTACTCTTAAGAAGAAAAGAACAATTAAATATTGTCAATGTTGTTCTCCTTAAAATTACATTATTTATAGATTTTATTTACATAATATCAAAGTCTTCTCAACTTTTAAGTTAAAATAATCTTCTTATAGTGATAGCATTTAACATTATCCTTCATCTAACAATGGAACACATCTAACAGGAGCCTTTCTACTAAATAAGAAAATTATTAGTACTATACTATATTATATAACTCTTTCAAATTACATAAGAGCACTAGAAATTTTATAATTCAAACAAAGTTGTGTGGCTGTCAAAAAATGAGCCAACGACTTCTAGCCAGAATATTTACTCGAGCAATCCCATCAAAGAATGAGCCACCACCAACCAGAGTCGTAGGAAAAGCGAGAGCACAACACTCATCAAACAATGTTCTGAATTGAGAACATCTAAAGTTCATTCAGTCGAGAAAAAGAAACGAAAATATCGTGGGGCCAAAAGAAAACAGATCTACATTTGATTACATGGAACAGATTAATGACACCCATCACTTTCTGGATACAATCACAGAGTTTAGAACAGAAGAATAATCAAACCACTGGTTTTAGAAATGGTAGACAAATCAAGCCGAACACAAAAAAGGACTGGTGACTCGCTACAAACAGACGCCAAAATGAAAATTTCCCTCAAAACTGCAACTTTTCATAAGTTAGCATATCAAACCAATGGGATAAGCTCTGATCAGATCTACCATTTCTTCAACTCCATACCGTCTGGAGGGCTTCCTTCCACCTTCTTCGATCCCACCTCCTTCCAGTTCGTGGAGAGGACCGTGCCATTCGACTCCACCTTAAAACAAAGAAAATTGAACATTTGAACCAAGAATTTTGGAAAAGTATAGTATCTGGCATATGTACAAAGCATGATTAAAAATGTAAAAACACTTCAAGGAGCCTTACAAAAGATTTTTGCATGGCCCTTCTTGTATCCTCATCAGCATCCTTGTATATGTCTCGGAAAAACCTGTTCAAAGCCGCATCCCCGTCTAGTTTTTCGTCTTTCTCCTGAAACAAAACAACAAACAGCAGTCAGTTCACACCACAGATCAAATAAGACGAAGAAGAAAAAGTAAAGACCCATTACTACAATCAGACCTCCTTTTTCACTTCAGCTTCAATCTTATCCCAATCTTTCTTTGGCTTAGAGGAAGGATAAGCGGGCCTCTGGGATCCGCTAGCTGCAAAAATCACAAGTTTCCATCAAGCTCAGCAGCATAAAACATGAGATGCCAAACAAACTCGATTATGTTAGTAATAAATAAAACACCATCATTGACATCAGATATACTTAACCAGGTAGTTTATAGTATGCCAATAATTCTACCATTCCACGAGAGTTAAACCAAAGACGTGATCCTAGTTTAATAATGCACATTTCAAGCATAAACAAAAGCTGCATCTTGCAAATACAGTCCGCAAACCCATCTAATAGCCAATATACAGCGGCATATTGAATGGATCATAAATTGTTGCTCACAATTTTGGATGTTAAATTTGATCATCTTAAACACTGAATGAAGAGAATAGGTCAGCCATACTACTGTGTAAACGCTAAGATCAGTTAAATGAAGACGTACAGAGAATAGAGTCACCTACCGGGGACATTAATCGTCTGGGTAATTCTGTTCTCCTTGCAGAATTCAAGAGTCGTCCAGTGTATTTTTTCAGCTTTTGCAAGACGTATTTCGATTTTGGTTGATAAAACAAAAAATTTGCACTTCTCACGTATTATCTGTTTGGACACCCGAACACGAAACATAAAATTGAGGCATAACTAAACAAAATTTTTCTTATCGTTGCAGGAAACAAATGCTCAAATAAGAAGGAAGCTGTAAGGAAGTGGATCCCTCGCAGCAGAAAACAAAGAAAATAAGAATGAAGGGTACTACATAATCAAAGAAATTACTTTTCAACATCACAACATTCCATCTTGTTTTGGATATCAAATAGGACCTCTCATTTGTACTATTAGAGAAGTTGGGATATAAAAGTCCGGCAATACCTTCCCAAATAAACGAGTCTGCAAACGATACGCATCTTCATCAGGAAGATCAATAGTCACACTGAGCTGCAAACAAGCCATGAAATTTTCAATAAATATTGATAATTTTGAAACAAATTCCAAAAATTGAATAATCAATTCAAATCATACAATTTGTTCACCAAAATCAACAGCAACATTTCCTGCTGGTATTCCCTTGGCAAATATGGTCACAACCACTTCTTCCGGCTTCTGATAAAATTCATGCCTGCACGAGAATTTTGGCAGAAACTATGATCACCATCAATGATGTGATGCATCCTTATTTGAATAAAATTTAATAAAAATGAAACAGATGATAAATTAAACACATCAAAAGGAAAAAAATACTGCACAAAAATAGAGAGAGAAAATTATTACTCATGTAAGGATTGAATAAAAGCAGCAACCTGAATTTTGGTTTGGCTTCTGTTGCCACCTGGTGTGATTGATCACTCACAGGTTCAACATCGTTTGTTGGTAAAACAGTTTCCTGAACAGTTTTTTCCACTGATTCCTGTGGAAGATCGCCCATTTCCTCTGAAAATGAAAATGGGTGCATCCATAAATCAAAAATATTTAAATGCTCTTTCCAAATAATGGTCACTAATGACAACTATAGACAAAAGAACCACGTTTATACATGACAAAACTTGGCAAATAAGATCTATAATCTTCATTGGTAGTTAACCACATATTTAACTGGTAAATAATCAAGAACCACATACCAGCAATATGCTTTTCACATTCTTTTATTAAATTCGCAAATCTCGAATCTCCTGAAGCCAAAGCAGAACCTGTCTCCAAAGCGATCTTTGCCGTTTGATATTCCTCAAGTTTCATACATGCGGTTCTAAAACAGAGACGATGACAGGAAGAATGAAAATTTATATCAACAAAGAGTAGATAACACGTAATCTTTATAAAATTGGCAAAAGTTTAGAAAATAACTCATGGAAGATGAAAATAAAGGATCCACAATGTTTCGAGAATTCTTTTATGTTATCACGCAATGTTGCACCAACTGTCTGAGATATAATACTCTTGACTATTAAAAGTTATAATAGAATACCAAAAGCTACACAAATTAAGAACAAGACTCACCCTTTGCGCAAGTATGCTTTCGAATTTGAAGGGTCAAGTTCAATTGCTTTGTTTGCATCAGCAACAGCCTCTGCACACATAAGCTCGAATCATAAACAACTTTAAAAAACCATCCACTTCACTCGTATTAAGCAGAGGAATGTAAATCTTCTTTCTTTTACATGATCTCAGGAGCAAAACTTCAAATTCAAACCATAAACCAAATCGCTCATCCAAAAATTTCACGAATCAACAACCTTTTTAACATTGACTTCTACAAGAAGCAATAAACTGGCGGTCAAGTAAAGTCTTTAGTACAAATCAGAACCGAAAAAAGTACACAACGATAAAATACACTCCTTCGCCCAATCCCAATCACAAAAAAATCATGTCAATGGACCATGTCCTAGGAAGCAGCAGCCAAAAAGAATCATTAAGTCGAGAGATAGAGAGCAGTACCGGTGTAATGGCCGAGTTTGATGTTGGCCTGAGCGCGGTCAACATAAAGCTCGGCTTTCTTGGGACTAAGAGCGATAGCCTGAGTGTAGAGCTCGACGGAAAGTTCGAAGTGGTCGTCGAAAAACGCTTCCTTAGCCTTGACTTCGAGATCGGACGCCATGAAAGAAGAACTTGGAGCGTCGGAAAATAGAGAAGGTTCTGGAGGGGAGGGGAGGGGAGGGGAGGGGAGGGGATCGATCGATTTTTGAAGAATTTGATTGACTTGAAGTCGTGATAAATGATAAAAGGCGGACAGAAAAATAAAGTATTATTAAAATAATTGCTATAATTTCCCCTATTTTTATAAATAAAATACACAATTTTTTTTAATAAATCAATTTGTATCGCTGCTAAATTTTTATGTAATATTTAATTATACGTGCCACTAGAAACTGAAAATGAAAACTAACAAAGCTAATTTGAAACCTTTATAAGTTTACTTCGTGAGATTTAGGCGTCCAACAAGAGGAAAGGAATTTTGAAAAGATGGGTTCAAAGTCCATCGTAGTTGCCTTACTCAAAGAATATTTTTAAATTGTAGAGTACAGTTGTCCTATTAATTTTTACAAATTAAAGTTTCAATTACAAATTTAATTTATCATTTGTATCTCATAGTAAATTCATGAATTTCTAATTATGTATTTTAGATGTTTAAACTTTTAATTTTGTTTCATAGATTTCATAATATCTAATAGATCTAAAATATTTTATAGGCCATTGATCTCTCTTTTTGTTTTCTTTCGTAATGCAACAACATGTAGAGTAGAGATTCGAATTTGAGATGAGTCGGTTGTAATTGTTGAGGGTAATATCTTGAGCTCACATCGTTTAAGAAATGAGCTAGTTGAAGATGCTTTAGACGATTCTAAAAGAGACTTCGATTAGGAGACTTAGTCCTCTTTTGACGGGGGCAGACTCTAACTCCATCGTTTGAGGAGAATTTGTAGTTGGATCAATCAAGGCTTCCTAGCCTAAAATTCTTGAAGGACACAGGATCACTCCCTTCTTTGTTGGGTTGGATTTTGATTTTCAGTGGCAAAGAAATTTGAGTTGGGGCTTGTCTCCGAGAATGATTTACCCTCGAAGGCAAATTCTCAATGCCTTGGACTGATGAAATTAGATCATGATAAGGTTGTGTAGATGAAGGTGAACGTTTTCACCTTTATGAATTTTTACAGTAGTAATATACCTTTTGGTTGGGCCATGTGCTTCAAATTTAAATTGAGGCGGACAATAAATTTATTAGATTAACAATTTTTTTTATATCCGTGTTTCTGGGCTGCGTGCACCTCGATTATTCACGGGCCAACCGCCTGACCCTACTACATTTGGTTGACAAAGGAAACTCATAGAATAACAATGGAAAGTCAATCAAGTTTATGACCTATTTTGTTGTAAAATTCAATGAGAATTTTTTATTTTTTATTTATTTATTTTTATTATTATTTTTTTTTACACAAACCTTAGGTGAGTAACTAAACTTATGATTAAGGGAAAAAAATTCAAATACCCAGATTACTATTACACAGGAGTACGTTATTGGTTGCCGCTGATCCTATACATAGTTGAAGGTATTTGCCAACCATTTCGCAACTCAGCCTCTTCTCTGCTTCTTTCTTTTTAACTCCAACTATCATCCAAGCCTTGCAAGAAAAAATATGATATGTAGAACAGTTCCCAAGTTTCTAAACAGAAACGAACTCAATCGTCTGGAAGAAACCTGCTCTCATCTCATTTCAATCTGCAATTCGAAATCATTAAAAGAGGGCATTTGTGTTCATAGCCCAATTATCAAGCTCGGTCTTTATGGTAATCTGTATCTGAGCAATAACTTGCTTACTCTTTATGCGAAACGGTTTGGGCTGAAACAAGCACGCAACCTGTTTGATGAAATGCCTGACAAAGATGTGGTGTCCTGGACTACAATGCAGGCTGCTTATGTTAGGAACAGAAGCTACATTGAGGCTTTTGAATTGTTTGATTTGATGGTTATATTGGGTCATTGTCCAAACGAGTTCACACTTTCAACTTTGCTCCGTTCATGCTCGGAAACTGGAGAACTGGAGCTTGGAGCTTGTGTCCATGGTTATGCCATAAAGGGTGGCTTTGAGTCGAAGCCAGTTCTGGGCTGCACCTTGATTGATATGTATGCAAAGTGTGATTGCACTGAGGAAGCTTGTGAAGTTTTCAGAAATATGGACAATGCTGATACCGTTACTTGGACCGCGACGATTTCTTCATTGGTGCAAGCACAGAAATGGAATGAGGCTCTGCAATTATATATCACTATGATTGAGTCTGGGGTCACTCCTAATGAGTTCACTTTTACAAAACTTTTAGCCACAATCAACTTTCTGGATTTGAAATATGGGAAATTACTCCATAATCATGTGATAACATTTGGAGTCGATCTGAACGTACTTTTGAAGACGACCCTTGTTGATATGTACTCGAGATACCAAGAATTAGAAGATGCTATGAAGGTGGCAAATCAGACGGCTGAGAAAGATGTGCATCTATGGACCTCTATCATCTCTTGCTTCAATCAGAATCTGAAGGTAAAGGAAGCTATTGCTACATTACAGGAGATGAGGATATCTGGAATTCCGCCCAACAGTTTCACATATTCCAGTGTGTTAAGTGCCTGTACATTGATACCATCACTTGAATTAGGGAAGCAAATCCACTTGCAGGTAATCTTGGCTGGTTTGGAGGCTGATGTTTGCGCTGGGAGTGCACTAATTAATATGTACATGAAATGTTCTGACTCAATAAACGATGCCTTGAGAGTGTTTAGGACAATAACTTCCCCAAATGTTATTTGTTGGACTTCTTTAATATCTGGTCTAGCCGAACATGGTTGTGAGCAAGATTGTTACAGATATTTTCTGGATATGCAAGCAGCAGGGGTGCAGCCAAATTCTTTTACTCTTTCTAGCATCCTTGGGGCCTGCAGTTCAGCAAAATCACAAAATCGAACATCGATGTTCCATGGATATATACTAAAAATTAGAGCTCACCATGATATCATTGTTGGGAATGCTCTTGTGGATGCTTATGCTCGATCTAGGATGGTGGATGAAGCTTGGCGAGTGATTAGCACAATGAATCATCGAGATGCCATCACTTACACCAGCCTAGCAACGAGATTGAATCAGATGGGTGATCATGAAATGGCACTAAAAACCATAAGTTCCATGCGTGATGATAATGTTAGGAAGGATGAGGTTAGCTTGGCAAGCTTGATATCTGCAGCAACTGGCCTAGGCACAGTTAAAATTGGGGAGCAACTTCACTGTTATTCTTTGAAGTATGGCTTATATAACACCCGTTCAGTTAAAAATAGTTTGATTGACTTGTATGGCAAGGTTGGATGCTTGAAGGATGCTCAAAAAGCTTTTGAAGAAATAACCGAACCAGATGTGGTTTCTTGGAACGGAATGATATCTGTATTAGCACTCAATGGGCATGTCTCCTCCGCTCTCTCTGCCTTCGATAATATGAGATTGGCTGGCCTGAAGCCCGATTCTATCACGTTCCTATTGATACTTTCAGCTTGCAGTCAGGGTGGTTTGGTTGATTTTGGCATGCATTATTTCCAATCTATGAGAGAAATACATTATGTAGAACCAGAATTGGATCATTATGTTTGTTTAGTTGATCTCCTTGGCCGCGCTGGACAGCTAGAGAAGGCGATGGAAGTTGTTGAATCAATGCCATTCGAGGCAGATGCCAAGATCTACAAGACATTGTTGAGCGCCTGTAAATTGCACAAAAACATGCTGCTTGGAGAAGATGTCGCAAGAAGAGGCCTTCAACTTGACCCATATGATTCATCTTTCTATTTGCTTCTGGCCAACTTGTACGATGAATTGAACCGACCCGATTTGAGCAAAGAAACTCGTAAGCTAATGCGGGATCGTGGAGTGAGGAAGAGTCCCAGCCAGAGCTGGACAGAATTAAGCAATAGTATTCATCTCTTCATCACAGGAGATAGATCACACCCTCAGATCAATGATATCCAAGAAAAACTAGAATTCCTCAAAGCTGAGTTCAAGGTTAGGGGATTTTTGTATCATGGCGATGAAAATTCATCTCATCACAGTGAAAAACTAGCTCTTGCATTTGGTCTTATCAATTTGCCACCAAAAGCTGTTATACGTATAATGAAGAACATAAGCATTTGCAGAGAATGTCATGACTTTATATTGCTTGTCACAAAGGTTGCAGAGAGAGAAATAGTTGTGAGAGATGGGAGTAGACTCCATGTGTTCAAAAATGGCAGCTGCTCTTGCAGGCACTACTCAAGATCATGAACCCTGCTACTATATATGGAGGCTCTGTGGCTGTCCAAAATCCATCTTAATTGATACTTATTCTCAAATTTCTATTTTGTAATTGGTTTGATTAATCATATCCAGCAATTGGGGCCAGAATATACATATTCAAATTGGTCATTCTCAAAACCTATCCATGGGGTTGATGCGCACAGTAAAATTTAGACAAGGCAATGAAAAGGTAAATTTATGTAATTCCAGAATTGGGTAAAGATTATTGAAGTACGCGACTTTGTCAACAATCATTCCTGCATACAGGCACTCTATTGGAGAACAAACATAATTAGATAACATCAAGGGCAAAAACAAAGAACAGCTTTCGATTCCGAAACTCGAAGCCTCCAAATGGTAAAAAAGGGTCACTCTGTCACCTGAGATGCTTTTTCGGCTGTCTCTACCTTTTGCGAACTACCACCACCGATGGCTTCCAGCGTTTTGTAGAACTCTTCCGGGAGAGGACCTGGTCGGTGCAGAGGAATATGCTTGGGTACCGAAGCGTCGTTCTCGATCACTTCACATTCATAGTCATCAGGAACACCCCAGGGATCCCACTCTGCATATTTGAGATAACTAATTGATAACATAACTATAGAAATATTGTGATAACTGGAAAAAAGAAGTCGGTAAATCTCTATCTATAAAATTTCTGTCATCACTGCAGAGATTTCAAACTTCCAGACTAGATCATGATTCCTTTGAATATGCGATATTCATTCATTCATCTTGGTGAGAACAAGAAATCAACTTCAGAAGTTAAGAGACATTAACACTTCAGGACGTTAGGTAGTAATCCAATTACCCAAATGATGCTCAAGGAGACAGTCCAGCGAATGACCTCAGATTCATCTATTGAGAAAATATAAATCTAGTACGATACTAATCTTACAGAAAAAAATGAGTAGACAACTAATCTTACAGCCAATGATCCCAGGTTAAGAGAAAAATGAAATCGGGGATTGCCATTACGCCATGAGGCCAATGATTCAACGAGCCAAGAAGAGGGTAACGATGGAAGAAGGATAATTACAGTCTAATCTTTAAGTATTAGTAACCCACTTTTTCCAGCACAACACAAGATGCAAATGGCATTCTTTGACACTCAATACTTGTTAAATTAAATCGCGAATCTCCATCCTATTCCCTACAAGTTCTCATCAACATACAAAACTCACAATAACAAACACCTCAAAGTTCGCAGTCGTGAGTTTTCCTACGAAAATTGAGCTAAAAAGGTTCGGTTTTCATCATTTCGACGCAATGCAGAGATATAAACATTATATAACTCGCAAATCCTGCTAGATTCCTTTACCAATTCTTACATTCCATCGTAAACGGAACCAGAATTCAAATGAAAATGAAACGGGAATTGACTGCATATTAAAATTAAATACATACCGATCATTTTAGCAATGAGCTTGAGCTCGTCCTGAGCCTCCTCGATGAGCTCCTCCACCTGGCCACAGCCAAGCCGCTTCTCAATTTTCTCCCAGTCGTCTTCCTCCTGGCAAACCTTCAAGCGGTGGCGCGTGAAGCTCTCGACCGCCTTACGGTATCCTTCGTCCTCGGGAACAGCCTGGATCTCCTTTAGGGTTTTAGAGTAAAGACCGATCAATACCTCTCTCGCGTTAGGGACGACCTCCAGACCTACGATCCCGGTCGTCTGCTTCACCTTGGCCAGTAATGGCCGTCCGATCACTCGCAGAAACATCGTCGGAAAAACTCTGTGTCTCTCTCCTGATCACTCTCTCAGTCGTGACTTGCCAGGCGCGTTGTTGATACAGGAGGGGCTCTCTCTCTCCGTTGAGATTCGAACGGGATGGATCTTAGTGGGCCTCAAGCCCATTTTCAAACAGGATCACTTTTACCTAGCCTTTGAGCCCATTTTCAAAAGGTTGACTTACTGGGCCTAGCCCATAATATTCGATAATTTGGAAAATACTCCATTTTGCAGTTTCTTTATAATTATAATTATAGGTGGGATAATCTATTTTACTTCCCTCCACAAAGCAGAGGGAAAAAACCCATTTTACTTAGCTGGAGGATGGGTTGAATTTAACTTTAAAATTTTGATTTCAGTTAAGTTTTGAAATCGTTACTTGAGTGGTTAGACATATATACTTTTTTATTTCGAGTAGTAAATTCAAAATTTCTCTCTTAATTTGTTATATAATTATATTATATTATATAATATTAAAGTAAAAAAAAAAAAAAACTCTACAAAACCAATACTCAAGTTGTGGTTACCATGGCGAATCGGTGATTTTTTTTTTTTGGGTGGTAGGAGAAAACTAATTTATTTGTTAATTAGGAATTTGATATACTAATTATTTGATATATATTCTTGTATAATTTGATTAATTATTAAAAGTGCTAAATGATTTTAATTATGTTGTAAAACCAAAAACATATTTATGCTAATGGAAAATTGAGTTTTTTCTTTGAGAATGTAAATCCACATAAGTTCGCCACTTGGACCGGAACGCTTTTTCGATTGGTCAATCGTTAGCTATTTCGCATCATCCATTTTCTCGTTTTTATTAAACAACCATAAAATAAAATATCAACGTCTACGGTGATTATTCAGGTCAATTCTCAAATACCAGCCGTCGATCTTTCAAGGCTAAAGTTGGAAAACTATATATATTCTTAAAATTTCAGATCTCAGACTCGAAAAAATTAAATAAATATAATTTTAATTTTAATTTTTTCTTTCAATCTTTCTCCTCCCAATAAGCATTCTCTCGCTTCGTAGTTGAGCCACCAGACGGAACTGGCACTGGCTTAGCAGATCGCCGACTCGATTTCACATTATTAAGGTTACTTTTCCTTTTTATTTTGCAATTCTCTTGCTCAAATCAGACATTTTCTGTCGTCGGCGTCGAGATATTCTGAATTTTCCCCTTTCCATCTTTCCGTATAGCATCCTGCGTGTAATTGAATTAATTTGATTAATTATTCATTCTGACGCTGATGTTTCTGTACCGATTTTTCTGAGATTGATGCCGATTTATATGGATTGAAATCATGTTCGTATTTGAGTATCTATTGGTGTAGCTCAAATCGTGTAGACTTCAATTTCAATGGGTTTTGAGCCCTATCTCTATCTCTATCAGCTGATGGTGGTTAAATGCTACTTTTGTATTTCGTGGGTAGGATGCGGGGTTTTAAAGGCGAAATTGATCTATTTGGAGAGTATACGCTAGATTACGGCTAGCTGTATGATTTTCTGGAGCTATTGTTGATATATCTTTCAACTTTTCCTACAATTATGAAGATATTGTTGATATATGTTTCTTATTTAATGCCGTGGTTACCTAAAGTTGCATGCAGTCTACAAATAATTCATGATGTGGTCAACCAAGATACTCTTGTAATCTCAAAATTTATTATTTTCTTTGTTTCTGAAATTCATTTAGCTTTCAAAGTTGGATAAGCTAATGCAAAAACTCCTTTATGATATGCTAGATTCTCTTCATTGTCCCGTTGTTATAAACTTATAACGTGGTAAGTTCTGCAGACATAGTAGAAAGTAGACTGAAGGCACAGCTGAAAAAAGGTTTCCATGGCTACTTCGGAAGAGAATAGTGCCTTGTTTCCAATTTTTATTTTGACAATAATGGCACTGCCTCTGGTGCCTTATACAATTCTTAAGCTTTGTCGTGCTGCATCGAAGAAAGCAAAGATTATACATTGCCAGTGTTCTGAATGCACCCGTTCAGGGAAGTACCGCAAGTCAATATTTAAGCGAGTAAGTTCTCTCAACGACAGTCTATAATCTGATCAAATATTAAGTGTGTTTTTTTTCAAATGTTTGTTTCGTTACATTTTGCAGATAGCAAATTTCTCAACTTACAGCAACTTAACACTAGTACTTCTTTGGATCTTCATGATCGTGTTGGTCTACTACATTAAAAATATGAGCCGGGAGGTAAATTGTGTTCAAGCTTTAGTGAGGAAAAAATTTTATATTCTGAAAGTAATTATTTTTCTGCATGCTTAAATACATCATAACCAATCTTGGAGTGAAATATAATCTTATTATAATTGCACAGATCCAAGTCTTTGAGCCATTTAGTATTCTGGGATTGGAAAATGGGGCTTCGGATGCAGATATAAAGAAGGCATACAGGAGACTTTCTATCCTATACCATCCAGATAAAAATCCGGATCCAGGTTAGGTATTTCAATTATTTAGTGTCCCATCTATTTTCTAATCTTCGGAGATCTCAGCTAATGTTTTCCTTCGCGTCTTTTACTCAGAGGCCCACAAATACTTCGTGGAGTTCATATCCAAGGCTTATCAAGCTTTGACAGATCCGATATCCCGTGAAAATTATGAAAAATATGGCCATCCAGATGGCAAGCAGGTTATTTGACAACCCCCTCTCCTTTTTGTGGGAAATGAGAAACTATCTTTGATAGATTTCAGATTTTGTGCCCTTTAGCGTTTAAACTTCTTCGTAATATGTTGGCGCAGGGGTTTCAAATGGGAATAGCACTCCCTCAATTCTTACTACATATTGATGGGGCATCTGGTGGGATACTTTTACTGTGGATTGTTGGAGTTTGTATTATCTTGCCCTTGGTAATAGCCGTTGTATATCTTTCAAGGTCGTCAAAATACACTGGAAACTATGTCATGCGTCAGACACTTTCCACATATTATTACTTCATGAAGCCTTCTTTAGCTCCAAGGTATCTTTAATCAAAAGTATTGGCCGTCATCATTTTTTAGGATAAGAAAGACTAGATAATTCAATTTAAATTGATTTTAAAGACAGCCTAATATCCAGGTAGATGATATCCATGAGCATTCTTCTTATTTGCTCTCAATTTTTTTGGTTACACATTCTTTGTTATTCCAGAATAAAATAAGACATCTTTTGTGCATTACCATATCAAAAAGGCAAAGAAAAGTCTTCTGCACTCATTCATGACGTAGATCCTATGCTTTTCTATTTTCTTAACATTATTAATAAATTTGGCTACACAGCAAAGTAATGGATGTCTTCATAAAGGCAGCTGAGTATGTGGAAATGCCAGTTCGTAGGACAGACAATGACCCCCTTCAAAAGATATTTGGACTAGTTAGGAGTGAGTTGAATCTTGACCTTAAGAACATTAAACAAGAGCAGGCAAAGTTTTGGAAGCAACATCCAGCCCTTGTTAAAGTAATTTCTGCTCGTTGCTGCTTTGTTCGGTGGCTTAAAATTTTTCTTTCTTTCTGACATTTGGAATTTATGCATACACTCATGATTTTACATATTTGCCATTCTTCATTTAGACACAATTGTTGATCCAAGCTCAATTAACTCGTGAATTTTCCAACTTGCCTCCTCCTTTGCACGGGGACTTTAAACATGTGCTGGAACTTGCTCCTCGTCTTCTTGAAGAATTAATGAAGGTGAGCTGAAGAATTCTTGTCCTAAGTTAGTTATCTGCATCTTTTGAATTTTTGCCAGCTGCATTTAGTGTTGAATCTTGTGTTGTATCATAATATCATGTATGTTGAGCATTCAACAGTACTTTCAGCTTTTGATGAAAAATTGTGAAAGGCAATTATGTGGTTGATAAGGAATGATTCTTTCCAGGAATAATGTGCTCAATCTTAATCCTAATGGTTGGAAAATATTGTTAAAGGACCGTTCTTTGACGTGGTCTTGATCCTGTCCAACTAGGCTGTCATGTAATCATATGGCATTTTGTTCTAAGATAGACTTGTAGCTCCTAATTTTCCAGTTCTAATATGCTTGATTCTCTTCTTACTTATGTGTAGATGGCACTGATCCCACGGAATGTTCAAGGACAAGGATGGCTACGTCCTGCAACTGGGGTCATTGAGCTCTCACAATGTATCATTCAGGTAAATGTAATCTGAATGGTATTGTCATCATAATTTTCTCAAATAATGCATTGGAAGTCACTTGGGTACTATCTTTTCAAGGCGTGTCTAGATCCTTCAGTACTGGTGCAGCACCCTTGCATTTTGTTTGTCAAATATGTCTCACATTCTTCTGCCGCATTAATGTATCTGGATCCGTATCATATGTTCTTCAATTCAGGCTGTTCCTCTTAGTACAAGAAAGGCCACTGGAGGATCCTCTGAAGGTATTGCACCGTTTCTACAGTTGCCACATTTTAGCGAAGTTGTTGTCAAGAAGATAGCCCGTAAGGTAAGTTAGACACAATGTAATTTTGAAGCACGAACTCAGAGTTTTTTTATTTTTTATTTTTTTTTGTTCAAGGAGGCCAGATAATGAACTATTGACTATTCTTTTTTTCATTTGTTCAATTTTCATTCCTTCCATGACTTCTTGCTATTCTAATGCGTGTTTTTTTGTTTAATTTTATTTTGAATACTTTAATACAGAAAGTGAGAGCATTTGAGGATCTTCAAAAACTGGCTCAAGAAGAGCGTGCTGAGCTGCTTACTCAGGTGGCTAGTTTCTCGCCTGCTGAAGTACAAGATGTTGAAACGGTGCTGGAAATGATGCCTTCCATTACAGTGACTGTCACATGTGAAACAGAAGGTGAAGAGGGTATACAGGAGGGCGATACTGTCACCATTCAGGCTTGGGTGACTCTCGAACGCCGTAACGGGCTGGTGGGTGCTCTCCCACATGCCCCCTTCTACCCATTTCACAAAGAAGAAAATTTCTGGTTCCTGCTTGCAGACCCAAATTCAAACAATGTTTGGTTTTATCAGAAGGTTAGTTTCATGGACGAGGCTACGGCCATAACTGCAGCTTCCAAGGCAATTGAGGAACAAATGGAGGGATCTGGAGCAAGTGTGAAGGAGACGAGTGCTGCAGTAAGAGAAGCAGTAGAGAAGGTAAAAGCTGGATCTAGACTGGTTCTAGGCAAGTTCCATGCCCCAGCTGAAGGGAACTACAATTTGACTTGTTACTGCCTGTGTGATTCTTGGATCGGTTGCGATAACAAGACAAACCTGAAATTGAAAATCTTGAAACGAACTCGGGCTGGCACCCGTGGTGGCTTCATGGCAGAAGAAGGACCAGTTATGGATGATGGTATTGAAGAGGAAGAGGAAAATGATGAAGAAGAATATGATGATTACGAGAGCGAGTACAGCGAAGACGAAGCTGATGAACCAGATGTAAAAAAGAAGGGCCCTGTTGCCAATGGAAAAGCGCATAAGCAGCAGAGTTCTAGTTCAGAAGGCTCTGGCTCTGATGATGAATGAAAAACCATTCTGTTATTTAGTGAGACAACCCCCTCCCCACCTCTCTCTCAGGGTGAATGCCCCACAGTGATAGTTCATTAGAACTTCTTTTTTTGTCTCTATATACCAGTTTAGAAGTTTTACGGCAATGAGATTGACTTTTAAAACAGAATATGCTGGAGTATCAGACTATATTTATTACCTCTTTTTTCCAAGCAATTTTTCATGACGATTTTCAATTGATTTGAAAGTAACAAACAATCGGCAATTTCAGGTCTCTAGTTCATCTAATTTTACGATTTATTTCCCAGCTTTTACCTGACTTTTTTATGTACATATTTCTCAAACAAACAGAATATTATTTTTTTTATTTCTTATATTTTGTTATTTTCATAAACTTTGAAAGTGAGTTACTTTATCAATGACAATATTTTGTCATCGACAAAGTTCGCACATTCCCAATGGAATAACCCTTCCAATCATGTCAATGACAATTTAAACCAATAATTGATACAACTCCTGGATTCATCTTGTTTATCATAAGCCTAGGTCATACGCTCGATCGAGCATTATAATATTGAAGGCTGAAATAAAGAGAATTGGCTCTATGATCTGTTCAAATTACAAAAATCTTATTAGAAGTCTACACTACAAATTGAGGGCGATTTTTCATATGAGAAATATGTATATTTACAATCGCCCATACCCCATGAAATTGTATTCAAAATCGGGTGCCTCCAACTTACTTTCATCTTCCAATATTTCATCTGGGTCTTCCCTCATTTCCTCATCTTCAAGACTAGAATCCTTAGAAACTGTTTCAGCTTCCTCCAGTAGTTTGATTGAACTGTCATCTTTTTGGTCCAGCTCACTTGAACCATTGTTGGAATTACCATATTCGTTCAGGTACTTCGCTCGTATTCTTACACGCTTTCCTTTAACGTATCGATACTCCCATTTTAGTGGAGGATATTTCTTCTTCAGCTTTTCATATTTATCAAACATACCCAACTCTTGGAAGACATTTCCTATCATAGTGACAATTTCCGTATTTGGTTGAACTCCAAGTTCTTCCATGTCAGCAAATACCTATGGACAGTCCCATTTGAATTTCAGTATCTATGGAATCCAAAATAAGTCAACTTAAAATAACCCATCGTAACTAAAAATATGCTATGCACCATGTATCATAGCCTTTAACCCCTTTTTTTTTCTCGATTAGGAGTGGGAAGGAAAACTTAGAGCTTTATTGCTGATTCAGTTGAAACTGCTTCAGTAACAATAAGCGGAGAACTGAATACCTCGAATAACTTGTCGTGCATGCCCTGGTCATAATAGAGGGATATCATTTTATGAAAGAACATCCGAGGCATGCTCTCCAGATACTGAGAAAACAATTTGTTCCAAAGCTCTTCGGCTTCATCGAGTCTTCCATCTTCAGCTAAGGCATTTAGTAATGTGAAATAGCTTCCCATTGTTCTTCCTTGGCCTTTACTTAACATCCATTTTGTCAACTACAACAATGCACCCAATTTGCTCAATTCATTTGATCGGAGACATTCTCAGGACAAAAGGGCATAATAGAAAGAACAAAAAGCATGTAAGAAATCCCATATAGGAAAAAAGTACCTGGATTATCCTCTTCCATTCTCTTTGAATCTCTAAGGTCTTCAGGGCCTTCTTTACAGTAATAAGAGGAAACTCTAGTTCCCAGGCTATGAAGGAATCAAGAGCCCCATAAACTTCCTCTTTGACGTTAGACAGTCCCTTGACCTAAATGGAAAAGTAAATACTTTTAAAATGATAACGAATAAACTGCTCGATCCTGCAAATGACTTAAGTTCAAAAATAGCACCATACCTACCAAGCGATCCCAAGAAACAAAAAAATAGATAGCATTATTGAAGGTGAGTTTAGTGTTGATTTTTGAAACAGTGAAAAACTATTTTCGTCAATTAAAAGCACTAAATGTCTGGTTATGTCGTTAGAAAGTAATTCTGAAAAACCTAAAACCACTCGATATACTTCTACAGGAAGTCTCTAAACGCATCGAATCAAGATGAAATGAAAGATTTTCTGCCATTGAATTCCAATTTGAATGTGCATAGGGGCTCCCTTCTTTTTGTGGATGGTGGGAATGGAATTGGTAAGAGAAAGGCAAGAGAGCTTACACAATCAACAAGCTTTGCTGCCTTGGATATGGTTCCAATTCTCTTTCGGGTTTTCCAAACCCGAGGATATCTCGGCCGTGGACCTTTTGCAGCGCATACCTGCAAAAAAGTCGAAAGTATTGTGTAAGAAAGGGAAAGGGAAGGTCAGAATTTGCCTCTCAACTTGTGACTCCAGATATCCAATTTCCATTTATCAGAAAACAGGACACTGTAAAATAAACCACGATAAGTATAACTCTTCACGAGTTCAGTTCTAGCTAGCAGCAAAACAATTGACGATAAGGCTTACCACTGTACTGCTTGCACTCCAGGAAAATTTAACAGATTCTATCCTTTTGGATATGACTGGAAAAGAGTAAATCAAAGTACGCATCCTGAGCCAGCAAAGGAAAACAAATATCAATCGTTTTCGATAAATTGAATTCCAAATCTCCATCTTTAGAAGCTTAGGAAGAAGAAGAAGAACCAAGCACATATCGGTATTCAAACGAAGAAAAGTACTTCGGTCTGATGCAAGCAGACTTGTTTCAACCTCTTGCACAAAGCATATCGAAATTGAAAACAATTTTCTCGATTTCTTTCCCTAACTTTCTCAGTAACCAAACACAGATGGATTGAGAAGATAGATGACGAGAAAGACAGAGTAATACCGGTTGGAAGCCGAGGAGGACGAGAGCGATGCTTGGACTGGAGAATGCGCCATTGAAGAACGAAGTAAAAATGTTTTCCATAATTCCATCTCCCATTTTCCGTTCTGTTTTCTCGATATTTTCTGTTTCCAACCAAAAACAAATATATTTTTTAATTCATTTTATTTAAGGTTAAAATGTAGTTTAGGTACCTACATAAACTTCTAACATATTTGAACTTCCTTAGTTTTAAGAAGAAATTGAATTTCCACAGCTAAATCATATAAAATTTTAAAAAGCTTTTAGACAATTGGTACAATCTATTTGATTTCACATATTTTTTTTCTTTTAATTTCAAAACTCCACAAATGTTAAAACAAATAGATATTTTTATCTATTAACAAGTTAGTTACGAGGTTGAAAAAGTTGGGATAAAATTGAGTCACAAATAATTGAATCACTCTCTATTTTTAGATGACAGGAAAAGGTTTGCTTCATTCAGTTACTAATATTTTGTATACCTTTTCTATTGTTATCAAAATTTTATTTTAAGCATTAAAAATTTATTTTAAGGACATAATTACTATATTCATGAGTTGTAATGCCTTAATATAATCATTACTATATTCATGGTGTGTGAGTGGAGCAAATGTACGTTGAGTATAATTCAACTAGTCAAAGGTACTTATTTGACAAAAAAAATCGTGAGTTTAAATTGAACCGATGTTAATTATCGTTGCCCTAGGTTTAGTGCGGGCCTACCTTTTTACTTTAAATCCACGTAATAAAAAGGAAAATCTAATGGGCTGCATATTGTGTCGGGCCCAATGGATTGTTGTCATTGGGCTTGTGCCAAAGACAATTTGACCGTGAGTAATGTAATGGCCCAGCCCAATAGATTACTGCATTGGGCTTTGCCCCGAAATCGAATGCAGAGGACGATTTGTCCGCTCGTACGGTAATGGCATATTCATCGCCGTATGGGATATTTTCCACGTGAAGCCAAGGAGAAGGGCAGGCACCTCATCCTAACGCACAATTTCTCCGCGAAAATGCCTGTGGATCTCCTACTTCAGTAGCGCGATACCAAGAAAAAAGGTGAGAGAATGATCGAAACTGCTCTTGCCGTTCGATTCCCCGCCGGTGCAAACTTCTGCTTCTCCTCCACCACTTCGTCCTGTAATTACTTCTCTCTTTTTCTGCCGCCATTACTTACTTCAGAAGATGAGCTAAACTCCTTGTGCTTCATGCTTTTGATCGAATTACACGAAAGAGGAAGTGGAAACTTTTGTTTTGATTGCTTAACTTGCTTTCTGTTGGAAGCAATGGAGCTTAAGCTTCCACAGCTTTTCTTATTTGGCGGCTTTTCCCGCATTTTATGGCTGACAAGCTGAGACTACTTTTATTCTCTGTTTTTCGAATTAAATGAAACAGGAAGAAGAAACCATTGTTTTGATTGCTTAGCTTGATTTATATTGAAAACAATGGAGCTTAAGGTTCCACTGCCTTTCTTTTTGACGTTCTTCCCCCGCATTCCATTGGTTTCCAAGCTGGGACTAATATTCTCTCTTCTTTTTTAAATTAAGCGAAAAAGGAAGAGGAAACAATTGTTTTGATTGCTTAACTTGATTTCTGTTGAAAGCATTGAAGCTTAAGATTCCACAGCCTTTCTTTTGAGTTTTACCGCATTTTGTTGGCTGCCAAGCCGAAACTAATTTTATTATCTGTTTCTGGTTGTTTGCATATACAGATCACCGTTCGGCTTGGATCTCGGAGGATGTAACTAGTATAGGCCATCCTAGCAGCTTTTGCCGGCTTTTGCATTCTTGCGCTTCCGACGTGCATTGGTACTTGAGCTTGCTCCTTTCTTTTCCTCCGTTTTTTAAATTGCTCGATGAGTTTCTTGGTGAAACGAGCGTGCGGATTCATTAATTCTAGTCCTGCCGCTGTTGAAGTTATTTCAGTTGACTGGAATTTGTGATAAACTGAATGTCGTAGAAGTCTGAATTGAACGCAAATTGATGATTAGCATATGCTTGAAGTATACAATCTACCCAGCCTATTGCAATAGCAAAGAATTCTTAATTTAATTGACGCGAATTTACTTTTAAGAAGCCACTATAAGATGTGGTCCTCATTATGGAACTGCAATAAGCAACTGCATTGTTTGAGATTTTTCTGAAAAGACTGTGTATCTGATGGTTACTCGATCACACTTAGTATGTTATGTATTATGTATATTATAATTATTCTGTAAGAAGAACCTTAACCAAATGGCTATTTTCTATTTATAAACGTCAAATTTGATCAGATTCTTGCATGTACATTGTATAATGCAATGGAAAGGACTGGAGGAGCACCACAGTTTCAGATATTAGGAAAGAATGATTAGAACACTAAAACCTGATAACTAAATCGCAGGAAAAGATGCCAAAGACTTAATAGCAGGTTCCTCCTGGGAAGGAACACTCTCAGAAGGAACGGAATTCAAGCATCAGCAGAGCCTTTGGGCTCTGCATCAGACCCTATCAAACAAAATACAAGACTGCAGTATCATCCATCGGAGGAGCTCGTGAAATCAATAACAGAGAATGCTGAGGATGTTAGACCTACTGCCGCAGAAACTACGAGAACAATCATTGAGGTATCGGTTTACACTAATGCTCTTCTTAATTTTCATACTTATCCATGATGTTTAACATGTGTGATGACTGATGCATTACTAGCAGGCAGGTTGTTTCCGTTACTGCTTTATGCTCCAAATGTTACTAGTGTAAGGGCAATAGCTTGAATTTTATATTCTTTTTCTATCATATTCTTAAGGACCACAATGCCATCAGTGACTGGAAAGCGACCCAACTACACTAATCCACATTGTGCATGAAATGAGATGTATATATAAAAATTTTGCACCAAAGTGATCATAGCTTGTAAATGACATGTACTCCTTCTCTTGAGGTTGGAGTTGAGATCTAATTACTCTACATCGGTTGGACTAAAATATATTTACTGTTTCATGTTTGTCAAATTTTTACAAATGTTGTGATAATTACTCTTATATTTGCTATCGACAATGTTTGATGGTTAAGTAGGACTAAGGAGACGCCTCCTCTCCTTGCCTGTGCATGTTTGTCTTTTGTTTTTTTGAATGAAATTTTTGTCTCTGGCTAGAAATATATATATATATATTAAAACTTGAAAAACAAAGTTGCTTTTGTAATTCTGCATTTTATATAGCTTGACATTTCTTGCAAGTTTTGATAATTAATATTTCCAATAGCAAGCCATGTTCAGGTAAATAGCAAAGCAACATTAATGTTCGCGGGTTTGATTAACGATGAAGTTCAGGAAAATATTATCTGGCCAGAACTACCTTATGTAACTGACGAACATGGAAGTATGTCCCGTATTTTAGATTTCCCACATAGACCTCAAATCCTTTCCCTCTTATTTTATTGATTGTATCATCTCTATTGCAGATATCTATTTTCAAGTGAAGAATACTGAAGAGACCATGCAAAACCTAACGTCAGAAAATAACTTTGTGGTACGGATTTTATCAATTGTACAAACATGTGTTTGGAAGACTTCCTGCAAACAAATTGTTCAAATGGATGGTGCATTTGAATGCTTCATTTCCCCTCTTCTTTTCTAAATACGATTTGATGCCTTTAATGATGCAGCAAGTCCTTGTTGGCCTTGATACCATGGAAATGATCAATGATATGGAGTTGTTTGGTCCATCAGAAGTTGATTTTGGATTCGAAGAGCTTGATGATGAGGCTACACTTGATGAAGGAGATGATGATGATGGTGATGATGATGATGATGAAGATAAGGACGACAACGATGAGGATGATACAGATGACGAATATGACACGGTCTCTATATATGAAGGAAAAAAGTATTGCTGTTGGATTCTGTTCTTTTTTTAGTATGGACTTAGAGGTTTCTCCTTTCTGCAGGACTGGGTTTCTGTCATAGAGGATGAAGATGATTCTAATGACTCTGATGAGACACTAGGAGATTGGGCAAAACTGGAGACAATGCGTTCTTCACACCCCATGTATTTTGCCAACAAGCTTTCGGAGGTAATGAAACTGGAAAAACTTGTATATCCATATACTTTGTTACCAATTTTGATCGTTATGATTTTTAGGTTGCATCAGATGATCCTATCGATTGGATGGAGCAGCCCCCAGCAACTTTGGTGATTCAAGGTGTCTTAAGACCCGCATTCAGTGAAGAGCATAGTGTTATCCAGAGACATCTATCCAGCCGTCATTCTAGTAATGGTGACATAAACGAGGCTCAGAAACATGAAGATAACCTTGAGAATCATGGTATGATTAATCATCATGATCATGAATCTAGCTCATCCAAGGATGGTTTAAACCTGGCTGATGGATTGGATGGAAATATTCCAATGAGCGAGGCCTCATTTTACCGGCTTGAGATGATAAAAATTCAGCTATTTACAGGACATGCGCATCCAGTATGTTTGATCTCTGTTTTAATTTTGCAGTTCGTCATCAGTTTCTTTTTCACATTGAAGCATGTTTTCTTGAAACGTCACAACACATCGTACCTTGTTGTGAGAATGAGTTCTTCTCTAGAAATCCGGTGGCCTCTATCCGAGCATTTACAATTTGTTATGATCTTGTATCTTTCTTGTGTTGGAAACATTGGTATTCTGCTTTTTTTAGGTAGAAAATATTTTATTTTAATGGTATTGATTTCTGTTAAAAAACCAACAATTTATCTCCTCTATCTCGTTCTGGGGCATACTGATTGGCATGGGCCTTAGGAACTATATGGATTATTTTAATCAGGATAGCACTCCCCATTTTTATCGACGGCTACGTTATTTGAGCCTAAAGATGTCTTGATGATTACTAAAAGATTGTTTAGTTGGACCTGCTTCTGGTTGCTAAGTTGCTACTGACAAATATTCATTCCTTTGCTTTCCCAGAGCAACGTTGAATTAGAAGACCTCATGAAAGCTCAACCTGATGCGATTGCACACTCAGCAGAAAAAATTATTTCTCGTTTAAGAGCAGGTGGAGAAAAGACCGCACAAGCGCTGAAGTCTCTCTGTTGGAGATGCAAGGGTATTCAGGTTGAGGTAATACATAAACCTTCGATAATCAGAAATCATTCAAATATTCATTAAAATATTTGTTTGAGTCTCTGAATTATTATTTTGCATTTTCCTAAATGATACATCTCCGAAAGGTTGTTCAGCTTATTGTATTTATTTAAATCTCTGTAGATATGCATTTTAATTAGTCATTACGTACTTTGTTTGTTTCGTATTTGACGAAGGTAACAGTTTGAACTTGGTAACAAGGGAGAATTTGTGGGAGGAGGTCATTGTAATAGGAAAAAACTTCCCTAATTCTGTTAGTAACATATAAACAAGTGGACCATGGTGGACCATGTAAGAATTATGCAAAATTAAAAAAAAATACTTATCTATACTATTGGAGGTATGAGAGAGAAGTGATAAAATATATTTCATTCTTGTATCCAATTGTTGTTATCAGAGGGAATAGAGATTTTGAATCTGCATCGGTGGCAGACTCGTAGAAAATTATTTTTAACATACTTACAGCTCTATTATTTTTCACCTTAAAATTTTCTTATTTTTTTTCTCGCATTTGTGCACAAGACATCATTCTTCTTTCAACATCTCCACCCCTATAATAATAAGAGAAGAGGAAACAAAGCAGGAGATCAAGTCTACTTTTCCTAAAAATTAAAATACGTAGACATTTTATAATTTAATCGTGTTAATGATGATTCAGATCATTGGTCTTCATTGAATAATTGCAGGAGGCAGTAATCAATGGTGTAGATTCACTTGGATTTGACATGAGGGTTTGCTCCGGAACCCAGGTCCAAACATTGCGGTTTGCATTTGGTACACGGGTAATTCAACTTTCCCTTTAGTCTCTCAAGTTACTGCTTTTTCCTCTCTTTTTCTTGTTCATCTCCTGACCCCTCTGATTGATAACTAGTAGTAAATTATTGGTAAAATAATTAGCAGATGCAATATTTTTAACATATGCAATGCAAATTTGATGTTTTGTTCATAGATATGTTGTTTGATGAATTCTCATGTTGCTTTTCTGTACTTTAAGTCGTGAAATATTTTGACGTCATTGTCATTTTTTAAAAATATATGCCCCCCGTTTATTGTATAAGTTTGGTAGATTCTTCTACAGTGCATTTAATGGTTTGCGAAAACAATTTACTGAGCTGATTAATTTAAAATAAAACTTTATTCAATTGCGACTTCGCTTTTCTGTTTACACAATCCATGTATTTTTAGCTCTTGCATGTTTTTCTGAATCACTCTCTCGGGTTTGGTTCGGTAATTATATTTTATTTCTTGAACACAAAAGGTGTTTTCATCATGGAACTGATTCTCTCAGGTGCCGATCCTTTCATACTAGACCCTCTAGTTTTTTATCAACTTTCTTTCCTTCCGAAGGGGTGGCAAAGTTTCAAATTTTAACTTTAAATATGATCTTTCAATTTTGAATATGTTTTTCGAATTCTGTTCACACACACTATATATGCATATATATATTATAACTACGAGACTCAATATTCTCAAGTGTTGATGATGTGGTGGAATATAATGAGAGTTTTATCCATATTATTGTGGTATTGAAAATTTTCCCGAGCAATTGCCCCCGCTTTGGACAATCTTATGGTTCAAATGACCTTATTTGCAGAAAAATGCACATTAGAGAGCTAACCAAATTAGTTTGACTATGCAGGCAACTTCAGAGTTCAGTGCCGAAAAACAGCTGAACGACGTGCTTTTCCCGAGAATTCACTCCAAAACTCAAAAAACGAAACAAACGCATCAAAATGAATGTTAAACATTGTAAGCCTTCTCCTGACATTACGATCTAACTATGGGTGTTTGGCTTTCTCAGGTTCCAATATTTATTATTTCAGAGCAGAATGGAAATAGGTAAATTTATTCTAAACTATCAATTCATTACATTACGAATCCGGTGATTGCAAATGAGCATTCATTTATCAGTTTTTTTTGGCAAAGGCATTCGTCGAGTATTTTCAATTGCCTCCTCCATAAGTTATCTCTTGCTGCTGTTTTATGCTTTTAGCTTCTTCCTTTCAATATGATTTCCAAGCGCTGGTTTTAGTGATTGAGCATAAGGAGAATTTTATTTTAGTGAATTTACCAATGTGGAAAAAAATCTTCTCTTATAATGTACATATTATATTAGATAGATACTTTTTTTTTTTACCGAAAAAAACAGAAAAGCAAAACAACAGAAATCAAAAATTAATTGGACTCAACTTCCGAATTAAAAAAAAAAAAAAACCCTAGATCCTCGCTGAGAACTTGAAGCAACGGAGGAACTTCTGTGAGATAGATTAGATAGACACTTCGCCATATGTTGGGGAATAAATTGTCACAAGTTGGCATAAGTGAACAGTCCGTATCTTTTTCATTTTTTATTTTTTTAAAAAGGTGAACATCCGTATCTTGAAATTCAATTTAAACCTTGTATTAAAGTCTATCTTTCACCATAATTAACTTTCGCAAACTGCTTAATATTATTTCTGGCGTGGAGCCTCAGTTATATCCCTCCAGTATAAAGTTACAATTTTGTTTTTGAATTTCAAATTACCCTTCAATTTAATTAGTTGAATTAATATGATGTGATAAATAATTAAATAGATTAACAATATAGACAAAGTGAAGTACATGCATAAGTACAAATTTTTTATCCATTTAATAATCATTTTGTTTCTGCTGCTTACTTTTTAAAAAAGTTCTTAATATGCGGATGTGCTTTTAAGAAAATTAACATACCAAAGAAAACAAACGTAATTTTAGAAAACTAAATGATTATTAAACAAGATTTTAAGGATTCAACATTTTATTTTAGTTAAACTAATTTTTTAAGAAGTGTGGAAGGAATCCACCTCGTCCCAAAGAAAAATTAAACGAGAAAAAAGGTAAAGGATCTAAACTAGTCGTCTAGATGAAATTAAACAGAAGAAAATACTGATAAAGAAAACAGGAGAAAAGAGGAACCACCTGTATAGCATTTTGTATATGCATCTTGAAGAACTCAGATGATAGTTGTTTCGTACACCAATTGTGCAGAAACAAGGTCCACCATGGCAGATCCAACGGATTTGAACACTGTAATCTCATTCCCATCCCTCCTTCCCACCACCTCCCCTTTGATCAATTCCACCAAATTCCCAACAATCTCTCTCTTCTCAATAACCCCTCTTTCAAAAGCTCCCACCAACTCCCCTGCCTCCTCCACAGCTCCCTCATTGTCCACAAAAACCCTCCCTCTCTTTATCGCCAAATCGTCACATTCCCTCATCGAATGGCTGAACGACCCCACCAAATCCAAGTGCGCCCCCGCCTTCAACTTCTCACCTGTTTAACGTCATAAAATATAACCTCAACTTTAAATCGTGGGATCAAATTAATATCCAAGTTTACAATTGAGTGTTATAAATTATATATACAAAAAAAAAAAAAAAAAAAACTAATTACCTTTTACCAGAGGAATCTCTGAGTTTGTTGCACAGCACACTATATCCGCCACCGCAATCGCATCCTCCAGATTCCCACTGCTCTCGAAGCAGACTCCTTCCAACCCTGCATTCTTCTGCATCTCCTCGGCTAGTTTTTTTGCCTTTTCCTCTGTTCTGTTCCAAATAATCACTTTCTTCACGCTGGGTCTTGCAGCCAAATGAGCTTTAATCAAATGGGGCGCCAAAGCACCCGCACCCACCATAACCATCACGCTGCTATCTGGTCTGGCTAAATATTTTGCAGCTAAACCAGAGACGCAAGAGGTTCTGTAAAGAGTCAAGGCAGTGCCGTCCATGGAGGCCAGAGTTTGGCCGGTGGTGGAGCTAAAGAGCGAGTAACTTGCATGAATTGCAGGTAGGTTTATGGCGGAGTTTTGGGGGAAATGGGTGACGAGTTTGACGCCTATGTAAGGAATAGATGGAGAAGAAGACCAAGAGGGCATGAGGAGGAGAGATGAATTGGGATGAACGGCGTGGCTTTGACGCATTGGGCTGGAAATTGTGGGGGAGACGATCGGGAGAGAGGATCGGAAGTGTTCGATGAGATTTTGGTGGGAAAGGATGGAGTCCAATGCTTCTTTGGAGATAAACATGGGAGATCTGCTCGTAACGTTTGTTGTGAGATTCGTTTCGTCTTTTGGATTGTTGGGTGTGGAGGAGGCCATAGATTGAA
This sequence comes from Momordica charantia, assembly GCF_013281855.1. Lineage (NCBI taxonomy): Eukaryota > Viridiplantae > Streptophyta > Magnoliopsida > Cucurbitales > Cucurbitaceae > Momordica > Momordica charantia. The sequence goes on from NW_028275158.1 coordinate 705,923, forward strand.
GATCTCGGCTGGTTTCTTGGTGAATTAGAGAAGACGAGAGGACTGGCTGCGGGTAGAAAAATGGGAATTGATGAGGGAGACAAAAGAAAGACCAAGACAAGAAGGTGGAGAAATAGACCTTTCGTTTCTGTCACTTTCCTAAGAAAAAACAAAGAAAGAAAAATGGGAATTTAAGGATTTTCATTTCCACGGGATGCGTGGACCTCCAACCTGGAAAATTACTCGAAATTACTACTGTCTAACTAGCTAAATTAGCAGTGAAGAAAACAAAATTCATATCAAACTTTTTTTAATATATAAATAACTATTCAATATGACAATGTCATATTTTGAACCATGGTTCATAGCGATTGAGATGAGAATCTTGTAAGGAAAAGAGAAGAATTTGACTCTAAAATTTGAATTAGTTATTGACGATACCAAAAAGATCTGGAAGAAATCAAGAGTTCAGGTATTTATACTTACCTCTATCTCGCATCGAAAGCCTTGCTGCTCACGAGTTGGCAACACATGCACACACAAAGATGAAGGTACTTATCCATTTGGAAGGAAGCCTGGTCTGCGTTGGTGGACTCTGCGAAAAGAAGACATGCACTTCTAGGAGTTAGTTAACGCTTTCTAGTTTCTGTGCTCATTTTGTGTTCTAAAAAATAATAACAAACAATAATAATGATAATGAAGTTCAACAGTTTACTGTATGCTAAATAAGCCTGGATATTTTACTTCTTCAGAAGCACGAAAACAGGCTTAAAAGGTTAGTTTTATACAGTAAAGGAAAGAAAAAAACACATTCTAGAGAACTCTTGCAATCCTGGTTTGTGCTTGCTTCCAAAGCACAAAACTTCAACGCTACATTTAATCCTTGTCATACCATACGTTTCATGTATGGCTGTAATATCACATCCTAAACTCCACGATTTAGTTATGTTTTTCCCAGCAGATCTGCACAGAACCGACATCCTAACGAAGCAGTAGTGGGTTAATTTGCAGCCAAATATCCCAACGAGATTCGTGTTATTGGATGAACAGTTGGTCGCCTTCTTCATGCTCGAGCACCACCTACCTCATATGTCTGAAAAAGTTCAACATCGGTGCTTCCAAATGTTCCAATTCTTTCTTCTGATACCAGAGAATGCATTAGCCAGCGAGTCCTGACTTTTCGAGTTAGACTACAACTAGTCTTTTATTGAGTTTTCCACAGCCATCCACCAGTCATCATCTTCTTCGAAGTCTAATTTTCCAATGTCCTGGTAGAGAAGAAAAGGTTATTGAGTCAATAAAATGAATGATGCAATTCTAACTTTTCAGTCAACATTGTAAGCCTTTTGATCCTTCAAGACTTAAGTTATTTGTGATTTTGTGAACTAAATGAAATAGCACATATAAATTTGGGTTCCTTGTCTATGAAAGTATTGGATCTTCAAACCGGAAAATTAACTTTGCTCTAGCATAAAAAACAGCTAAAATTCTATTTGGATCAAAGTTGAGTAATAAGAAAGAGAGAATTTCTCTTAAATGGTAGCTCTTATGACTTATGTTTGACCTGACGCAGATAGATAAATCATGTAGAATCAATATAGACAAAAGAAAAAAATGCACATGTAGGTGAATTAAATCATGTTCATGAGGCTCAACCATGTTGCGTTTGTTTTCAACATCATCTGCGACCCTTATTGCTTCAAGCCACCAGGAATCCTTGACACTGCTGTCTGTAATGTTCTTCTTATCACTGAAAAGCAAAAGACAATTTTGGTCGTTGCTTAGAGATTGATAATTGATTCGATCATCATTAAACTCTGTGTCATTTAATATCTGTTCTGAATCTGTGGAAACCCATGGACTAGGAAGGGCATCAATCGGAATAGGACGCAGTGGAGATCGGTAACCTGTAGGATAAGTTCGATTAAACAATGACTACAAATCAATATTTTTCAGGAAAAAAAAAAATGAAAATTAGGTCCTATTTGAGCACCTCTACAATCTGGATCGTGACACTTCTGATAATAGGCAGCCCTCCTAAGGTCGACAACATAAATCACTGAACAACGAAAACATGGATATCAATGCTTTGCATGAAAGACGAAATAAGAGAATTCTCAGATGAAGGAAAAGAAAACAAAAGAGAGTAGATCACATTAAGGTTCAAAGAATTAGATGATGACTCAGAAAACGAGGGAAGCTAAACATGCTCAAATATAACGCACACGAGTACTTCACAAGTATACTTTTTAAGAACAAAAATTAAGGAGCAAAAGCATTTCTCGATTCAAAGGTACCATGGTTGCTTTTGTGTTCTCGACCAATTCGTTCACAGTATCTATTTCGGGACATGCTGTAGACTATTAGTCCATATTCCGAAAACCAGTACCAGCAGCGTATTTTTCCTGGAAAAGCAGCAGCTAAGTTAGTGACTAGCAAGATATACAAGCGAAAGCGATAGATATCAACAGACGTGAAATCTATATTTGAAATGAGCAAACACGCTAAATGCAAAAAAGAAAAAAACTTATCATCTCCCTTTAGTACAAAGAATTACAATTTCTCTTATACATTCGGATTTGGTTTTCCAAACACGATGTGCGAAACTTGCCTATCCCATGGGATTTCATACAGGGATGATTTAATCATCCTCTAAACTCTATTCAAATTACCTGATACACTTCCAGTGGAGGCAACTGATTCAACAAACTTATCCACAGCTGGGAATGGTGATCTTCCCATGCAAGAAGTTGCTGAAACATCAGTCATGCAACCGGTCAATGGTACTTCTTTGGCGAAACTGAAATGCCGTCCGAAATTACATTTCTCCTGCGGAAAGAGAACCTCAAAAGTAAACAAAAGCCGAATATTAAAATCACATAAAGGTACGAGAACATATGGATTTATAAGATAATTATATTGGAAAGGTATAATGCACATGTCATGTATCGTTCGAAGCGGCTTTATAATTAAACTGATACTCAGCTTGAGCTTACCTCCATTTCAAATTGCAATGTCTTTACGCAGTCCAAATCCATTTTGCAAACCAGAAGCTTCTCACATTCAGCATCAACGTTGCAGATCAAGGATGCCATGAACGTGTCTTCCTCACACTAAGATTAAATATGTACAAGGTATATAATAGGGATGCTTAGTCACAGGACACAAATAATCTGAAATTCACTAGAAGATAGGTGACTGCTAAATTGTTTTCTTTCCAACAGCAAAATCGTTTTGATTCAATGCTTTTTAGGAAGAGTGCATATATGCACCCAAAGAACACGATCACTGCACCCACCACCGAAGAAATTGTGAATTTTACCTATCCCGTATTGCTGTCCATATCTCATTTTAAAGAAAGACTCTCTTTGGGGTTGATTTCTTCAAGTCTCGCCCCTTAAGGAGAATTTTTCTAGTGACCCCTTTCTAGAGAAAGGGAAGAAAGAGAAACGGAGAACGGAGTGAAAGAAACATAGGGTAAGGTCAGGGGAAGGAGTTGGACGCTGCATGAAATGAGGAGTTTACATGCAGACGTTCAGGGAATCAGGGGTATCTGAAAATTTTATGATAAGGAGATAGAAAATTCCAAAAGAGAAAGGATGGTATCTGAAAAGGAACTCCTTGCTGTTAAACGAAACATATAAGACTGACTGGCTATGCATTCGTCTTATGATATCACCTAGAAGTTAATATGAAATTGAGAAACTTAAAATTCGATGCTCGAGTGAGAAGTACCATACCATATTTGCACGTGCATGTCTCCCCGTAGGTAGAAGCACAGAAGTCTTCCCAGCCTTTGATGAAAAAGCTAAACGAAAGCAACGATTTCTAGAATAAACTGCATTGTCCACAAACAGATGGCTAGGAGATTCAGTGGAGCTTGAATCTTTTTTGATAAACAGTTCTTCGTATCGCCCTTCCATTTTTGCACTATAAATCCTTGAACATATCTGATAACATACCGTCACCAATTAAAACATTACCAGTACGCAGTCCAGCATAAAAAGACAGCATGGTTATGGCTATTCAATTAAAATTTCGTAAACTAATAGCAAGAATTAGCATACTGTAAAAGACTCGAAACCAAACTACATCGACCATGCGCTCAGATTAGTAACCAACTTAGCTGATATCATCATAATTAAGAAGAAATTCGGAATCGAGATGTAAACATGTGAGCATTTTGCATTCTCAGGAGTTGAAAAGATGCATCTTTAAAATATCCACTTTCATGTGTAACTTTATAGGGCAGGAAACTGTTTATAAGAATAATAAACAAATATGATACCCAATCGATAGAACAAAGTAAGAGTTCAAGTGTTAATCACTTTTGCTAGCAATGTTTTAGTTCCATGCTTATTTAGTGGAGTACCTCACCAACAAATGCTCCTGCATGCGAGTTATCCTTAAATGCCATTTTTGGTATACGGATTATCAGGTGGCGAGAGAACTTCTCTAGACATTAAAATCAAATAAGAAGAATTAGCTACAAAATTATAAACATTGCTAATGGAATAATTTGCAACGTAAGATCTACGCGCATCTGCGACAACAAAAAGTTCACATATTAGATGCTAGACAATATGTGAAAGCCCTTATCATTATCATTCAACAAAGGAAAGTTACATGGAAACTACAAAATCCAAGGCCAGCTTCCCAAAATGAGATCTCCAAAGTGTACTACTAGTTGACTTTTTAGGAAAAAAAAGAACGGTGACTAGCACTTCCTCCCGAGAACGGCTTGATTTTAATGACACGTGAATTTACTTAGTGTAAGATGAAGTTGAACCATGAATTCGACAATGACATTCAATTTCAAATTGAACAAGTAGCTCCGGAATTCAAGTCTAAACAACTTTTCCAGCAGAAAATGTTGCCAGCTGTATGAGATAATCCAATAACAAGACCTTCATCCTCTTCTTTTTTATTTTTGTGGCTATAAAATTCAAAAGAACAGTTTTTCTTCCTTCTTCATATTTTTGACGGGCATCAGCTCATATCTGATCTCTCCTATTCACAATACAGAATTACAGAGCATACAAGCCTCCAAAAAAGAATAAAGAATAAATGTTATACCACAAAATTTTCAGCTATCATGTCAAACCAAAAGAAAAACATTACAAGTACCTAATTTTAGCTATTTAGGATACATTAAGACCTAACAAGTGGGTTAAAACAAATTGATAAAGCCTAGATCCAACTGCAGCAAATATACCTTCGTTCGAGGAATCGAGCTCTAGTATCCAGTCAAAGCTTCCTTGAATCGAGTACTTTTCATTTAAGGCTTCTAGAATAACTAATATCAAGGAATCAACCATTACATCTCCATTTTTTCCCGTATTGATTCTTTTACTGTACTCCAAATCAAAGTAAAGGTGACACGGAGCACCCTGAACACTTGAAATAGAACAGTGAGAATTACAGAATAGAGGAAACAGCACGTGATTCTTACGGAACTAATCACGTGATCATCACATTGATTCAAATTTGTTCAGCTCACCTCTTGAATCACTTCATAATGGTGGCGAAATTTTGAATCCATGCTTTTATACCTGAAATTAATTAAGAAAATTCAGATAAAACAATTTCAGAAGCGTTTGCAAAGTTGATGATTCTGCAAAGTAATTTTTCTCCTCGAAGTATGATTGAAATTTGATGATACCTTTGCCAGAATTCATTGTATGATGAAACTAGAAATCTCCTTTGTCCATTAAAGTGATCTTGATAACTAAAAACATGAACACCAGTGTGCTCTCTTGCAAACTTGATTGCTTCTTCTTGTCTGGGAAATGTGGCCCACACTTGCTTGCTATTCGGAAAAGGTACCAAAAATGTCAAACGGTGTCATAGCAAAGTGGAATAATGGTGAAACAGAATGAGAAAATGGGAGAGATTGGAAGAATCCTGAATATACCTTAGCTTGAATCTGGTTTGTTCAGAAAGATCGACACGAATTTCACGCAATAATTTCCACAGACTATATGGTCTCTTTGGAGGTACGCCTCTAGGTGAACCATAAAATACGATTGGCGAGAACTTCTTACAACTAGAACCTTTTGCTTCACTTGTCAAGCCAATCTGAATAGTGATAAAATAGAGTTTTGCTGAGTAACACCGAAGAACAAAAATCAAGCTGTTTCAGCCTCACCATTAGCTTCATTATACAGTTAAAATACTTTGATTATCATGTAGAGAATAACAGTCAGATCAACTCGGCCTTCCAGAAAACAACGGCTTACCTTTTCCACGGAATCTTGAACATCCGTTGCATTCTCCGGCCTTTCTTCAACTGAGGCGGAAGCAGAAATCTCAGAGTTTACTGAACACTCAGACTTCAATTTACTTTTTCTCTTCTTTATTCCTCTCACAGCAGATTCTGAATAGAAACGGAATATATAACCGCACATAATCAGAATCAGAATATACAAAAACGAAAGATATTCATGTTGATCATCATGCCACTGCAGAAATGCGTAACTTATAACATTGCTCCTATATTGAACTTCCAGTTTACAGAATCCAGTAATTTTTTACAATTATTATCATTGCATCGATATTTAAATTCAGTTTTATCTAAAAATGAGATTCGCACATTGCTTAGCAGAACACGCTCGACTGCCAATGTTGTGGAAACTGGAATCAAAATTAGAGAAACCGACTTACGAGGAGGAGAAACGCCGCACTTGAAGCATTCGAACAATCGATCGACGTCGTCCTTTACGATCGATGCCATTCTCTCCAACTTGGGCCGTTGGAAGCGAGTGAATTGCCTTGGCGTTTCGCCTTTTTCTTTTCTCCTCTTATGAAAAGAAATAATTCCGATTTGATTTCAGAGTGAACTCCAAAAAGTGGGGACATTCCATCGCGATACGAATGAAACGTATCGGTATTTTAGTTTTTTTCTTTTTTCTTTTTTCCTTCCCGCCGAAACGGCTCTTTCCCTCCTACCTTTCGAAAATCTCAATTTTGACACCGTCCTCGTAATTAGCCACGTCATGATTTTCATACAAAATGTATACTGTTAACAAAATAAAATTAATATTATTTGCATCCTGTAATTTCAAATTTATTTACTTTTACAAATTAGATACATCGATCATTACAGTTGGCCATTATTACCTAATTCTCTATGTGGTCGTGTACATATTTGATTTCCACTGGTAAGGAGTTTCATAAATGATACTTTTTCTCAGTAAGATTTCAAACGTATCGGAGCGTTGAGATTCTATCTTTTTTAGATTGTAGCAAGTAGCCAAATTTAGTATGTGGGTCCGATATTCCTGCCTTTATTATGAAACGAGGTAATTTGGTGATGGCGGTGACTGTGTTCGGCCAATCCTACTTTATAACGTGCTGATGACGAGGTGTGCTAGCGATTTCGAAATTATTATTACCTAATTTTCTATGTGCTCATGTACAAATTTGGTTTGCCAAAGTAAAGTGGCTTTTCTCGCTGAATAAATGTGTATCTTTCAAAACATATGTGAGCACTTTGACACTCAAACTAGTAAGATAAGAAGTTTGATGAAGGATAATGTATCTCAGTAGGGTTTCGAACATATCGGAGTGTTGAGATTCTTTGTCTTTCTATAAATTGTAACAAGCAGCGGAATTTGGCATGTGGGTCCGAAATTCATGTCTTTCATCATGAAATGGGCAATCTGATGATGGCGGTGACTATACTTAACAAAGCCTATCGTATGGTGCGCTAACAATGAAATGTGCTAGCGAGTTTAGAATTTCGACTTACTTGTAATAAGGTTGACCTAGATTATCCTCTAGACAGTCGACACATAGTGGGCTGATATTTTTCCCGTAGTACTATGTATATCTAATTTGACAGATAGAAAATCTTTTTTTGAAATTAAACATATTAATGGATGGATTTTCTCTTAAATAAAATATAGTCTTACTGCCATTTAAAAATGGACAAGTCTTTATATTTTTTAAATAACATATGTTTTTTATCTTTCTCTTAATTGCCTATTTGTAATAGTGGTGCGGACAAATTATTATCCTCACTGGCAAAGAACCAACCAAGTATTATTTTCGTCGATGAAACAGATCACCATGGCAAGTGTGTATTAAAGCATGTTTTTATTCATTATTTTTTTTATGAAATTTTGAATTCATACAGTTCATCTTTTATTTTCTTCTACAGAATAAAAATTAATTTAGAGGCTTCGAGAAGATCATCATCGGCGTCTCTTTCTTCTACTTCCAGTCACCAATGGAAAACTCCAGAGCTGCAATCATCCATACTTTCAGTCAGTCCAATTCATTTTGCACCTTCTTTTTCAAATGCACGACCACCAGCCATTGCTGCCGGTGCTGCTGCTACACCAATGCCTGTAAGGAATTCCCCAACAAAAATATTCAATCCCTGAGTGCACCTATCCAAAACAAAATCAAAAAGAAAAAAAACTGAAATAAATTTTTAGTGTGTTCAGAAAACATAGTAATCAGAAAATGACATGGGTCAATCAATATAAAATGCTATTGGAAAATTATCCTAAATTCTTTGCATCTAACTATTTGTTTAAGCAGTTTTCAAGGAGATCATTTCAGAACATTTTCTCAGCGGTCCAGAAGCGTCAAAGTGTTTGATAAATTGGTCCGGCAACAGCAAACACAATGCAGCATCACATGTAAAGATTTCATGTCTTGTACACTTATTCATACAATATTGTTTTATTCATGCTGTGGTTTGCTAAAACATAGAATCTCCATTGTGAACTGTCAAACAATTGTAATGTTGGCCAAACAAAGTCCTATTCCAAGAAGATTTTGGCTTCATGTTGTTCAGTATGGAGATTACTATGCATAAACTTGTTAGCATTCGCTTTCAACTTTCTCCATCAAATTCTGCTGTGGGATTGTGTCATCAGTCAATGTTACTTGATTTGCATATATTATCAAATTCAAAGCAAACATGTAAAATCGTACTGCAATTAGTACTATGAAGAATGAACTTTTTTCTCAAATTGGACACCTATAGTTTTGTTTTTCTTATTTAATATTATCCATAGGATGTAGAAATTTTATGGTTTGACTTGGACGCATCCTTCATTCTCATTATAACTCATTCTATTGTTCGTTGAACAAATGGAAGAAGAGGTGAAGAATCCTTAAGTGGAAAAGAAATGTTAACAAATTCCATTAAAAATGGAATGCATGTATAGGTTTGGTTAAAATAAGAGATATTACGTCAAAATGATAAAATTTTGTCCTCATTACCATCTTCGTACAGATGGGAAAACTTTATGTAGAACCTTCCAAATAAAAATGCTATCCTTACCTCAACCACCTATTTCTATTATTTTATAGGAAGAAAGAGAAGATAACTAATACACTAACTCATTAAGAAACCGGTACATAAAGTGAATCCCACAACATACTTTGTATTAATTGTATTTTGAATTGAATTATTGATAAGCACATCAGCAGAGTGTTACCACATCAATTTTCCATAATCTAGTTTCCACTTTCTTCTTTTTTATTCGAAGGTCATTTGGTGCTATAGCATTGTCTCTATTCAAATTGTACATATAATTTCAAAGGGCCAAGTCTCGGGGGCCAGTTTGTTTATACATGTCATAGGTTCTCTTCTTTTGTCATTTTGGTATTTGGAATTTGTCTCTGCTGATTCTGGAAGGGTCTTGGTCAGGTGGCCTTCTATCTCTGTTCTATTCTGATCGTTATAATAATATGATCTAAGCCAGTTTATAAGTACCCACAACTTTCTTGCCGTGTTTATTGTTTACCTCAAATCTCCATTGTTTTTAGGCAGTTTGTAGCAAAATTTTCGACTTCCAGGAGCTTTGTATTAACAAATAAAGAGATGGCTGCAAATGATGTTCCATGCTGTGAGCCAAGGTTCTGGATGTATCTTTTGATATGTGTAGGTTTGGTTGCTTTTGCTGGTCTTATGTCAGGCCTTACGTTAGGACTTATGTCGCTCAGCTTGGTTGATCTCGAGGTTCTTGCCAAGTCTGGCAGGCCGGACGACCGCAAAAATGCAGGTTACTTTGAAAAGCTTGCTACTCCCTTCTCCCTCTCTCCTGTTGAACAATTCATGTAATGTCTACATCAACAACTTTGTTAATTGCTCACAGTTGTTGGAGAGACAAACATTTTGCAAATTTTCAAATAAACACTGATTAAAATTGAAAACTTTAGATTTTGATGACCAGTTTGCATTTCATTTTATTCACATTTCACATTGTTTGCAGCTAAGATTCTGCCTATAGTAAAAAAACAGCACTTGCTTCTTTGCACACTCCTCATAAGCAATGCAATGGCAATGGAGGTACTGTTTCGTCCTATATTTATCAAACTCTATTTAAAGGAAAAAAAAAACTTTATATACCTTCTTTTTGGAAGATTTTAATTGCGACTTTTCATTTCTTTCCGTTCTAAGGCCCTGCCTATCTTCATTGATGCACTGCTGCCGGCTTGGGGTGCAATTGTGATATCAGTCACTCTCATACTTGCATTTGGAGAGGTAAATTTTCTGAAACAAATTAACTTTCTTCATATGATGTTGTAGTTGATAGAAAAGTTACATGTTACACACGAGGGTTGCTTCTTTTCTCCACAGATTATTCCTCAATCTATTTGTTCAAGGTATGGACTGAGTGTTGGTGCAAAGCTGTCTGTTGTTGTTCGAGTGCTTCTTGTGGTCCTCTTTCCTTTGTCTTACCCCATCAGTAAGGTAACATCATCTTATGCATATGTTTAATAATCTTGAATCTTAGAAGAAAAGCAGTTTTGGACAATCTGCATATAGTTCAACTGATTAAGATATATATCTATGATCAAAAGGTTGGAAGTTCAAACCCCCACCCCACATGTTGTTTAACTAAAAAAGATGAAAAACATTTTGGAATATGCTTAAATTGGCTAATGTGTCATAAAATTCCAACATGAACCCATTGATGTTTTGGGATGTCTCCTTCACGGCGCTCATGTGGACGTTATTTAGACAAAATATGATACATTTGACAAACATTGATAACGTGGTTAAATATAAGCAGCAGTAGAATAAGACCATTGTAATTCTAGAAATTTATTTTGGCGATTACAAACCAAAAAAAAAAGTAATTTCAAGATTTTTAGGAATACAATGAATTGAATGAAAAGATGAATATAAATAATTGCACAATCTTATTGCATTTCTACCAAAAAGAAACAATTGAAATGAGCTTCAAAGTTTGAATTGACAGTTACTGGATTGGCTTCTGGGCAAGGGGCATTCTGCACTTCTGAGAAGGGCAGAGCTCAAGACATTTGTGGATATGCATGGGAACAAGGTTGGTTCAAGATGCTTAGTCTTCAATGCTTTTGTTTTGTGGAAAACAAATTAAAAATATGTAAAAGCTTTGTATGTTTTCAAATATTTGAGCCATAATGTGTTTGAGAAACTAAGCGATGTAAGAATTCTCCATTCTATAGACCTTTCTCAATAAAAAATCATGATTTCTAAATTCTCACAAGGCCTCCTGAAATCCTTCCAAAGCTGGTTGAATAATTTTATGGATTCTGTCATCTCACCAAGTCTGACTAAATAACAAGCTAATGAATCTCATTCTTTTGCCACTGTGCTTCCTAATTAGGCAGGCAAAGGTGGAGAACTGACCCAAGAAGAGACTACCATAATCACTGGAGCTTTGGACATGACACTCAAAACTGCCAAAGATGCTATGACCCCTTTATCCAAATTGTTTTCACTGGATATAAACTCCAAACTTGATGAGTATGCCTCTACCCTTAATTATGGTTCAGTGAACCTGATGAATTTAATTTCTGACTTCTTCATTTGATTTTTATGATTAATCTAAGGAAAACTATGGAGCTGATCTTGAGAAAGGGACATAGTCGAGTGCCGATATACTCGGGACATCCAACTAATATCATTGGCATTATTTTGGTACGTTCAAAGTGTTGAAATTGTAAGGCCTAACTATCTTAAGCACCTTTTTCCGTGATAGCAGATCAACTTACTGATAAATTTTTAATGAATAAAAAAAAAAATATATATTTTTATCTGAATCGTCCTAATTTTCTTCTTGATGGGTTGTAAAAACTACCGGTACAAAATAGATGTAATGCCATAAATCTGTATTTGATTGTTTATCTGTGATTTTAATATATCTTATAGTAAGATATATCTATGTTACAAATGAAGTTTTAATTATTTTAAGTAGAGAATTTTTTGCAATGGGCAAAAGCATGATGGAGCAATGCCGCATTGGCCATGCTCAATTGATTCATCACTATTTCTCTGTGTCATCCAGTTATATAAAGAATCCCACTTTGATGCAGGTTAAAAATCTGATCAAATTTCATCCGCAGGATGAGACTCCCATCAGAAATCTCACGATCAGAAAAGTTCCAAGGTAAAATAGTTGGATGTTTAGCCTTCTTAGACTTTTAGCTTGATATTTCTGAAGAAGAATTTAAATTATAATTTGATAGTCAGTGTGGAAGTGTATGATGCCTAATAAATTGAACGAAAATTTTCGACTTCGATGCAGGGTACACGAGAACTTACCTCTCTACGACATATTGAACCAGTTCCAACAGGGACACAGTCATATGGCCGTTGTCATTAAGAGCCACAAGGAAGTCAGAGAGCCTGCAGGTTTTGTGTTTGTCCTTATATTTTTTGTCTTTATGATTTAGTAACCAGAATCATTAAAAAGACAAACTGATCCCATATCTCTGTAGATTCAACAACTGTGGATTCTAACAAACCAGAACTCGAAACCACGACACCGATAACTGAGATGGAATTAGGACATATTAAGCTGCAGATATCGAATATTTGTTCAAATGGTGATGACAATACAAATGGAAAATCAATGCCAGATTTTGATGAAGATGTTATTGGTATCATAACCCTGGAGGATGTCATGGAAGAACTTTTACAGGTTTGTTTTCTTTTTCTTGTGGATGCTTTATGAGATGCCGTGATACTGTGTTCTCTTGGCGAGATTAAACGCAAGCCAAAGATGTTGACTCTCAAATTCTTTGCTTAGATGCATTATTTGTTTACATCGTTTTGGAATGGAACCGTACTTATTAGTCTCACTTAAAATCTGAATCTTTTATTTGTCTCTGTTGGTGTTTCTGAAGGAAGAGATATTGGATGAGACTGATGAATATGTTGCTGTCCATAACAAGTAATTGCTAAATTCTTCCATTTCTTAGTTTTGTTTTACAAGTTGGAATCATATTGTAAAACAATGGTAAAAATTCCTCTGTTTCTGTGTGTGTGTGTGAAACAAACAGGCTGAAAGTTAATATGAGTGCATTAAGGAGATCAACATCAGGATCACCAGGAGGACCCCATCTGCGCTGGATATCACCAGTGGCATCCCCACTTTCTTCATACCATCACTCTCCACTTTCTTCTTCATACAATCACTCTCCAATTCCCCCACATATTCAGTCCCCATTTACACCACCACCTCTCTCTTCATCCCCAGGAAATTACTTGCAGTCTTCTACAGCTGCATCTGCAGCTGATGCCTCACCATCTTCCCATAAGGTACTCTCTCTTGTATAGATATAATATATACAGTATACATCCTTAGGGTGATACATCCTTAGGGTGAGTCGCTTTATCGATATCTAGCACGCATCCTATAGTTCAGTTTGACATGATTTGAGGGGGAAAGTGTTTTTAGCTAATTAGAAAATAGGGGCATTTGCCCCCAAATGATAATCTAGTTGGCAAGGGCTTGGAATCTAGGTCATACTGGCTTAGAGGTATCAAGTTCGAACCTTCTAGTGAGTTTGATACCAAAAATTCACGATGTCTCTCCAGTTTAGGCTTTTGGATCAGGTGCCTCTGGGTATAAGGAAACAAAACTCCGACTCCCAATTATAAAAAAAAATATTTCTCCTCTATCACTTATTTACGTCTATTCATATGCCCTACAAAATTTTCATATTTGCAAAATCTTATTCCTTGTGCTATATTTGTAAATATGGTAAAACTATTTGTCATCCATTACGGTCCTCTTCAAAAATATATTTTTTTAATTCATAAAAGTATTTTTGGAGAAAACATCTTATTATTGCTCTTCACTGCAAAGTACTACTCTCAAGATTCATATTCTTGCAATACTGATGTATCTTGATCTTGTGACTTGTATTTTCTTTTTCTTTATAGGTCTCAAGGAAATCATATGAGAAGTTGAGACAGCCAGTTGGATCATAGAACACAAAATTTATTGTTTGGTGCAATGTATCAAAAGTAAAAGAAACTCCCCATAGACATTTAACCAAAATAAAACAATCATGTCATTCTATATGCACATTTCTCTTGATTTCTAAGTCTGATTTTGGAGACGTGGGCTATTTGCAATCCGACTTAAGAAACTTTCCTGTTCCTTAAATTTGATTTTCAAAATTTCTTGTAAATTCAAATGAAGCGTGGAGAAACGAGAAAAAATCTCTCATCATATAGATGGTCATGAATATAAAAAAGAGTCCGAGAGATTTCTTAATATGAGTATAATTCAATAGATAAGACATTCGTTACATTCTGTTTGATATTTGTTAAACTAAAATAAAATTGAAGCATCAATACTAATATTGTTCATATAAGTATGGAATTTCCTATTTTCATCTCTTAAATTATAAAATAAAATATCATTTGGTTTCTAATATTTTAAATTAATAAATATATAATATATCTCACGAGTAATAAAAACACAGAGGCCAAAAAAATTAGGACTAAAATGATATTTAAAATTCAAATAAAATGAAAAATATCGTAGGATGAATGGCAAAGCGTAATTGGTACTTTGGTCCACCACAAGAAAATCAGTCGAAAATTCGATAAGATCTTCAAGAAAGTATAAAGCGGAAAAAAAAATCTAATAACTTTTAAAAAATATTTTCGACGATAAAACACCACCGTCCATATCATACAAACTTTCGGATAAGATTTCCGGCAATAAAAACTGAAGCGTATTAAAAACAAAAACAGAGCCAAACAACCAAGTCGCCATGAAAGCTCTGTTGTGTTCCTATAGGCAAGCTCTCCACCTCTCGGAGCCTCCGCCATGGAAACCGAGAAGCCGAATCAACGACTCAACAATCACGAAGAATCTCACCAATCTCTCAAGAATAGCCAGAGGCGACGTCCGAGTAAACGCCAAGGGCTTCACAGGTACTCCGGCGACGGCGAAAGAAAGAGAAGCCGCCGCAAGGAAAATTTCCGGCCAAAACAACAGCAGCAACGACGACGACGATGAAATTTCAGAGGCCGTATCCAACAGGATTATAACGAGAATTTTGGCTTTCGTCGGAGTTCCGATGGCGTTTGGTGTGGCATTGCTAAAGATTTTCGAGACGATCAAGGAGCAGAAGGTGTGGGATGTGCCGATTTGGCTACCATTTTTGACGACTTTCTTGACGTTCGGAGCTTCGACGATCGGAATCGCGTACGGCACGTTATCGGCGAGTTTGGATCCGGAGAAGGAAGGGTCGCTGTTCGGATGGGAGGAGGCGCAGAAGAATTGGGTTGAGATGTGGAAGGAGGAAGACGAAGCCAGTCGCTGACTAAACTTATGGCCTCTGTTTGGTCACGGAGATATCATATCCTGGATTAGTCTGCCCCTTGTTCCGGTATTGTAAACAAAAATGCCTAAATTGCTCTGTAATTTATAATTTTTGTTTGGTAATGGTGTTACGTTGGTCGATATCCCAATAAGTCTATTCGCAGGTCACGGAGTTATCATATCCTGGATTAGTCTGCCCCTTGTTCCGGTATTGTAAACAAAAATGCCTAAATTGCTCTGTAATTTATAATTTTTGTTTGGTAATGGTGTTACGTTGGTCGATATCCCAATAAGTCTATTCGCATTCTTTTTTTACTTTTTCTAGTAGAACATGGGTGGGGTAGTCCACCTGGAAAGGTGAAATAAAATAATACTCAAGAATCACTCAAATGCACGTCAAAACGAACTTAATTAAGTAGTAATTGACATGTACCTCAAATCAAAAGATTGTGAGTTCAAATTCCCTCTCCAACGTGTTATATTAAAATAAAAAATCATCCAAATACATTTTACGTTGAAAGGTATGTTTGTTTGTGAAATTGATGGGACCTCGTAGAAAAAGACAATGAGTTCTGTTGAAATTTTTTACGTTCTGAGGATCGATAGTGTGTATCAATCGGATTTAATTTTATGCCGATAATTTTTAAAAATCAATTAATGAGTTTTGGAGGAGTTTACTTTACATTTCACTAAAATGAGTGGGTGAATTTAGGAGAATTTAAGCATAGAATAATAATTACAACATTTGTCTAAATCTGAGTTAAATTTCATAAAAGTGAGAATTTAGTAGAAATTTGATAAATTTAGAGATACCAATTGATGTTTTTTTAGTTGGTACATCATTGAGATTGGGATTTCAATATTTTTTTATATTGAAATTTTAATCTTGGCCAATTAGTGGTCAGAAATATCAATTTCATGGAAATATCAATAAAATATCGATGGATATTTATGTAAAAATTAAAAAAATCGTAAAAAATATTTAAATTAACAAATAAACATTTTTCTATTTCTAAATTAGTTAAAAATAACTATAATATATATATATATATATATATATATATTAGTGATATTTTGGTGATATCTTTTATATTTTATCGATTTTCTTATATTATGATGTAAATGTCGATTTACCCCTCATAAATAAGTCAAAATATTATTTTGATCCTTCTCATTTTGGTTTGAGTTCATTTTGATTTTCTACTCTAAAAATATGTAATTTAATTCTTACCAAGTAAAAGATGTTTCATTTTGGCCCCTCCTATTAGTCTACTATTAAATAGATAAAGGATTGTTTAGTTGAATATCATTATATTATTAAAATTACGGACTCTCCGCATTACTAACGGAATTTTAATGCAGAGACTTTTTAGAATTATTTTTTAGAAACCTAATTGATAGACTAAAAATATATTCCCTCCTTGTTAAAAAAAAAAAAAAAAAAAAAAAAAAAACTCCCTTGAAAGAACATTTTCCTGCTTATGTGTTTTATTAAATAAACGTACTATTAGGATTTTTTTATTTATTAATATAAAACGAAAGCCAAGTGTTGCCATCCTGCAACTTCAGGAGACTTCCATGAAACGTGTCCTCTCCAATCACCTGCCACGTGTATCTTCTCCTTCCAGCAGGAGCTTTTCCTTCCGGGAAAAATGTTTCCGGAACCGTCTCTTAATTTCTCCGCCCACTATAAAAGCCGGCACAGCCAGTTTCATCAGCTGTCGATCCTCTCCGAGTTTCTAGTTCCAGTGAACTCTGAATCACACAACCAACAATGGCGCTCAGCTCTTTGGTAACTCGAATGTCGGCCAATGGCTTCAGAACCGCAAGTAAAAGCGCTAAAACTTACGCCACGGCGACGGCGCCGAGGATGAAATCTTACGCGCCGACGGCTGATTTCTCCCGATTCGATCACCACCGGCAGCAGCAGAGCAGGACCAAGGCGTCGCGAGCCGGCGATTTTGTCCCGGTGTATGTGGCGATCGGGATGATTGCGCTCTCTGTTGGTTTCGGATTGCACACCGCGAAGCAACAACTGGCTCACTCTCCGTCCGTTTCCGTTCGGAAGAAGCGGAGAGAGACGATTCCGGAGGTGGTGGAGCCAGAGCACGTGGCGGAGGAGGCCGAGAAGTTCTTCGCCAAATCGTTCTTCAGAAAAGTGGCTCATGTTCAGGAACCTGCCAAGTTTGGAGATTACAGCGTCCCTTACGATTCTCCACTCGGCGATGTCTTCGCCCATCGCCACCGTAGCGAGACGCTCAAGTCCGTCGGAATTGATCCCGTTTCCAACTGAACTTAGCTTCGCTAATTCGGCGATTTTTACTTTAGGTTTACCAGGAAATCTTGCGGCTCTCTGTAATTAACTAATAACAACATTCCGTGAATGTAATTTCTGTAAAACATCAGTATCTTCATCAATTTAGTTTCTGGAAATCGAGTATGAATGTAATCGGTATCATCAACAAAATTTAGGTGCTTGCCGTCGTTAAAGAAACAATCATCAAGGGGGATGAAGTCAAACAAGATGAGAGAAAATACAGAAATCAAGGCTTCTAGGGTAGCTCGGAATTGTTCGATCCCCAGAAAGAACTGAATCCCATGATTCCAATCCCACCGTTGAACCCCCGAAGGCTGAAACTGCTTATTTATTTATTTATGATCTTTAAGTGAATGTTGGGATTCGAAACCAAGTCGCCGCTGGTTTATTTCTTAATATTTTGACATTATCCATAAAAACCAAAATGACTTGAATCATTTTTTGTGGGTTAATTTGCACCTAAAACTTCTATTTTCATCAAAGTTAACCTTCTTGTAATTTTATGCTAACACCTTTAATTTTCTCAATAAATGTTGCAATTTTCATTTTATCATCAGATTTGTAACTTTATAAAGTTGACGTATACTTAATTCCTAATCGAAGTGTTGAAAGTTTTTATTTATTTTGTAGTATCATGTGTTTTTAAGTTTAAGGTAAGTAACATTGAAAATTTAAGATAAAAGTTAACTTTTGAACTTTCAAAATGTTTTTCAACATATTCTAATTAAAATTAGAATTTGTTAAATAAAACAATAGGAATCAAAATGAAAATTAAACTGAAAAACGCGTTATTCTTCACACAAAAAAACAATAAAAATCTATGAAATTCTCCCACTTTCCATCCCGTTAAAAAAACTTTAATCAATCCAACTTTTTCTTTTCTCAAATAATTAATCAATCCAACAGAAACAATGATTGGAATTGGTTATAAAACTTAATATTATCTTTTTTGTTTTTAAGTACACCAAGGGCGGAATTTAAATCATTGATTTTTTTGGTCCAAAAATATATGCTTTTTATAAATTTATTTGGAACTTAGTATTCATGATATATACATATATGTATGGGAAAAACAAGCTTAATAAATAGCTTACTAACAATATTTTGGATAGTAAAAAAAAAAAAAAAGAAAAAAAAGCCCAAACTTACTCATAGAAAAGATTAAAATAAACTTGAAACATTTATCAATATATAAGTGATATACTTAGTATATCAACAAAAAAAAAAAAACCCACATCACTTATAGATGTCCTATTATTGATGGACTATATTATTTTATTTTTCTTTTTTTTTTTGTCAAGAAAATGGACTATATTATTGTATTTGACCATATCATATATCTATCATTAATATAATATAAGTTATTTATCAATAATAGATGTCTATCCCATAGTCTATTAGATACCACTCTATCACTAGTACGCTAATAAACCCAAATAAAAACTCAAATGAATAATATATGAGAGCAAGAAAATGAGTTATATAAAATATCTAAATAGGCATGCGAAAATTTAAAAAAATATGTTTACAAAATTATTATCATATTACTATATTTTGCAAATTACCACCATTGAATTTTTAAAATATTTTTATACACCATGGATTCATTATATTTTCTTTTTAAAAAATTTACATTTAAAAAACTACTAAAGTTTTTAGTATAAAAACACTACTCTAAATTGAAAATTAAAAATTACTGAATTAATAGAGCAACATTTTCATTATTTTAACTAAATTTGGAACACACTAACACAACTAAAATATTTCACAACTAAATTCAAGTAAATTAGATAAAACTAGGTTGGATATATAAAAAGACCCTTTCAACTCAACCGAATAACCTAAGCATTCTCCTGAAAAATATCATCGAATTTTGCACGGAAAATCAAGTGGATAACATAAAACGACCGATCGCCGAATCAGTGGCACAAATTCGAGTTCCGTAGGTCCCAATAAAAATATCTTCCACCGGGGCGTGTTAAAACCACTTTTCAAGCCACCGAGGCATTGATCGACACGTGTCCACTATTGATAAGGGCACTATCTGTTCCTCCTCTTTCCACACCCCACGTAACGGTTCCCTTCTTTCCCTCGAAGGTCCCAGCCACAATCTTCTACCTGCCACCACACCTACTGCCCCGCTTTGACTCAGTAAAATTCCACAAAACTCACCCAAGTAGCACACGTGGCAAGTTCCAAGATCCGGTTGCATGAAGACAAACCTGAGCCCGCCGCAGCGGATAATTTCTAAGTATCTTCACGGAAATATCAGCGGTACTGCAAAGTCTGCAACTGCAAACTGCCATTCTCGAAGCTCGTGTTCGGGCCGCGCCCGGCGGAAGAATCCAGATTGGATCCGTACAAATGGCGTTACCGTTCGACACTGCTACGACGTCGTCGAGGGAGGACCTGTGGAAGAGAGCTCGGAAACCGTATACCATCACCAAGTGCAGAGAGAGCTGGACCGAACCACAGCACGATAAGTTCCTCGAAGCTATTCAGCTGTATGATCTTCTCTCTCTTCTCTTTCTTTTCGATCTTATATGTTCTTCTGATTTCCTCTCTTTTTTATTTGGTGCGATTTGAATTTTTGTAAGAGAATAAGAGTTTGTGACTCTGTATGAGGATTATGTGTGCTTATGTTCTGCGTCATCTTTGATTTAAGGTTTCCTGAATCGATGATCGGATTGTTTTTTTAAAGAGATTTTGGAGTATCTGAATCTTTGTCGAAGTATATAGTTTGATTATTTGGAGTATTATGGGGAAGGAAATGAGGCAAAGCATCTTAACTGATATTTTGTGTTTGCTTGAGCTCAAGTCAATTTCCTTGTGCATTTTCTGATCCTGATTCTATTTTTCAGCTTTGATCGTGACTGGAAGAAGATTGAAGCTTTTGTTGGATCGAAGACTGTCATACAGGTAATGTAAGAGGCTTGTCTCACGTCCCGCTTTTTACTTTTACGAATTAGAGGAACAAATCTGGAAATGTTTTCATTCTTCTATCTTTAATTATTGAGAAAAAACTGTGTTTCGTAACATTCCATCTTTCTGGTCTTTTTGTCTTTCTCTAGTGTTTCTAAGATGATGGATAAGTCCTGGAAATTGGAACCTTAGTACGTTTTTATGAGTATAGAATCTAATGCGAAATATTATGGAAGTTTAAAGATTATGAAATAAGTTTATATATGTTGTTATTTTTGGTTAAACACATCAATTTCAACGCTTATGTTATTCTCAATTCTAGAAACGAAAGTAAAAGTGATAAAGTTACTGTTTCCTGTTTCTGAGCTTTGAGTAGTAAATAAGAAAACTTTGTAGTTTTTCCAGAAAAGAAGTACAGGGAACTGAAAAAGCTTAATGAATTTTAGTCTTTAACTTACACTTTTGTTGCTTCATTTTACCGTATTCTGCTCTCATCGCTTGTTATATGAATATGAATACTTTTTTGCTGCTGCTTTCTTGATATTTTTTCTTCTTGGTTTACCCCCGAATGAATTAAGTTATTTAATGACACAAGTTAGGTAGCCTTTCTGCTGATTATTTCCCTTTGTATTCCAAACTCCATAATCTTCATTCAAGATGTATTACTCTATCTAATTTTCCCTTCAAATTAGTTTAATTCATATTCTGCACTCTATTCATTTTTAGTGCTAAAGAGAATTGTATAGCTTGAAGATTCTTGAGTGCTTCAAGCTTTTGTTCTTCTTTCACTCTGAGGTAGATGATTTTTGTCAGATACGTAGTCATGCACAGAAGTATTTCCTGAAGGTTGAGAAGAGTGGGACAGGCGAACACTTACCTCCTCCACGACCAAAGAGGAAAGCTGCTCATCCATATCCTCAAAAAGCTTCAAAAAATGGTCAGTGCTAGTGCTAGTGCAAGTTCAATTTTAATTTTTTTCTGTTGACAGCATAATATTAACGATGCTTTCTTACAATGCCAACCCATTTTGGTCTCAGCTCTTGCACTAGTCTCAGGGTCATTTCAGTCATCTTCTGTTGAACCAAAATATATTTTAAAGCCAGATTCCTCTTCAGTTCCTGCGAGTTTCATTTCTGCTGCTGCCATGTCTTCCAGGGCGGATAACTCTATCCAAACAGTCAATTTCTCTCAAGGTGCAAGAGGTTTGAATTCTGATACCGCAATTGAGAGTCTAGACATGATCTTGCATTTAGTTTTCCTCTTCATGATTTTGTTTGCAACGGGGAGGGGTTGGCAATTTTAGTACTTGTTAATTAATAAACTTTTTCAATTTTGTTGTGGATGCTTTGATTGCGTTTAGATGTTTACTTTCTATTTCGTGCTTTCAGGGCAAATTACAGATAACAATTGTTGCAGTAGCACAGAGCGCATTCCAAGAGCAAGCTTTCCAACTAAATCAATCATTGAGGAACAAAACAACCATCAGCTGAGAGGTGAAGCTAGAAGCTTTGATATACTATTACCTGTGATATATTTCTGTATAGTATATTTCATACTTTTTTCCTTCTGGCTCGAATTCTCCATCAAAAAATTTGTCTATAAAAGTTCAGGTAGAAACACACTCCAACAAGTAGTAGAAGAGTAACAATGACAAACTCTTACAGAACAAAAGCTCCAACTCAAAGCAAAAAAACTGTAATATACCAAGTCTCCAGAGGATCCCTACAAACATTTTGGAACAACATCCTATTCCTTTCTAGCCAATGTTACAAAAGCAGCTTTAAATATAATTTAACCAAGAAATATTATCTATCTTTCTGAACTTAAGCCACATAAAAGGGCCAACATCAACTCTTTCTCCGAGCTAGGAAAAAAACCAACTCCAAAGATCTGAAAGAGGTCCCACCAGAATATTTAAAGAACTATTAGAAGTACAGTCACTAACGAACTATTTTAGGACAACATTCTGCAGAGGACATCAGTTTAGTTGAAGAGGAAAATTAGTGCTAATACTTATACTTCCAAGAAATATTAACCAAAGGACTACCTTGACTTTGTTACTGTACTATTTCTCCAAAGATTTTTTTTTTATATATTTGATTTAGAAATGGTCCTCAGTTTCTGTCTAACTACATTCTGAGGACCGGTTTACACTCTTTATACACATTGGTCACAGGGTAAATTTGTTGTTTGGACGTACATTTGGAGATGGACCAAATTAATTATTGCAACCATTAATCGTTTGACTTCTTGATTCTGTACTCTTATTTAAATACTAATAAGCTGAATGTTTCTTATCCAAAAAAAAAAAAAAATCTTGTGGCCGATAGACAATTCAAACTGTAATTTTAACTGTTTCGAAGCATTTGTACATCGTCGGAAGAGACCCCATATCTGCAAGTGGACAAGCATAGATAAATTATTTCTAAGCTGAATTAGCAGGTGGGATGTCCTTACTGGCATTTACAAATCCCAGTTACTTCAATTGATACAGTAAATCCAAAGAAAATTATCCTCAAGATAGTTCTTCTTCCATTAAATATTACTATGTCTCTTTTGATGTTCTGTTAAATTTTCCATACAATGCAGTACTGCCAGATTTTGGTCAAGTGTACAACTTTATTGGCAGTGTGTTCGACCCAGAAGCTACAGATCATCTGCAGAGGCTAAAGAAGATGGACCCTATAGACGTCGAAACTGTATGTTTTTGTTCTTCATTTCATTGATTCTACCATGAAATACTACCGATTGGCTCTACCACACCTTTTGGTAGAGCTTTACCTCCATCTAAAATTTTGGTCAGCAGCCTCTTTACTAGCTTAGTACTTCACCTACCATCTCGAATGTTCCTCCTGGCATCGTATATAAATCATGTCATATGCTTAATAACTTTGAATATCTAATATTCTTGTCCCCTCTCTAGGTGCTGTTGCTGATGAGAAACCTGTCCATTAATCTGGCCAGCCCCGACTTTGAGGACCATGTAAGCATTTGCACTTCCTTTTCAATAATGAAATTCCACTTTTTCAAACAGTTTCCGGGGCAAAAACAGGGCTTTTTGGAAGATTTAGTGTTATTTAAACATTTTTTTGTTTTTTTTTTGTTTTTTGGGAAGGGATAGTTTCAGAACTATTGGGTAACTTTTTGTCTTTTTCAAACGTGTCTCTTAGACGCATTTGACCACCACGTTGTTGGGGCTGACTTGGTGAATGCGTCTCTTGCCTAAGGACAAAAATCGACCTGTTTTTCCAAAGAATTTCATTACACAGTTTTTCTAATTGATGGTTGTTGAAACACGAATGTATAATAACATTCCTGAATTTGTCTCCATGATCAATTGTGCTTTTGCGCTATTATTTTGGATCCTTCTATTTTACTTATTAGTCTCCATCTTCAAACATAAAAGCAAGAGACGACCAATGGAAATTTGCCATTTTCATCTTTGTTTGTTTTGATGACATGTTTCTTGCAGAAAAAGGTACTCTCGTCTTACGATGTCTTCATGGAACATGGTTAGTAATTAAAATGCAGGAGGAGAATTCCGCTGTTGGAGATGAAAATGGCAGCTGTTAGTTCACCGAATTGTACGTGATAGAGCCATAATGCAACTGCACTTAGAAGATCAGTATTGTATTGCGGCTGTACATTCGCCAAATCGCCAACTATCACTACTAGAGCCCAGAGGGATAATAGTCTTTATATTCCCTGCTACTGGCTCTGAGCATATGATGTATAGTTCTAAGTTTTGACATCAACATTATGAAGTTCTAATAATAGGAGAGAATCATTTTCCCCGCTGTTCAGTAAATTAGAATTACCACTTGTAGAAGAAGTTAGCACACGAAGAAATAAACTTTTATTAGTTGCCATTTGTAGACGAAATGAGCATACAAAGAAATAAACTTTTATTAGGAAAACATACCAATGGTCAAAGATTTTTAGAGCATTTTTCTATAAATATCCCTTATGTGAAAAAAAAAAAAAAAGATTGTTCTAGATTTCTCAAATATTTTTAGAGCATTTTTCTATAAATAAATATTTACGATCTTCAATTACAATCTAAAAACTAGTAAATGTACTAGTTATTTATTACATTTATGTGTTTTAATTTGGGTTGTATTTTAACCCTGAATGTGGTACTTTAGATAAGAATCAGAACTTTGAGAAAATTTACGAAAATTTTAAAAAATTGCGAATCTTTCTATGAAATTTCAAAGTCTATCCTTAAAACTAACTTACGTGAACACAAGGAAGAAGATGGATACAGAAGATGACCAACAAAAGGAGAGCACCCGTTTATACATTGAAGTATCACACTCGCATTTGTTCATTGAATACAAAAGAGAATGTAGAACAGGAAGAGGAACCAAAACCGACATTGACGCTAATCAATCAATGACTCGACACAGACACACACTTCCACAGACGTCTCAATATCAACACAATGAACCGTCGTTACACAAATTGGAAGCTGAAGATTAAGAAGAGAAGCAGAGTTTAGTCGACTTCTTCCATTTTGCTCTCTTCAGCGCCGACTTCCTCCAAAGCAGGCATGTCCGCATCATCTCCTCCATCTTCCTCCTCCTCGTCGATGCTCAGACCAAGCTTCAGCATTCTGTGGATTCGAGATGCGAACGTATTGGGATCATCGAGGCTGAAACCAGAAGTCAACAGAGCAGTTTCGAAGAGAAGCATGACCAAATCCTTGACAGATTTGTCATTTTTATCTGCCTCGGCTCTTTTTCTCAGCTCCTCCATGATTCCATTATCTGGGTTGATCTCCATTGTCTTCTTGCTCGACATGTAAGCCCCCATGCTGTTGTCTCTCAGAGCTTGGGCCTTCATGATTCTCTCCATGTTCGCCGTCCAGCCGTATTCTCCGGTGACCAAACAGCAAGGGGAGTCCACAATTCTGTCGGAGACGATGACCTTCTCTACTTTGTCCCCCAGAATGTCCTTGATGGTCTTGCATAGACTCTCAAATGACTTCTTCTTTTCCTCCTTTTTCTTCTTCTCTTCCTCTGTCTCGTCATCAAGTTTCAGCCCTTCCTTGGTGGCAGAGACCAGCTTCTTGCCCTCGTACTCTTTCAGTTGCCCAATGGCGTACTCATCAATGGCGTCCACCATGAAAAGCACCTCGTAGCCTTTCTTCTTCAGGCGTTCTAAGAAGGGGGAATTCTCCACTGCCTTTTTGCTCTCACCAGTGATGTAGTAAATGTCCTTCTGACCTTCCTTCATCCTGGTGACGTAATCTTTCAAGCTCGTCATTTCGTCTCCGCTCTTTGTGGAGTGGTATCGCAGCAAGTCTGCCAATTTGGCTCTGTTCTGGCTGTCTTCGTGGATACCCAATTTCAAGTTCTTAGAGAAAGATTCGTAGAATTTGTTGTAGTCCTCTTTGTTCTCTGCGATCTCATTGAACATCTCAATGCACTTTTTGACCAAGTTCTTCCTTATCACCTTCAGAATCTTGTTCTGCTGCAGCATCTCACGTGAGATGTTGAGTGGCAAATCATCGGAATCCACCACACCTTTCACGAAACCCAGGTACTCCGGAATCAGCTCCTCGCAGTTGTCCATGATGAACACTCTTCTGACATAGAGCTTGATGTTATTCATCTTCTTGCGGCTGTCAAAAAGATCAAATGGAGCCCTCTTCGGAACAAAGAGAATTGCCTTGAACTCGAGCTGCCCCTCCACAGAGAAGTGCTTCACGGCGAGGTGATCCTCCCAATCGTTTGTCAAACTTTTGTAGAATGATGCATACTCATCTTTTGTAATTTCTTCAGGCTTGCGCAGCCAGATTGGTTTCTGCTTGTTAATGAGTTGCCATTCGTGAGAAACCTCCTTGATCTTCTTCTTCTTCTTGGACTCGGCCTCCTTTTCCTCGTCTATCTCCTCAACGTTGCCTTCTTCCTCCTTCTTGGGTTCATCATCCTCATCGTCGCTGATCTCCTTCTCGGTAGTTTTCTCGGTCCAGAGATAAATGGGATAGCTAATGAACTCAGAGTGCTTCTTCACGAGGTCCTTAATTCTCCTCTCTTCCAAATACTCCAACTGAAAAATTTGTACATTCCTATTAGAATCACACTCAACCGCTCCAAGTTTGTTGAAATTCAATTTTCACATTTCAAATTATAAGAACAGGTCAGCGAACGAATTATATATTGAAGATTTCATTACCTGGTCCTCCTTAAGAAATAGCGTGATCTCGGTACCCCTCCCGAGTTGCTCGCCGTTAACATCCCTTGTGACGGTGAAAGAACCACCGGCCTGCGATTCCCATACGTATTGCTCATCGTCATTGTGTTTCGTGGTCACAATCACCTTTTCGGCCACAAGGTAAGCCGAATAGAACCCGACTCCGAATTGACCAATCATGCTCACGTCAGCGCCGGCCTGCAACGCCTCCATGAACTCTTTCGTCCCCGACCTTGCAATGGTTCCCAAGTTATTCACCAGATCTGGATTCAAGAAACAAGTTCAAAGCAATTAAGACCTTGTTCCCGACACCGCAACCGCATTCTCCGTGTGTCCAGAGTTCAACAGAAAGAAGCCTTACCTGCTTTAGTCATACCGACTCCGCTGTCGATGATGGAGAGAGTTTTATTGACCTTGTCCGGAACAAGTCTGATGAAAAGCTCCGGTTGAGCATCAAGTTTGCTCTTATCAGTCAGGCTCTCGTATCGAATCTTGTCCAATGCCTACAGATGATCAAAACCAAAACAGTCAATCATCAATCGATTAAGAAACAAAACAATCCACGACTCGAAATGCACAACATTACGCGACACATTCAGGATAATAGAAGGAGACACAAGAACAGAGAAGGAAGTCAATAACTCACGTCGGAGGAATTGCTGATAAGTTCTCGAAGGAAAATCTCCTTGTTGCTGTAGAAAGTATTGATGATCAAACTGAGAAGCTGATTGATTTCCGCCTGGAAGGCGAAGGTCTCAGCATCAGCCATCTGCACGTCCGCCATTAGAATGGAAAAGAACCCTGGGATTAAGCAGATGAAAAAGAAGTTACGAGAGCGCGAAGAGCTTGAAGATGAAAATATTCACAAAGATCGACTGTAACTCGAAGGTGCCCTATGTGAGAATAAATGGTCGTATTTATAGTAGAAGCTGAAGAATAAGAGAGTCTCGATCCTTCTACGTTTCTCGAGAGCTTTGATATTTCATGTTGAAATGGTTGGCATTGGAACGGCGCCGTATCGGTTACTCTTGACGGTTTGCTCGCGAACAACGACATCGAGAACGTTCTTCCGTTGTGGCGTCGTGTCTAGAATGTTCCACGAGACTTCGCACGTGCAATTTTTTTAATCATTTTTTTATCACTTATTATTAATAGTCTTTCGAATTTATAAAAATTAATGATGTATTTAGCCATTTATATTAAATAATTAAATTTTTTTGTAAGTACTAACTTATAAAACTCCAACCCTGTATAATTTTTAGAATTGTTTCAATAAACTATATGTTATCAACCATAATTAAACTCACTCCAAAACATCTATACAATGGATTGATAAATTTTAGAAAACAGAAATTGATAGAGGAGGGAAAAAAATATTCAATAGACAAGGCACAAGAAAGAAAGTATTATATAGTTGTAGAAGTGGATCAAGGTTGTAAAATTATTAAAAGTCTTGAGAACTTTGGAATTTTATTATTAACTATAATTAAAGGTGAACTTATAAATTTTATAATTATTTTTTGGAAATAAATTAACATATTTTAACTTTTCCTCGTAATTTCTTAAAAGAAAAATCGTGGTAACTCGTGACATTGTCTTGTTAGAATTATCTATTTTTATTGTTACATATATATTATTAATTGTTATTACTTCATACTTGGAGGGCAAAAATATTTAAAGTCTTTTATCCTTTTAATTGTGAGATAACTGGATGGACGGGGAGGGAAAACATATAATTAATCATAATGAAAATGAATGAGAGGGAGAAATAAAATTTTGATGCGATGGGGAGACAGTTTTTTTTTTAGTACAACTTCGGGCGGAGATCGGATTCGTTACCTTTTATTAGAGATATATGTTAATTACTGTTAAACTATGATTGCTTTGACAGGAGGGACAATTTTTCCCTCTTGAAAAAGAGGGGAGAGATTTAAAAGAGAATAATTTGTAAAGATAAACATAAAATATTTGGAATATGTGAACTACAAAATATTTGGAGAGAGATTTGTATTTAAAAGACTAAAATTACCACAGAGGCAATAAAAGGACAAAATTGACATAAAAGTTTCTCTCCCACTATGTTTCTATATAATCACATGAAAAGATAAAATATATAGTTTCATATAATTGATGTAATTACAAAATTTTAATTAAGATTAATTTCATGAAACAATTAAAATTGGTTGAATATATCAAAATAAAATAACTTAAATTACAATTTATCATTAAAAATTTAAGAGTAAAATATATTTTTGGTGTTTAAGTTGATAATCCTTCAGAAGTTTAATAATTGTTTTATACCGAATACCTTAATTGGAAATTTTCAATATATTAAAAGATAAAATTTATGTTTATTTCATTTTAAAATGTCATAATAATAAATGAATAAGAAAAAAATAACTATAAATGAATTGAAAAAAGAGGACAAAATTGAGAGAAAAAGTTTATTAAAAATAAAATAGACCGAAAAAAGTTGATTTGGAAATAGTCAAAGTGTTAGCACCTTGAAAATTGAACGTAACTCGACTGATTAAGACACTTACCTCTGAATAAAAATCGTGAGTTCCAACATAAACTACCGAATAGGAATGTCATGAGGGGCATTGAAAAATTTATACCTTAATAGTATTAGAAAGTTATCGACTCCCATTTTCGTCATTGGAGTTTTTAAAAGAGTATTTTTTTTTTGTTGATTAATCTTAAACTTTATCTTCTTTTATTACTATAAAAACTTTATTTCTTTTATTTAGAACCAAAATCTTTTCCTTTGAGAATCCCAAACATGAATACCCACAAAATTGCTCATACATGTATATATTATATATATATATATATAAATAAAGGAGAGAAGGTGAGTTGAAAAAAAAGTTCAGAAATTATCCACTTAGGAAATCTGATTTAAAATTAAATACATCTAAATCAAATAAGTTTAATTTTTTTATTTTTAATTCAAAATATGACGTTAACAAAAAATAAATTCGATTTTGTGATGTTTAATTCAAATTTGGTCCTAATTAAATATAATCTTTTTAAAAAGTTCATTTTGATCTTTAGAATCCCCAATTTATCTTTTCTTTTTTTAATTTGTTTTTGGCATATTTTAAATTTGAAATTATAATAAAACTTTATTCGAAATTCAAATTTTAATTTCTATTATTTTTAATTATTTCAAAAGAGTAAAATTAGGCTAGACCAAACGGTAATTTTTTTAAATGCTTAAATTTCTAAAAAAAAGAAAATTAAAACAAAAAACAAATAAACTATAACCTTAACAAATGATCCCACGCATTTCAAAGGAAAAGAATAACATATAGTATACCTAATCTGGAGCTTCAAGATCTTTTCCTTTTATATCTCAAAAAAAAAAAGGTCTTTTCCTTTTCCTATATTTATGGAGATTACAGTGTTTACAATTACAAAAGATACATAATAATTTGAAAAATAAAATTTATAAACTAATTTTCAAAACACAAACAATCACCCAAATTCCAAATAAACTGGTTATAGAGAGAAAAAAAAAGGAAACATATTTTCCCAAGGCGATTCAGACTTTGGACAAATGTTTAACATTTTTATTTTATTAAAAAACTATTTTATATTTATCTGTTTCGAAATTGATTAGGACAGGAAATATTAGGATTTAGGATTACGAATTCTCAGAAATTCCTAAATCCTAATCCCACTAGAAGTCCTACTCTCATGCGAATTCGGAATTCCTTCTTATTCTACGTTTCGATTTGTGTTCTCTATAAAAAGCCAAAGGCAGTAAGAGCTTCTCACTCACTTGCCTCACACTCCACGACACAAAACAAAACTCTTCCACCCACTGCCAATACCATGACCACTACCGTCTTAGAGATTCACAGCGCCGACCCGCCGGCTCCAGCTGCCGGCGATGACGAGTGCTCCATCAAGCAAGTGGATATTACAGTGCCGAAGACCGATGACCCGAACTTGCCGGTTCTCACCTTTAGAATGTGGGTCTTGGGGATTGCCTCCTGTGTCATACTCTCCTTTGTCAATCAGTTCTTTTGGTACAGATCCAACCCCTTGTCGGTTTCTTCCATTGCCGCCCAGATTGCTGTGGTTCCCATTGGCCACTTGATGGCCAAGACGCTACCGACGAGACCCCTTTTCAAGGGCACACGCTTCGAGTTCACTATGAATCCTGGACCCTTTAACATTAAGGAACATGTTCTCATTACTATTTTTGCCAATTCTGGTGCTGGCTCTGTTTACGCTACTCATATTTTGACTGCTGTTAAGCTCCTCTACAAGAGGCAGCTCACTTTCGTTCCTGCCCTGCTTATTATGCTCACCACTCAGGTTTCTTCTTTATTCCCTTTTCCAATGCCGGTTTCTCGTATCTGTTTGATTTTTCTGATGTTGATAATTTGTGTTTCTACTTGTTTCATAGATTCTTGGATTTGGCTGGGCTGGAATCTTCAGAAAATATCTGGTTGAGCCAGGAGAAATGTGGTGGCCATCTAATTTGGTTCAGGTCTCATTGTTTAGGTGACGTGTCTTCTTACCATGGTTTTAGTTGAATGAATTTTTTTATTCTTTGTATTCATATAGTTAAGTTTGCTAACTAGTGGAACTTTGGGACTTGCAGGGCACTCCACGAGAAGGAGAAGAGACCGAAACGCGGCACCACTATCACCCAATTCTTCATTTTAGCAATGATTTGCAGCTTTGCTTACTATGTTCTTCCTGGCTACCTTTTCTTTATGCTCACCTCTTTCTCTTGGGTGTGTTGGTTTAATTCCAAGTCTGTTTTGCTTCATCAACTGGGCTCTGGCACGCGCGGCCTTGGAATTGGCGCATTTGGGGTAGATTGGACCACAATTTCATCTTATCTTGGAAGTCCCTTGGCTAGTCCTTGGTTTGCCACTGCCAATATTGCTGTGGGATTCTTTCTTGTTATGTATGTGATGACACCCCTTTGCTACTGGTTCGATGTTTATGGAGCAAAGAAGTTCCCCATATATTCGAGCAGCCTTTTCATGTCCAATGGTCTCAAGTACAACATCTCGAGTATTGTGAATTCAAATTTCCATCTTGATCGAGGTGTTTACCGCACAACTGGGCCTGTAAATCTCAGTACCTTCTTTGCAATGACCTACGGACTTGGATTTGCCACACTTTCTGCTACACTTGTTCATGTCTTTCTCTTCAATGGAAGGTAAATTCTCAACCAAACTTCAAAACTAGATAGTCTAGACCTTGTTTGATAAAGAAATGATAAAACAACCAGGTGGTAATTGATTCATGATCTATACTTGCAGAGAACTGTGGAACCAGAGCAAAAGCGCCTTTGGAGGGAAGAGGAAAATGGACATACATACGAGGCTTATGAAAGCCTATAAACAAGTACCTACATGGTGGTTCCTCATCATCCTTGTGTTGAGCATTGGTCTCTCTATTTTTGCTTGTCAATATTACAATGCATCCCTTCAATTGCCTTGGTGGGGTGTTCTGCTAGCTTGTGCCATTGCCTTCTTCTTCACTCTTCCCATTGGCATCATTGCCGCTACCACAAACCAGGTAAAGTCATGGAACACTAATTAAATCAAAACTACACATCTCTTTGCTTTCAAGAGATGACTTACTCACGCTAAGTCCAAATGACTTTTTTGTTTGCAGTCACCTGGTTTGAATATTATAACAGAGTACATTATTGGCTATGCGTATCCTGAGCGCCCGGTCGCCAACATGTGTTTCAAGGTGTTCGGATATATCAGTATGACACAAGCTTTAACATTTGTGTCCGACTTTAAACTTGGTCACTACATGAAGATCCCACCCAGAACAATGTTCATGACTCAGGTAAATTTTATTTTCTATAGCTTGGTCTAAAATTATAATACCTCATGGAATGAAGTATGTTAAGTGTTTTAATGTTCGTAATGAATCAACCTTATGTGGCAGATGGTGGGAACAATCATAGCCGTGGTGGTATACATTTCAACTGCTTGGTGGCTAATGGGATCAATTCAAAACCTTTGTGACACCAACCTACTGCCATCAAACAGCCCCTGGACTTGCCCGATGGATCGCGTGTTCTTCGATGCTTCAGTCATTTGGGGGCTTGTTGGGCCTCGCAGAATCTTCGGGAATCTTGGAGAATATGGAGCTGTGAATTGGTTCTTTATTGGTGGAGCCATTGCCCCGCTGCTCGTATGGATTGCACACAAGATGTTCCCCAAGCATTCATGGATTCGCCTCATCCACATGCCCGTCCTATTGGGCGCTACAGCGATGATGCCGCCCGCTAGTGCCGTTAACTTCACCAGTTGGCTCATATGTGGGTTTCTATTTGGATTTTTCCTTTTCAGATACAAGACACAATGGTGGAGACGCTACAATTATATCCTCTCCGGCGGTTTGGACGCGGGAACTGCCTTTATGACAATATTGATATTTCTAACACTAGGATCAAAGGGAATTGACTGGTGGGGAAATAATGTGGACGGATGCCCCTTAGCCACTTGCCCAACTGCCAGGGGAGTTATGGTTGATGGCTGCCCAATTATTTGATTTAATTTCATAGCTTAGCAAGTGTCTATAAACTCTTTTTTTTTTTTTTTTTTTTAGGAATTCTATTGTTAGAAAGCTCTCTCACTCCTCTCTCTCCTGTAAATATATCATTTAGGTCTGACTTTCTCTGTTGATTTAGGATTGATTTTCACTGATGATTCTTTTAAACGTGTGTTTATCAAATTAAAAATATTAATATAATGAAATTTTACTTCCAAATCTCATGCCTTAAACTTCACTCCCTAATAAAATAGATATTTGATATTTCTTCTAAAAATATTATAAAAATAGTTCATAGTCTCCCATCAAATTTTGAAATTCATTTTTTTTCGTACCAATGAGTCACCCATGATAGTTAACTTTTCTTTTACTTCATAATGCCTCTGTGCTTAATTACACTTCCAAGAGTAAAAATAAATTAACCAACTTGAATATAGTTCAATGGATTAAAACATGTATTTTCGATCAAACGTGTGAGCCACCCATGATAGTTAACTTTTCTTTTACTTCATAATGCCTCTGTGCTTAATTACACTTTCAAGAGTAAAAATAAATTAACCAACTTGAATATAGTTCAATGGATTAAAACATGTATTTTCGATCAAACGTGTGTTTCGAATTTCCAGTCCTCATGTTATTACATTGTTAGGGACGACTTAACTCTTAGCATACATGCACATCGCCACCGTCTGTTTAGATGGGTGGATTCGAGTGACTGTGCTTGCGTGTAAAAGAATTATTATTATTGTTATTTTTTTATTGGACCAAAAAAGAATTATTTGCCGAAATTAATTTCTTGTGGTTTAAAAATTGGATTCTTTATTACCGAGGTTAATTTCTTGCAGTTCTTATGAATTAATTAAATTCTGAAACGTTGCTATGATTTATTCTTGATTTTGAAAACGAAATAACTTAAATCAACCTCAAACTCAAATATGATGTAAAACTATATTAATAAAAGTTCCTTTTTTTTGCTTTTGGAGAGTATATATGTAAAAGTCACATTTAATCTAAGAAATCGTTTTATTTGAAAAATAAAATGAAAAGTTGTTATAAATTTTCGATATATATTAAATTTATGTTGTGGGATTAGTTACACTTAATCTATAAAAAAACAAGTTACACTTATATTATATTTAGAAAAATGAAAATTGTTATAAATTTTAGATAAAAAAAAAAAAGGAACCAAATTAATTAAAACTTCACGAAACAAACGTGTCAGAATATATATTTTTTTAATTTATTTTTTCAGGTTGGTTGGGACTTTCCATATCTGAATCAAAAGTCTCAACCGGACAAGAAGAGTGGCAAAGAATTTTCCAATGGACGATCGGTGGAAACCCATTAGATTTTCTCTAGGTCTTCTTCGCTTTCTATGAACAATCCGCCATCTCATGGCGGCCGGATCGCTGAAGAGGAGGCAGACTAAGCGATCAAACTACAATCCCTATGCTGCCATGGCTCCTCGGTCTTCTTCTCAAGGTTTCCTTACCTCTAGAAATACTACACTGCTAGTTTCGATTTGTCTGATTTTCTTTGTTGTTCTGGTATCCGGCATTTCTTTGAATGTATTTCATAGAACGGCCATATATGATGCTCGATCGCCAAAGATTTACTCTATTGAGGTGGTAAACGAGTTTCCTCATGATCCTAAAGCCTTTACTCAGGTATGCCAATTTCTGAGCAATTTCAAATTTATGGAACGCATTGATTGAACGTGTGAAGGTTTTTATATTCAAATTTCTAATTCATAAGACTTTGATACATCTATCTCTTGCTTCCCAGGGACTGGTTTATGCAGAAAATGACACCCTATTTGAGTCAACTGGCATATACGGAGAGGTGAATTTGTGTTTTGCATTATGCTTGGCCTCGTAATACTTTTCTTTCTTTTATTCATTGATTGTTGTTACTCGAACGCTGTTTCTTTTTCTTTGTTTGCCTTGCCTTTATGCCAGCATCTTCTCAATTGCTACAAAGTGCGATTAATTGTATTATCCTCTATTGCTTCTGTGTATTTTCATTTCACCCAGCGTTGTTGGCAACTTTGTGATTTGCATACTATGTTTGTAGTTTCCTGTACTCTGGTAACTGCATGATATTATTTGATTTTTTTTGTCCACTGTTTTAATTATGTTATTATTTTGTAGCTATATCCGAAATGGTCATAATTAGGTATTGCTTTGATGATTTTGAATATGGATTCATACCCTTATGCCAGCATTTTCTCTTTCATATTATTTTAGAAATTCCAATTCTTTTACATTAAAATAGATAGGGATGAGAATTTGAGGAAGGATTTTAAAAGTTTATAATGTAGCTTCCTCCCATCCGTTCTTTGTTAGTTTGGGAAATTATTACATTTTTAGCTATCTGAATGATTTAAATGTCACTTGTTATCTATTTATTTAGTTGGTGAGAATTGAATGACTGGTTTTTTAATCCTTAAATTTTTTTATTGCTACTTTTATAACGATTTTCAATTACTTCTTTGTTCCAGTCATCTGTTCGAAGAGTAGCTCTCTCTACTGGCAAGGTAATTCTTCATTTTCAGTTTTTCACATGCAATAAAATAAAGTGACACATTGTTGACGTATTGATGTAATCCTTTTGATCAAATTTTATATCAATAAATCTTTGAAAATTATTTTGCCAATGTTTTTAGGTCTGATGTTACAGAGAGATGAAGATATATACCCTTGGACTGATTTTAAATTGAAAATTTTTTAAAAATAGGAATCAAGCTTTTATTAATAAACAAAAGAAGTATGGTGGATGGTAAGGACTCGACCCTATGGAGGAGCTGAGGGGGTTTACAAAAAGTTCCTGCAATGGGTGTTAATGAAAAAAACATTTGTAACTAGAACTTCCTTTTTTTTTTTTTGGCTCTACAGGTTGAGGTTCTTCACAAGATGGATTACTCTTACTTCGGGGAAGGCTTAACACGTCTGGGGAAAAGGTTCGTGATGGTTTAGATATTAATTGTGTTGTTTTTATTCCCTGATTCAGCAATTAAGATAATGGTAATTCATTCTCAAGTAGATATCGTTTGTAATTTTTGTATGAAAGAAGTATGACCTCCATTCATCTACTGAACCACTCGAGTGGTTACCACTTGTTCTCTTCTCCTCCCATATATATTGTTATTTTTTGGTCTTTATACATCATTGGTAGAATTTCCTATTTTGGATGGACCAGTAAAGTACGAAACCAAATGGTCACTTCTTTCAATTAATTGTAATGAAAGAAACTATGAATCCTTTCTACAATAAAAACAAGGAATTTAATCTGGTGTTTTTGTCTGCTCATGAAATCAGTTATTGAAAACAAAACTTGTGCATTTATATGCAGTCCAATTCTTTTTCCATCCTCAAAAGCTTATCTGTTGACTGTTGTTACTTCACCATGTCATATGTATCTCTATACATTATAGCAGTTAAAAGTATACCTGAGAAGTCCTCAACTATGCTAATTAGCACTTTCTATATTCTTTTGTAGGCTGTTTCAAGTAACTTGGTTGAAGAAAACTGGTTTTATATACGACCAAGACAATTTTAGCAAAGTTTGTGCTTCACCCTTTATACCCATTATTCCATTCTTTTTGTGATTCGTGGGCTGCTTGATTCATGATTAGATTGTTAAAATAATGAAGATAATACCTTTCCTTACCAATGTTAATGTTAGAGGAAATTAAGTTCCTGGATCCTTGAATGGTTCACATGATTTCATAACTTTTATTGATCTTTTGCTCGCAGGATTCTAACCATTGATAGGTAGAGAGGTGCCCTAAATTCTACTGTTGGCTATGTTAAATGTCTTTAGCTGAAAAGTTAATTACAAAAACTTTATTTTTGAAATTAAGTCATAAGATGTAAAGATATAATGCTATTTTTATTTTCACAGGTTAAGGAATTCACTCATCAAATGACCGATGGTTGGGGATTGGCAACAGATGGAAAAGTTCTGTTTGGAAGTGATGGGACATCAACATTGTATCAAATTGACCCCAAGACATTTGAAGGTTTCTCTTTCTTGTTTACGTGACAACTGGTGTTCTATTCTCAATTAAATTCCATGACCCTAAATGCTTGTGTTTTCTGTTCCTAACTGGGATAATGATTTTAAACTATCCTGCCTCAATGAAATATTCATCACCTAAAATTGTTTACTGAAGCAACGAATACTATCATAAGTTTTGGTTTAGCAAAAATTTTGTCATGTTACTTTACACTCATGGCCATTTTTCCACTTAATGCAGTTATTAATAAATGGGTTGTGAAATATCAAGGAGACGAGGTGTATAACCTCAATGAGCTAGAATTTGTCAATGGTGAAATCTGGGCAAATGTTTGGATGGTATATTCTCCATGATATTTGTTCCTTTTTAATGAGTCTTTTTTGTTCCAATTTCCAATTATCATTCTAAAGTTTCTCTTGTCTTAAAATAATTAAAGAAGTCTTAGATTCACCTTTCCTAGTAGTTAGCCTGACAATTGCTTTTGGAAATTTTCATACCCCACCTAATGGCATGTGTTGTAAGTTCATATTTTTTTCATTTGGCTCTCTTGATCACTTTTATTAATTTATCTTTTGATAGAAAACAAAAAGTCGTATTAATGAGTGAAAATATTTACAAGTATAGATGTGGATGAGAAATCTCAAACTAAAACTACTATAGAAAATCTTAAGAAATTTTCCGATCTAGGAAAAATGGAGTGTAAAGTAATTCCAAAATCTCTTACATTCTATTACAAACAAAAAGTGATAACAGAAACAGAACTCTATCAAACAACATCCAGATCTCAGTTTTGTTCTAAAGATTGCTTATTCCTTTCCAACCAATGGTCCAACAAAGAATAGAAACTTTGTGTTTCCAAAATGTCTTCACCCTTTTGCTAGCAACACCACCAAATCCCAACAAAATCGTGAGTGCACGTCCCTTTGAATTACCAACAAACACTAAACTGTTGCCCATGATTTTATAGTTGTCTTTTGGATTAACTGTGTTGGTTTCTAATGATTGGAGGGAAGTAAACTTGGGTAGCACTATTGACACGTTATATGTGGAAGTTTCATGATTTGGATGATAGACATTACTGCAATCTGCCCTGACTAAAATATTTCTTCCAATATCAATATCCAATGCCATCTTGAAAGGTTAAGACGTCCTTTGATCAAATTTACAATTTATCAGCGTCTTTAAGTTGAACGTTTCGTAGTGTAATATTGAAAGTTGCCATATGAAAGACTTTGTTTTTTCTGCCTTATGTTCTCTGGTGCACAATCTTGGCTGACCAAAATTTTAATAATCTTTTTTTCATAATAGGTGATGTTATTCAACTGAGTGGATATGTTATGAAATATCAGATATATAACTTTTTTGCTGGCCTTAATTTTTCTCTGGGCGGTTTAAAGATTTAATGTTCCATTCTGTAGAGTGATTGCATCATAAGAATCTCAATACAAGATGGAAGTGTGCTTGGGTGGATTCTCCTCCCAACTTTAAGGTTTTGCTTCTAATACTGTTTGTGTTTTGCAGAATTTTAATGAATTTAACATCAGTAGAAACTCATTGTAATCCTACTTTTCTTATATTTCATTTTACAGACAGGATTTGGTGCGAGATCGGCAATATGTAAGAACTTTAATCAGAATTAAATGGCTATTTTTCTGCCTGATTATGGTCGTCGTTTGAAAACTTATCTTGTGATATTATATATTATTGTATGATGCATTTGACGAGTTGTCAAGGGAATCTAATATTCATGAAACGTTTTAGTTTCTTTCCCCCTTTTTTAATGTATCAGTTGACATGACTAGGTCTTCAATCGCCTAATGTAGTAGTACTGATCATTCTTGCTTACAGAAAATTGATGTTTTAAACGGCATTGCATGGGATAGTGGCAAGAATCGCCTTTTTGGTAAGGAACCAAGAATCTTTGATATTCTAATTGTTCATCGTTACTTCATTATTGTCAACTTATTCATTTAAGAAGGAAAAATATAATTTTAAGAAGAGAGTGCAGAACAGAATTCCTTGGTATTTAAAAGTTCGCATCTCACTATTGATGGGTTCATGGACTTCTATTCGGCACATAATTCTCTGTTTATTTACTTTCGGGTTCACTCTAAAGTTGGAGTTTATTACGCTGCCTTGTCAATGAATCTGTTGTCATCTTAAGTATTTGTTTTCACTTTGATTAGTAAACCAACTTTGCTTTTAATGTGAAAGTACTCCAAATTTCTTAAATACGATGGTTGTCTATATTTATCTTTGGACCGATGCTCCAAAGTTTTTCTTAGTTTCCCTTTTCTTAATACCTGTTCAAGTTCTACTTTGTATCAGTATCTTCTCTGGCTTACTCGAACTCGAATTGTTTGCCATACATGAAGTACATGAGCTTGTGTTTATTCTCCCTACTTCTCTTTCAGTGACAGGAAAGCTATGGCCAAAGCTCTTTGAGATCAAAGTGCAGCCGTCGAAGGAACATTATGGTGATGAAAAGATAAAGCAGCTTTGCTTGCGAGCGCCAATAACATTTTGACAAGCTTTGCTCAAGATCGTTATGTCCATGAACAAGAAGGTCTACGTTCACCTGAGGCAGTCGACAAATACGTGAAGTTCAATTCTCTTTCCATCGTTCTCAGGTAATCTTCTGACTGCGCTCGGGATGATGATAGCCTAAGGGACCACTTGTTTGCATTGCTTAGGTTATGTAGTACTAGATAAACAGAGGCAGGTTATACTTGTAGGATTTGTGTTTTTGGAACCTTTGAGCTCTGTAGACTTTGGAGTTAATGTAAGCTTTTAGTTTGGCATAATACACAGCACTGTCACTTTTGTTGTATTCTAATGGTCACATATCTAAATTCTAAGGTCAGTCATTCGTATTTACTCATTTATTTCATTTTGACAAGGTTGGTTCTAACTCTTATTGTCATCTCTCGACCTAAGCATAGTTCTACTTCTATCTCTAAACAAAATATTTGAATTTTCATCCCACCTATTAAATTTGGAGAGAAAAAATTGTGATCTATATTCAATATCAATGTTCAGGCCATATATTTTTTTTTTATCTGTACTGGTTTAATTTTGAATACTAAAAACTAACTGATGAAGTCTTTTTCGTTAAAAATTTGATTTAATTATTGCATTTTGAATAATGGATAATATAGTTAAAGGAAAAAAAAAGAAATATAAAGACTAAAGTTTTAGTACAGTTCTGTACTTTGTGTTATTAATTTGTACGAACTTTCATTTCTTAACTATTTTAAATAGTTAAGAAATGAAAGTTACTACAAATTAATATCACAAAGTACATTCTTTTTTTTTTATCAATGAACTCTACTAAAATTTCTTAACTATTTATTAAATTTATTGTAAAAAAAAACAATTTATTAAATTTTTCTTAAAAAAAAAAGAGAGTTTATTAATTTCACAAATTTTTTTATCTGATTAATTTCACAAATTTTTAATAGAATAATTCTATGGATTTCACATTATTAAATAATTATATATAGGCTTACCACACGAAATAAATTTACTGCCCAAATTTTTAATAGAATAATTCTATGGATTTCACATTATTAACTAATTATATATAGGCGTACTACACGGAATAAACTTACTGCTCAACAATGAACCTAATTTTTTAAATGTTTGTGCTAAACATACCAGAAAATAAATGTATCTCTGAATTTTCACTGTTCTTTGAATTCTCACCTCTCACTCTTCAGGTTTGAATTTAACTCTCAACCCTCAAGTTAGAATTGTAATACTAAAAAAAGATACTAATATAAATAATTTGATTTTATCAATATCTTGAAAATTAAAAATATCGAGAAAAAACAAAATAAAGAACGGTTCAGAAATGATTTCAAATTAAAATTTTATTTAGAACATAGAACAGTCTGACGTGGCTAACCTTCCATGACAAATGTCAAAGAACTATTGGCCCTCGCCATTGTACTCGAAATATTTCACTCAGATTTGAATTTGCCGCTACTTAAGCTAAGTTAGTTAGTGACCAAAAGATTCTTACGCGAAGAGATCAGATTAGCGACGACCTTAACTTCCTTCCCTAAACCCTCTGCTTCAAAAATGCTGTATCGTCCTCTTCCATGGAAGCGCTCCAAAATTCATAGTTCTATCTGTATCTCTCTCTCTCTCTCTCTCACGCCATGCCATTCAACTTATCTTCT
Organism: Momordica charantia; assembly: GCF_013281855.1. Lineage (NCBI taxonomy): Eukaryota > Viridiplantae > Streptophyta > Magnoliopsida > Cucurbitales > Cucurbitaceae > Momordica > Momordica charantia. The sequence goes on from NW_028275158.1 coordinate 747,656, forward strand.
ATTCAGAAATGGCTATCGAGCCGCACCGCATTGGGAGTGAAATTATGGGTTCTGATTGTAACTTCCGTTCTGGTATTTCTTCTTTTAATTGTGATTAGTACCTTCATTTGTCATGTCTACTGTCGTCTGCGGAGGCGGAATCGGAATCGTCGAGCTGAGGATCACGAATCTGCGATGTCGGGAGAAGTATTAACGGTGATGGAGATGAATGTAAAGAAGAGTTCCGATGATCAGTTTTCACGGCAAGGTAGTGAGACTACTCAGAATAGTATTGTCACAAATTTGGATTATTCTGGCGGCCGGTACTCGCCGGCGGCGGTCACGGATGAGAGGAGAAGGATCGTCTTTGGGCTGGAAGAGATTGCGTTGGCGACCGATGAATTCAGCGAAGAGAATGTCATTAACATCGAAGATTACGGTGTGGATTACTTTGGAAATTTGGCTGATGGTACGAAAGTGACTGTTAAGATATTCAATGCAAATAATAGGTATGGTCTTTTTCGGTTCTTGAATCTCATAAATAATCCGGTAATATTGTATAAATGATTCAATATCTCTAAAAACATTGATCCATCAAAATTAGATAGCTCTTGTATAAATTTACTCTAATCTAACTTGGCAGAGAGTTTGAGTTAGTGTCGATTTCTTCTCATTTCATATCAATTTCATGTGTTGAGACCTTCGGAAGAGAGAATGTACTCCATTTAAGTTTAGGTTTAATGTCGATGTAACAACAATAGCTTTTGATTTAAATTCTCATTTATCAGTATCGGAGACAACGAATTCATCAGAGAAGCAGAGAGAATTCGGCATATTAGCCATAAAAATCTGGTCAAGTTGCTTGGATACTACACTCAAGGAACTGCTAATAATAGGTAATATCCATCTTTTACCTTTTTTGGCTGATCTTTTAGATGAATGCCAATGTCTTCCATTATAACTACAGAATGTGATATTGCAAACCTTCATAACTTTGTTTGCCCAGGATGTTTGTTTATGAAAATGTAGAAAATGGGAATCTGCACCAATGGCTTCATGGATGCCCACAGAAACCCTTTAGCCCTCTGTCATGGCCCATTAGGATGAGCATTATTCAAGGAATTGCCAAAGGGTAAGATGATATATACGTCCTAGTGTATGCTAAGTTATGCTAACTCTCGAAATCTATGGAAATCTGATGGATGTGTTGATGTTTGAATTTAGGAAATAACAAGTTATAAACCTTCTTTACATTAGTATTTTATCTTCATATTGTCTACACATTTTCTTATATTTTAGGATATTTACTCTGTTTACATCCAAAAGCATACCACCTCTTTATACCAATGTCAAGGTGTCTTTTGATTTATTAAAATATTGATGCACAATATGTTAGCTCGTGTTTACCTTCTGGCTTCTACTCAGAGTACTCTGCAGATTTCAGTACCACTAAGGAGCTATGTGTGCGTCTGCAGATTAGCATATCTTCATGAAGATGTGGACCCGAAAATTCTCCATGGCAGGTTAAGATCCAGCTGCATATTACTTGATCAGAATTGGAACCCCAAGATCTCCGATTTCGGTCTCGTCGAGGTTTTCCCTCCGGAGTACTTGTCAGGACCTAATTTGGTTGGAGAAACGTCAGTAGTCTCATCTTTTTTTCATTGCTACAAATGTTTGTGTGCTCACTTATTCAAAGGAAATTTGTTGATACTCTCAGAAATGAATCCCTTGAGTCAACTAGTCCATTTACAGAAAGGAATGATATTTACAGCTTTGGCATACTTCTCATGGAGTTGATAACTGGAAGAGCTCCTGTGGACTGCAACCAATCTCAAGTATGTATGATAGATCTTTTCTGATATAAAACAAACTCAAAATCTAGTAGATTGGATAATTTCTTGTTGGGTACTCGTAATATGTTGGATAAAATTGAAGATTTTTATATTGGAAATGTATTGTTATATAAATGGAGATTGAGGGAGGTTTTTGGATGAAAAATGCAGCCATATCTGATAGAGTGGGTGAAATCCATGATTGGGAGTCAACAGGCAGTTGAAACAGTGGATTCCAAATTGGAAGAAAAGCCATCCCCAAAGCAACTCAAACGGATGCTTTTAATTGCCCTTCGCTGCCTTGATCCAGACGAACAGCACAGGCTCAGTATGGCCCAAATCCTTCTTATGCTTGAGCCTCGCGACCTTTTACTCGCTGATGTAAGTATTTCCATGCATATTCATATGCATACACACACACTCATACAATATACAAAAATTCTGCATTCTAACATTTTATATATTATGACTTTCACTCCTGGATCTCCGACTAAAACCGACGAATTCAAGAAAGGCTTTATAAGCCCTAGACGTGAAAGTTCACACCTTGTGTAGAATAGATCTTCCCACACAAACCCATTTTTGATCCATGGACCTTAGTATTATAGGCAAACTGAATGTTTATGTTTATGTATAACAAATTAAAGGTACTGGACCAACTTTTTTTTATAGGTACGAGAGTTCGAACTTCAAAAAAAATAAGAGAGATCCCGTTTGTTTGGGATAAAATTAAGTTATATTATTTGTTCTCTCTTTCATAGGAAAGGAAGAGCTGAATTGATGTATTTTTTTATTTGTATCCATCGGGACTAACGGAGCTCGAACCCGCAGCTTCGGCCTTGACAGGGTGGTGTTCTGACCAATTGAACTACAATCCCAGGGAAAAAAAGTGTCCAAAATAGGTCTCAAGAAAATAAATAGGTTACAATTATTAATAAAATTCCATAAACATTATATGAGAAACAAATAAAATATCTTTTGCTCCTATATATAGAAAAATTTATTCAATATAACCTTTTTATATATTATGACTTTCACTCATCGATCTTGACTTGGAAAATTACTTATCAAGATCGATGAATTCAAGAAAAGATTTGTGAGCCCTAGACCTGTAAGCTTAAACTGTGTGTATAGTAGATCCTCCAATGCAAATCCATATTTGATAATTGATCGGTAGATCTTAGTATTATGGGCTGCTAAATGGCTACCCTTAATTATTAGATCAACATGCTCTAATTAATACAATTTTATAAACACGTTTAGATTATATGGAAATAAAATAGCCTTATGTTTAGATCCAATTAATTCTAAGAAATAAAAATTGAGAGAGGGAAAATTAAAGGAGAAACTTTTATGTGTGTGTATATATATGTATATATATTTTGCATGCATACATGCATTTGTGTGTAAGAAAGATTAAAATAACACTTCAATTCTCATTTTCATTGGCTTATTTTAGGGTTGTCGGATCAGAGATAATGAGACCTCCTCTCGAAGTTGTGTTTGATTAAAGCATTCTATTTAGAGCTTTTTATTTTATTTTATTTATTTATTTAATATAACAAGTGGAGTGGGGATTCAAACTCAAGATCTCTCGATTAGAGATAAGTGTCAATTACAGTTGAGGAATGAATTTGAGGTATTAGATTTTTAGGTTCTTTTTTAATCATTATTTTAAAAGGATAAGATGTATAGAAATGAAAATAATTTATTGTAAAAAAATAATAATAAATGAAAAGAAAAAAAAATGTTGCATTACACTTGTATATATTCCTAATGCATATGTTTTAAAGTTCTTAGCTAATAAAATTCTGATTTCAATTAATAAAAAAAATAAAAGAAAAAAGAGGTACTTGTGTATACACTAAGCAACAATTAACTAGTTTAAAGAATTATAATTTCTAAAAAAAGACAAAAAATAACTAATTTCATTAATAAAATATTTTTCAAAAAAAAAATTATTAACAAAAAATAAACAGAACAAGAAGGTATTGCTACTGCAAGGTTGAATAAAATGGTGACGAGGACCTCACTTTGTGATCCTAGAAACTTATTAGGTGACAATGACTATATTTTATAACAATTTTATGTTTCATTTCAATTTTAACACTTGATAACAATTCTATGTTTCATTCAAATTTTTTTAAAAAAATTAATTTCATTTTAATTCTAGAACATAAATATTATTTTAATTTTAATAAAAGTAATGATATAAATAATGTATGTATGTCTGTATGACGATGCTTAATAGGGATAGGTTTGTATTTTTAAAATTATATAAAAGACAAGTAGGTCTTGAAATGACTCTGCTATCCGCTTTCAAAAAAAAAAAAAAAAAAAAGAGAGAAAAAAAAGACTCTGCTATGATGCTATCCCACTTTTAATATTGATAAAGATAGAGATAAAGATTCATTATTTTTTTTTATTGGGATGTCTCTATATTATGTATTTCTTGTTATTCATTTCGTTTTTTCCCCTCTTCATCTAAATGGAAAAGAAAAACAAAAAAGAAAAAAAAACTTCAAAACTCTCATTGGAAAATTGTTTTTTTCCACACTTTTTACCTTTTTAGCTGTTACGAAAATGATCACTTTATGGAAAAGAAAAAGAAAATCATAATTCTTAGTTTGAAAATTTGCACAAGTTTTGTTTAAAGTATTTTTGAAGAGTAAAGAATCTTTTCATGGATTATGATTACAACCTAAAGTTGACCGGGGAGGTCGGTGCCAATCCTACAAAATAATTAAGTTTCGTTATGAATTTTTAACTTTTCTAATCTACTTTTTTTTAGAGTTCATATCTCCACATCAAATATTTGTTTGACTTTAAATATATCATATACTCTAAAAAATGATTTTTATATTTGGGGATATAAAGCCCAAAAAATACCAAAATATTCTTGGACAAGTTTTTTTTTTCTTTATAATGAATTGAATTGTAGTTATCTTACTAAAATATAGTTATATACTTTTAAAAATTAAATGTATTGCTGAAAATTTCTCTATTATTCCATTTAATTTTATTATTTTTTAAACACTAGTAAATCTTTTGAAAAAACAGTTTTCAAATTTTGATTTTTTTTTCTTTTTAAATTCCGTAAAATTTTGAAATATTTCTAAAAAGGTAAAATAAAACGAGGGCTCAAAACAGAACAAAAGGTAAAATGTTAGGACTTAATTCGAATTACTTGGAAGTCTGGCCTTAATTTTTCTTCTAAACATTTTATCTAAAACAGTAGCTGGGAGATGCCGTCCCGCTCTAGCAACATCTCCAACTGCCACGTGTCCCAGGAGATAACATAATGGCCACGTGTCAAGTAGTGGGCGGAAATTGAAATTTGGAGGAGATCCGCGTAGGAGCCAATAATAGAGTGCACCCCTAAAAAAAGGTAGTTTGGAAGAGACTTGATGCCACGTGGCAAGAGTTGATGGCGCGTGGTGTGGGGGTTGAGTGGATTGTCGTTTTAAGTGATTAGCTGTCGTCTGCTGTTCCTACGACGGCCGTCAACCTCATCTTCATCGTCCTTCACTTTGTTTCCCTTTTTCGCATTCTACGGTCCACAAACATCCCCTCACTCTCCTAATAAATTTTCTCACGTTGTATTAAGAAAAAAAAATCAACATCTTAAAATAGTTACATTATTCTTTCATGAGTTAGTTTGAGATAGTTCGAATTTGAGTTTCATTGGTTAGAATGTGTTGGTGCATGGTTTTGACCGAGGTGACACGTTTGTCGTGTGGTACTTGACCATGTACAATTTGAAGCTTAAGTTAGAATTAAGTTCTAGCCGTTGTTGAATCGAGCTTATATGAAATGCAAGAGATCATGTACGTTTTGAAGGTGGGACTTCGCCTTTTATTAAGAGCTTTATCAGTGCAACTGTCATACCTGTCATTCAATACGCTTTTCGACTAGCATTTAGAAGATTCCTCTGACAACAGAATCATCCTTCCACCGAATATCAGTAGATTTTCTGTCAACCAAAATAATACATCTAGATCAGAGTCGAGCTGATGCTTACTTCACTATGAGCCATTTGTGTTTGGAGTGCTTGAGCTTAGGCCCAGACACACGTGTCCAAACGAAAATGGCCACATGTCGCACTTGATTTTACTCTGTGGCATATTGTTTGGACTAAAAATATACCAAATAATAGTTTAGTTATACTTATTGAAAAAGAAGACACCACATTTGCAACATCACAGCCACCAGATTGCAAGTGTCTTCCTTAAGCAGGATCAAAGGAGTTTACTTTTTTTTTTCCCTTAATCTCAACTTATTTCATTGATCTCCGATAAGCCTCAATTAGCCCTTAGTTTAGGGGAACAAATATGGAAATAATCTCCCTTTAATTTCTTTTTCACCGTTGGCTACTTGCCTTATATTTCTCCTTTCGTCATATATGTAAAGTATTTGTTCATTACTATCTTATTTTTTTTCGTTTTGAGTTTTTCTCTCAAGTCACTTATCTTCTTGTATAAAGCAGTGAGACGATGTCTTGTGTCAGATAGGTAAGAAATCTTATTTTTTATCTTGAGAAAAATACTAAATTTCATTGTTATTTCTCTTTCTCCTAAGTGTGTTTAATTTTTTACTTCAATTTTCCGAACCTTTTTTTTTTGCTAATAAAGTATAAATAAAATACTAATGTATTTTAATAGAAATAAATCTTAAATTTCATAATCTAAATTAAATAACATATAATCTGAAGGTGGTTGCTTCTAGTTTTAGGCAAACTTTCCATCACTCTAGGCACAGTCACTTAGAAAAAGTAGATATAAGAATTTAGAAATACAAATGTTTTGATTGAGTAAAGTCTTCTAAAATGGAATTACTTGGAATGATACCTATTCGCCATTTATTAGTAAAAATTTCAGCCAACTAGAATTGTATTTTGATATTAAATCTCACGTTTAAAATTTATTTAAATTTGGTACCCCTTTCCTCTCATTATCACATGCATCTTATTAATATCGACTTTTTAATACAAAAAATTTGGTGGTTGCCCCGGTGGAACATAATCTTAGAAAGAAAGAATCTTTCTTTCGTAGTCTCACGGTTAACTAATGGTAGCTAACCGTCCTTTTTATAATCAAATAGTGAGATTAAATTTCTCAAAAAATAAAAAATTTGCGAGATTAATAATTTATATGATATTTTAAAATATCAATCAAAATTTTGCACCATAAAACCAATAATTAGGTAAATATTCAATTATTAGTTATTGTGATTTGAATATTTGTGTGAAACATAAGAAAATTACACTTTTTTTAATCTAAATTTATGCATAATTGCTATCATGGTTTTTTCTCCTTTCCAAAAAGAGCGGATAATAAATCAGCTTAGTCTAACTATGTTTTTTTTTTCTTAATTCTTATGGATTTCTATTTATTTTCTTTTATTACAAGAGCTTATTATTCAAGTTTAGACAACAATATTGTTTTATTAGCAGATTTAATCAAACTAATTTGATTGATAATACCACTCATATTCCCACCTCAAACTCTACGAGGATGCACAAAAATTGTATTACTTACAATTTTTTTTTGCGTAGATGGAAAGTTTTACTTTTACTTAGTCATACTTTATAAGCAAAGCTTGTGCTAAAGGAAATTTTAAATTAGAGGATTTAGTTCAAAGTTTCTACAATTAGCTAAAATCTAGGAATAAGTTGTGGTTTTGCAGATTAGCAATCCACACCCCAACAATTTTCACGATAACAATCATGTTTAGATAAATGGGTGTGTGAGTCAAATGTCTTTATTAGATATCCAATATATGAATTAAATTTACCGAACTTATCCTATCACTTAAGTTTTTGGATTGAGTGGTGATTTGTTTATCCTTCTAATGATATCAGAGTAGGAGGTCATGTGTTCCAACAAATTAATTTTCAGGTAATGTAGGAATTTTTTTACGGCTTTGTAACACCATTTATACTTATTGATATATTTAGATATGATAGTGAAAATGGAATAATTATAAACTAATTAAGTTATATTTAAAATCTTATTTATTAATTTAAAAAATTTACATCAACGTCCATAATTTCCACTTTTTTTTCCAAAATATCTATATATGTACATCAAATCGAAACTTCGACATTAAATGTCATCGAGTGGAGACTAAACGGAAACAAGTTTAAATATTTTACCTATATTTTTTTAATAGAAAAACAGAAACAGAGAAAATGGCAATTTCGTATATAAAAGAAAGAAGGGCAGCAAATGCTCCAACAAACTCCACCATTTTATTCACAGATTATTTTACTCCACCACTTCAACTGACAAAAACTTGTGGTCTCTGTTCACTCAACCTCCGGATTTAAGCCCTTTCGCCGCCGTCTCTTTCTCCGAGAACCTCCCTCTTCCTCCACCGCCTATTCTCCTTCATCTCCCATGGCGGCCGGCCTCTCCGCCGCCGTAGCGCCCAAACCATCCCATCTCTTCCTCACTACTTCCCACCTCTCCCTTAAACCTCGAGCTCCATTTCTGCTCCCCCCTGCAGTCTTCCGGAACAGTAAAATCCAATGGAAGGTTCGGAGAAAATCGCTGTTCACCGTCTGCGTGCTCGTCGAGGATCAAAATAGTTCCGGCGAGATGGAGAATCTCGCCGATGAAGGATCACCGATGATTGTGGTCCCTCAGATCCCGTCTCCTCGTGTTGCCGAAAAATTGGCTCGGAAGAGATCGGAGCGCTTTACTTATCTTGTTGCTGCGGTTATGTCTAGTTTTGGAATTACCTCCATGGCCGTCATGGCGGTTTATTACCGATTTTACTGGCAAATGGAGGTGCTCATATCACTATCTCTCTCTATCTTGAAACTTAAATTGTTTTTGTTTCCATTGGCGCCGTCTTCTTTCTGACTGAATACTGAATTGCGATTGTTTAATCTGGCGGTGTGCAGGGCGGAGAGATTTCTTTCTCTGAGATGTTTGGTACATTTTCTCTCTCCGTTGGCGCTGCTGTATGTTTTCGATTTCGTTTCTTCTACCTCTCTACTTTTTCCCGAAGAATTCAATTCGATTTGCCGTTGCCTAATTTTTCGCAATCAATTTGAGATTATCAGGTCGGCATGGAGTTTTGGGCGAGATGGGCTCATAGGGCTCTCTGGCACGCTTCCTTGTGGCATATGCACGAGGTTTCTAAACCTTCTTCTCTATATTATTATTTCGTAATTTGTGTTTGTCTGCTGAGAAAACAACAATCCACTGTGAAGCTTAATTTTTCTCATTTTCCGTCTTCACTTTCCTACCAAACAAACGGTTGAAAAAGAAATCGCTGACGCTTGGAGTACCTAAAACCTTCTTATCTATAGAATTCCGTTGTGTTTGGCCGCTGAGAAAATTTAAACAACAATTCACTGTGAAACTCTCTCATTTTCCATGTTCACTTTCCTAGCAAACAAACAACATTTAAGAAAAAACGATTGGTTGACGCTTGGACTTTGTTGATTTCCGCAGTCGCACCATAAACCAAGAGAAGGACCGTTCGAGCTGAACGATGTTTTCGCCATTACCAACGCCTTGCCCGCCATAGCTCTCCTCTCTTATGGCTTCTTCCACAAAGGCCTCGTCCCCGGCCTCTGCTTCGGCGCTGTAAGTAAAATTTCTCTCTCATTATCTTTCAGAATCTCAGTTTGTTCATATTCCAACTGTTTAATGGTTATTTAATGACTGGGGATTAGTGCTAATGACGGTGTAAAATGACGAAAATAGCCCTGGAAAATGTGGTTTTTGGGTTACTGACACGCTGGCGGGTTGTGGCAGGGCCTCGGAATTACGGTCTTCGGCATGGCCTACATGTTCGTCCACGACGGTCTCGTTCACAAAAGATTCCCTGTGGGTCCCATTGCCAACGTGCCCTATTTCAGAAGGGTCGCTGCCGCTCACCAGGTAAATTAATTAAACTTTTCAGAACACAATAATAATAATCTCCAAAAATCTTTTTTTTATTTACTTAAAATAAAAGTTATAATTTAAATATTTTTCATGTCTGAATTTTTATACTAGTTTTTTTCCTTTCTTGTAAATATTTGTTCCCATTGTTTTTTTTTTTGAAAGATGTACACCTCTGCTAATATATATGTAATAAACGGGTTTAAATTTAAGTTTTAAGAAAATCAGAAAATGTAGAGATCAAAATGAATAGTTAAAAGCTTAGAAACAAAAATATGATTTTAAATTAATCTGTTAATTAAATATAGGTAATAGTTGTAATAAGAAAATAGCTACGGAGTTAAAAAATATAATAGTATTCTTAGACTTTGGACAAGCATGTAGAAAAGTTATTTACGTGTCTGTGTAAATCTAAATTTTAAATATTGTCCACGATTTAAGTACTAAATTTTGGTGATTTTTTTTTTTTTTTTTTTTTGGTTTGGCTTTAGCTTCATCATTCGGATAAGTTCAACGGTGTGCCCTACGGGCTGTTTTTGGGTCCAAAGGTCAGTCTATGATCTATTTATCTATTTGTTTTATTGCAAATTTTAAAATTTTTATTATTAACTATTTTCGAAATTTAAATGGTGTGGTGCAGGAATTAGAGGAGGTTGGAGGCATGGAAGAATTGGAGAAGGAAATCAGCAGAAGAATAAAATCAACGGCCACAAAATCAATCAACGGTTCATGATCAACCAGTCGTTTAGAGGGTTCCACTATTGATTATAATGTGAAAATGAGAAGGAAAGATAAAAAGGCCCTCCCTGAGCAGTAATTTTTCCCTGTTTAATATTGAGAAGTGAAATGTTTTCTAGATTACGGCTTCTTTTTCCTTTTTTTTACTGTATGAGGTAAAAAGGTAGAAGAATGAGAGAGTAAAATTGGTAGAAAGGTTTCGCTTTTACTAGGACTTGCTCTCTACTTTTTCTTTGTGTCTGTGACAGTAGAAAAAAGAAAATACACGTCAGCAAAAAGTAAATAACACGGTTATAATTTTGTGTAATTTTGGATATTTCATAAGTTAATAAAATTTGTAATTATTTGGGCAAAAAAAAAGAAAAAATTCAAATATATATTATATAATTCCACGAAGAGCTCTTAGTTTTGATATGAAAATAAATCTTGTTTGGGGATCACGTGGATGTGAAGAAAAAGGGTTTTTCGAGACAAAATTGTAATTATAATTGAATTTATTGTTTAGTCTATAATTTTTGTATGAAAAAAAAAACTGCATTGGTCTTCCTCAGTTTTATGTTGGACGTTTACTTAAATAAAAAAAAATCTATTTTGAAACTTGAAATACATTTAATTGGAACTGAAATTAAATTTATTGTTTAGTCGATAACCTTTGTATAAAAAACCAAACAAAATTAATGTTTTGCTAAGCTGTAGTTTTATTAATATATCGGATCATATGAACATGTCTTTTGAGATGCTATTTGAAACATGAAAATCGTTACTTGAAACATGAAAATCAATCTACGTATAAATAAGACATAAACAAAAATATATATATTCTAAATGGTCATGTCGAAATGTATAAAAATATTTTTTAAAAAAATTAATAAAATATTAAAAAAACAATAATTTAACGATCCATTATCTTTATATTAATAAACATTATCACTTTTTTTCAAAATGATTTAATCGAGAATTCCTATACATTAAAAGTAAAACTTAGAATTTTAAAAGACTAAAGATTAAATTGAGAATTACATTAAAATAAATAAATTTAGAGATCATTGACTAGAAAAAATATAGCATATAAGAATAAAAATAATAAGGCTCCTCAATTTTAAAAAGGTCTCTCTAAACTTTTAAATTTGTATCATTATTAAACTTTAAAAAATGTCTATATAATCTATAATCAAATACATCTATTTTTTTAAATATTGAGTAATTAAAAAATTTATTAGATATAAAATTGAAAGTTGAATATTTATTAAATTGTAAAATTGAATGTATAATTTAAATTAATAATAATATCAAAAATAAGATAAAATTTATTTAGTATAATATATAATGATAGAGATTCGAACTATAACATTTTAATAGTAAATTTTACTCAATTAAATTGAGTTAAAGTTTTAAGTTAGTTATTGGGTGGATGTGAAAGTTGAAAATTGCCAAAATATATATTTATTTTACGTCGGAGATTCAATCTTCATTTGTACTTAAATAAAGGAAAAATCGTTCAAAGTTGACTAACCCGTATAAATCGCGTGCATTTTTAAATGAAATTCTATATTGCGAGAAGAGAGAGGCGTTCACACTTCACACGCAATGAATGACCTAAGAATCTTCTGTTTCAGTTTCCTGTCCGCGCGCCTGCCGACGCGGCCGCAGTCATCGCCGTTGGCGCAGTGTGGAGATTTCTCTCTCTCTCTCTGCGATTTCCACACGAGTTATGCCGAAAGTTCGGACCAGAAACAAAGCAGTTTAGTGCCGAAATGGGTCCACCGGAATTTCATAATAAGGTCGGTGAATAGTTTATCTGCTCTGCTTTGATTAATTTAAGAATAATTATTGAGTCGATGAGTGTCTACGTTTCTTGGATTAACAAATCCTATTCAATTCCGGTCGTTATTAGGCTAAATCACATGCAAATTACAAAAGTTTCTTTTTATAATTAATGCGGTTTTTGTCTTTGTGGGTAAGGTTGGCCACGAACTCTACCAAATATCGCGCGCCATGTGTTTGATAAAAAGCCTAGAATCTAGACATGACCAATTTTGATGGGATTTCCGATTTCTTCTGTTTCACCGTACCTTTTTTTTAATGCATTTCGAGATGTTTCTTCAATAGTTTTATCAAATGTTGAAATCTTATAAAACTCAAATCCACCCCATATTGCACTCCACATGTTTGATGAAATGCCCCAACCAAAAAGCACTTGCGAGGGATGAAATGAGTCAACCCCATCAATTGCCCCTTTTTGCCGATTGCATCAGCCTAAAATTTTGATGTCTCCATTCGGGGTATTGGGTTTTACGTGTCGATTTCTCACGCTCTCGCCTATGCCCCTCGGGAAATGCCTCACCCATTTCTCTAAAGTGAAAGCCGTAGGCCTGGGGGTGGGAGGGTTCATGCACTATACTTTTTAATTCTTTAAATGGATAGTTTATAATATCCTCTTCCTCCATTATCAAGAACAAATGCTCCCACTTTGTCAAATTCTTGCTTTATTGGTTTCTTCTTTTTTGGCTCTTTTTTCGTTTGCTTGGTTCACATGTTTAATTTTGGTTTGTTTAGTTTATTAACAAACGCAATGATGTTATGCTGACAAGCTGCTTTAAAAACTTTGAGAAGATTCAAATGGTGGTTCCTTTGCTGCTCATTGATGAATGGCCTATGCATGTAGAAATGACAAATATAATTTCATTCCTTATCCTTTTCATTATCATGCATCTATTTTTATCGACTATCATCTACCATCGAGCTCTTTTTAAAGTGACTTCTTCGAATTTTTAAAGTGACTTCTTCATTTAGTGTGAATTTGACATGATTTTTGAAATAGTAAAAAAGTACTTTTTAACTTATTAAAATTAATTTTTAAATCTTTCATAATGTTTGATGGCATGATCTAATATATTTTTTAAATTTATACAAATCGAATTTCAAGTTCACTCGCTTATATAGGGTAAGTTTGGAATGACTTTAAAAAAGTAGTGTCTTTTTTTTTTTTAAGTAAACAATTTTTTCTATTAATATTTTTTGAAGAAGCTTTACCCAATTGCATCTTCTAGAAAGTACAAAAGTGCGTTTTAGAACTTTAAAAATCATTTTATACATAGATATATATTGAATAAGTTCATAAAAAAGGAAGACAAAATGAATGAATAAAGGAAAATTCTTGCGAATAAGTCTTTCAACATCAGAAAAATTTTGAATAGTATGTTTGGTCGACTAATACTTTCTACTATTTTAGAAGTGTAGTAAATTCACTCGTGAGTTTGAGAAGACTAATAGAATAAACGCTTTTAGAAAAAGTACTTAAATTATAAACATTCTTAAAATAAGGTTCAGGTGTCTCACTCTCTTGAATGTGACTTTTAAGTATTTCTCTCTCAAGCACTTTGACGGATAACAATACAAATGTCTTTCACGCAAAACATTTATGTACTCTTTTTTTCTTTTTCTTAGAATCATTTCCTACTACTCTAAAATATTACGATTTCGTAAGCAAAGTGTTTTATGGCCATTGAAATAGTGCATCGGTCGAATTTCTAAAGATCTTTTAGTTAAACAAATATAAAGTTGGGGTCAATATAAACTTTGCGGTAATGCATATCTTATTTATTTAGCTACGTTGGATTGACTTGTAAAATATTATTTTCTAAGCGGTAGTTAGTTTATATTGTGCCTACCATGTTTGAATAGTTTCTTCAATTTCATAATGGAGTGTTTTGTCTTTGCACTGAAAGGGGGGGTTACAGAAGAAATATAATTTTATGGAATGAGGGCTCCATACTTTCTATTCACCTGAAAAACCCTTTGGACGGAATTGGTCCCATTTTATGCCAATCTTGTCTCCCACTTCTTACCATCAACAGTAGTTTGAATTTATTTATTATTATTATTATTATTATTATCATTATTATTATTATTATTTTTTGGCAAAGGAGTTTGGAAGTTAATCTACAGCTTTGGTTGCGTCCCACCACTTTAGTGCCTGTTTGTTTCCAGAGAAAATTCGTAAACGACAAAAATTTAAAAAGTTTCGTGGAAAGCGGAATTTACGAAAGCGTGCACGTAATTCTCGTAATTCTTGTCTTTTATGAGTCAGTTCACTTTTCTTGATCTGCTGCTTCGAACTCAACACTGAAATTGTGGTTAATTTACAGGAGAAGTACGCCATGCTAATGTGCCTTGGATGTTATAGTTTAAAAGTTGTAATAATTTTATCTTTATTGTAAAATATTTCATCAAAATTAAGTGTTATTCTTATTATATCACAATTTAGTCTTTGTAAATTATAAATATATTTTGTCTCTCGTTAGTTTATCTAAATTGTTAGAAACTTTAAACTACAAAAATTAAATTGTTACATATTAAAGTCAAGGGAGCAAATTTGGAATAATAAATGGTCACAAGTTAAAATTATAGATTAAATGTTATTTCAATGGGAGTACAAGGACTAAAAGACTAAAGGTGGTTTTTTAAACCAAAATTTAACTTTTCCTTTTCAAAAAATGGTTTTTTTTTTCTAAATGATTGAACATTAAAAATTTTTTGAAATTGATATAGAACCGACTGTCCTCAGAAATTACATGAAAGAAGCAACTTTAGATAGACAGGAATCTTATGCTCGATGTAGGAAAATATAATAATAATAAAATTGTACAACGTTTATTGGTATTATGTGATGATGAATATTTAAAGTTGTATATGTTTATATTTTTCTAGGTAAAATTTAGATACCATCAAATGGTTAAATAAATGATTAATATATTGATTTAGTTATTTTTATTTAAAAATAATTATAGTTTTATACTTCAGAAAATCCTTAGTGGAAACGTAGTTTTCCACGAATCCTATTTTACTTTTGAAATTAGGGCTTGTTATTATATTTTGGGATGATGCCTAACTTGGAATGAGTCACCGATCCAACTTGAATAGTTTCAACTTTCAATGATTTTTATTTCTTATCTCAGAACAAATATGTTAAGTTGAATTGCTAAAATTGATAAATTATCAATCGGTCATAATCAGGTAAAAATAACTATTATATGAACTTTTGTTTGCAGTAATCAATTGGTTAGAGACAGTCAGGCAAAAATAACAAATTTTCAAGAAAATGTTATAAATATAACTAACTTTTACGTAATACTATATTAGTAATTAGTTTATAAAATACATATTTAAAAGTATTTTTAGAAAAAATGAGCCAATAATGAAAATTCCCTAAAAGCAAACAACCCCATGATTCAAGTTTGGGCCTTAAAGACCGTCAAAAGAAAGTTTGGGCATTGCATGGTTCCATCCAGTGGTAATGGGTACAGTTCGTTGGAAACCTTCAGTACTTTAGTAAAGAGTCGTACAATCTCCTTCCTTTCTTTTTCTTTTATTTATTTATTTTATATATATATATAGGAATTCAGATATTCTAAATCAATTATTTTGTTGTTGATCTTGCATCTTCAAGGGTCTCTTATTATTATTTTTGCATATGTTGATGATCTTATACTTATTGCCTATGATTCCACCACCCTTTTCTGGTCCTTCATGGATCTGCAGAAGGGAAATACTGTTCAAATAACTGTAAAGGTGTGAAGTAGGGTCAATGTTTTTGCTCTTATGGACCTTGAAGAGTTGTATTCTTTTAGCTCCATTTAGTACTCAAACCAAATATGGATTATCTCCTTGCACCAATTAGTTTAGCCCACATCAAGCCCTTTGTTATTCTCCTATGGCTATGTTTGACCAATCCAATATCTACTGCAGTAGATATGGTTCCATCCAAACCTGCTACTGCCTCTATCATCAACAAACTTAGTCATTTTGCTCAGACCCACCTGGCTTGGTCTGATACCATACTTCTTGATACTCATAATATAAACCTGTTGATCAGTTCACTCTCACCAATTCTTCTGGTGCTAACTAGTCCACTTGCCTACTTGACCCTAAATCGCATCTTTGTGCATTTCTTGGCGATAACTAAATCTCCTGGTCCTAAAGAATCACTGTTGTTTGTTGCATCATAGAATCAGAATATCATGCACTTGTGCGTGTTTCAATTGAATTAATTTGGTTTCAATCTTCATTTCATGAACTGGGAATCTCTCTTGCTGTCATTCAATCTCTTGATGTGATAATATGGCACCACTGCATTAGATTCCAATTCGGTGTTTTGTGCCCATACTGAACCCATTGAGATTGAGCTCCATATTAGTCGTGATCAAATTCTATGGTAGATTGGAAGCTCATAACATTTCTTCTTTAGATCAGGTTTCTCTCCTTTACCAAAGTTCTTCCAACTCACATTTCTTCCTTCACGGAGACAAACGTGGCCTTGTTTAATCTTCTTCAAGTTTGAGGGGGATTTAGGACACAAAATTCTACCCCTCAGACTTCTCAATAATACCTCGTCACTTTTGGTCATTGGCTGTGTTTTGTTCTTACACGTGTATTGTTGTGTACTTGTGAGTTTTACACCCCCTTGTATCTTGTGCTTGGAAATCTCAGATTCTCTTCAACCACTCTGAATTTGTAGGTTTAGTCCTGCTTTTTGTGATGGTTTCTGGCTGAGAATGAAAGCTGTAGAAGAATCCCAAATAAGATTTCTTATCAAAATCACAGATTTCACTGTAACTATTGCTATTCTGTACAGGGAGCACATTGATATTTTTTAAACGGAGGTGTTAAGGTTGGTAAATATGCTTTTGATGCTGTTAAAATAGTCTCTGATTATGACTCGTTGCTCTACTAAATTGATTACTTTTTTTCTGGTCAATCAGGAGGCTCTAATGTCTACTGATCTTAGGATACTATTGAATAAAATCAAGGCTGGCAGAAATTTGATTTTAAATGGAATGGTATATTCTCTCAGCACATTATGTGGTTGACACTGTATGATATTGATATTTTAACTTTATGATGCTTGGATCACCATAATAGTTCTACAACTTTGATACCTGTAATAGTTTATACTTTAGGATGTAAGGATTTTGACAAGTTATTCAACTGAAAAAGAAGGTTGACAACTCTATTCGAAAAACAAAGTTATTCTAGTTCTTTTTCCCAAAAAAGTTTCAGTCCGATGACTTGACGAGTCATCTACTTAAAAGAACCCTCCCTGCAATGCAAATAGCCCGACCTCTTTGAGTTAATGAAATGCATTTCGACCCCAACACCCAGCTTGCCAAGGTAGAAGTGGTTCTAGAGTTAGCCCAAGTGCTTCTAGATCATTTATTTTAATGCTGACTGATTCCAACTTGGTTATTCTTTTGAAGTTTTCCCCTATTTCTTTCATTACTAATTCTCATTGATGACCATAGTTCAAGAGCACGTTCCTTTATAAACTAAGTGACAAGAGACTAGCTTTGAGCCTCTGAATGTCACAGATCAAGAAGTTAAGGAATCTCTAGCAATAGTGATTACACATTAGTAGATATGACTTTTGCTATGAGGTATGATTATATTCCATCTGCAATCTTCGTCGTGTTTAACTCATGTCGACGAGATAGTTTTAACGCCATGACAAAAATAAAGGAAAAGTAACTCACTGTTTAAGATGCTTTTGCTCTCTTATTGAAATCATCCTCAACTTGTCTTTATATTTACTATGGTTTGAACTCTCTTCAATACAGCGGAGTTGTCTTTTCTCGAAGGGAGTCGGAACAAAACTCGATAAACCCAAGCTATCTCTTAAGTAGTCAGATAAAAATTCAACTCTTCTTTCAGATATGAGGTAACTAGAAGTACTCAACAAAAATTAAGAGAGTGAATATAATGATCTTTTTCATTGCAGATTGGAGGGTAGACTATGAGAAACTATACAAGCTTCCAACAAGAATCACACAAGTTGGAGATTTTACAGCTATTAACCTCTGAGAACAAACAAGGTAAGTTTTTTTTTTTAAACTTCAGCTGCAATATTCTAATGCAGTAATTCTTGATTTGGAGTAGAGGATATAAGTGCTTCATCCATCTTCAATTTTCCATTGGACCAAGCTGGTAAATATGACAATTACATAAAAAGAAAAATAATTTTTGGCAGAGAAATTATGCTGCATAACATAATTTAATATCTATTTTAATTAATATATCACTATGTAACTTTCTAGCATATTTGATAATACATATTTATTTTATACTATTTAGGTAAATGTGTCTCTAAAACGTGAGAAATTATGATTTTATTGCAATATTTTTCTTTAAATATTAATCAAATTAGCTGGAAAATAAAGAATAAATTAGGGAAATTTTGTTAAATAAGCTGCCATCAATTCTACTTTGTATTGCCTTCAAAGCAAAACCTACATTTGCTACCCAACAATGAATGAAAGCACTTTGAGATCAAAGTATTGCCTCAAACTGAAAGTAGATAAAATGATAAACAAAGAACAAAAGTCGTGTCCTATCCACTTTGGATCTATTCTCATGTTTCTATTTTTGGTAGATTTGTTTTAATTATAAAATAGGCTGATTTAGTTTTTTATTAAGATAACTAAATCTTTATGTTTTTTTAGTACAACATGTACAGAGGATCGGAGATATATATCAATTATCGCTGCTAAACCGTAACTTTTGCTGTGGTTCCATTTTTTGAAGGATGTGAAAATGTTAATTGTGTTATAAATTTTAAGTTTTTTTTTTAATGGGTCTATTGCTAACTTCTTTTATATATTGTAGCTAAAATCTTTATACTCCAAAAAGAAATTTAACAAATCAAGAAAAAGAAAAAAAAAAATATATATATATATATTACTCTGTTAAAATAAATTTTTGGTCCCTAAATTTTCATTGAAGTAACGATTTAGTCCTTCAATTTTAGTGTGTAATGATTTAGTCCTGCAATTTAATATATGATAGTATGTAATAATTTAGTTCATGAAGTTTAAAACTTGTAACAATTTAGTCCTTGTTGTAAAAATTTTTGTTAAATTTCTTATACATATAGATTGATAAATCGATGAGAGGTCAAATGTGTTTATAAATTACAAAGGCTAAATTGTGTTGGATTTGTTAAGTGATTGAGGGAAGGGAATGATCATGGATATATAATAGAAGACAATTATCTCTATTGGTATGAGGCCAAAAGCAAAGCGGTAAAGGCTATGTCCAAAGCGGACGATATCATACATTGTGGAGATACGAATACATTAATTTGTGTTTTTTAACCTTAGTTTAATTACCAACAGAGAATATATTTGCGAATTTATTAGCGAAGGAAAATTGAAAGTTGCTTAAAAAAAAAGAAAGGAAAAATATAGTAAAAGCGAGTTTGAAGTGGGCCAGCCGATGAGGGCCGAGCCGCCAAGAACGTGTCAGCCAGATAATTCTGGATTCCACCTTGCTTTACATCAAGGCCAGCCATCTTGTGCCACGTGTCGACTTATGGTTCGTGGATGATGAATTATCTTCACTCTCTCACAAAGTCAGTTTTCTATCTTACTATTTCTCCGACGTAACGTAACTTCGTTTCTCTCTGTGTCTCTGGATCCCAAAACCGGCAAAATCTGAACCCTAAATTTTCTTGGGGCTTTCACTTCAGAGATCGGTATAATGGAGATGGGGACCTCTTTCTATTTTCTGCC
This sequence comes from Momordica charantia, assembly GCF_013281855.1. Lineage (NCBI taxonomy): Eukaryota > Viridiplantae > Streptophyta > Magnoliopsida > Cucurbitales > Cucurbitaceae > Momordica > Momordica charantia. The sequence continues at coordinate 767,669 of NW_028275158.1, forward strand.
ATTTTGAAAGGTTTTGCTTCTCTTTCCTGAGTTCTTTGATCCCGAATTTGTATATTTATTGTTTTCCAATTCCTCTGACATGTACCTTCTGCACGGCTTACTTCTGGAACTCATCTGTTGTTTGCCGTCTCTCGCTTTCGTTCCATACATCACTAAGTTTATGAATCGCTTCTGGATCCAAAGCTCCAGGATCTGAACCCTAATTTTCTTGCGTATGCTCTTAATGTGCGCTTACCTGCCGTAGGTTGTAAACGTTTTCTTCTCTTCTGCTGTGATTTCTTTTTAATTTGGCTTTTGGCTTTTGATGCGGATCAAACGTTTTAGAATCTGTGGTCAAGTATCCTGGACCATGATTGCGCGGAGCGGCAAAGAGAGATGCGATTTAGCCCCCTCTCCCTTTTCCTTTTGCTTTCTCTTGAAACATTTATTCTTTTCTTGCGCGATGAGGAATTTGGATTGAGTTTCCTGGGTGGCTGGGTTTACTTTTATCTGTACATTTTGCTTACTGTATATCTCGATCTGATGTTAAATATTTGTGGAAGTAGTTTGTGAAGTTTAAAATTCAAGGTTCCATATTTGATCGAGGTCACTATTCACTATGTTCGACTCACTATCATGGGTATTTAGTGCCTTGTTTGTCGACCTGATTGCTGGTTTCTAACATATTTAGTTTAGTGCCCGCCCTAAACTTTTGTCTTGATCAGAGGATGGAACCTAAGACTGATTCATTTACTTTTACTCAATTCCTAAATACATAGTAGTAGGACTTTCAATGGAGCTGGGTGCGAAGTCTCTGTCAAATTTGAATTGATTAGTCACATATGCTTTGTGTGCTCATGGGCATGTAATTGGTGGTTTGTAGACCTGATTGCTGGTTTCTAACATGTTTAGTTAATATCCTAAACTTGTGTCTTTATCAGAGGATAGTACCTAAAACTAATTTCTTTACTTTTAGTCAATTCCGAAGTACATAGTTAGATTAGATGGTCATGGTGGTGGGGTGCAAAGTCTCAGTCATATTTGAATCGATGGTCGTTTATGTTTTGTATGGGGGTTGTATCCGCATTTAATTGGATTTTTCTTTGAATGTTTAATGCCTTCTTGAATGAGGTATGATTATCACATGTGGAGCATGTAGGTGAAGAAAAGATGATGTAAGTCAATTGTCATGCGAAAGAAAGAGATGAAGGTGTAAACCTGCGACTGCAAACTTAAGATTTGCTGCTTAGGCAGCCGATGGCTATTAAATTCTATAATTACTAGTTGTATGCTATATAAGAATTTGGTGGCAGTGAACATCCCTTCCTATCATTTTCACCCATGTTTTTTTTTGTTGAAATAATTTTTGCGTTACAAAATCTGTGCAAGGCATGTTGTTTCTTCCATGGCTTTAGAAATTGTAGTTTACATATGATGATTATTTTATATTTCTCTTTACGGGGTTTGATAAGTTGGACCTTTTTTAGCAGTCTGACTTCAGCAATGCTTTTTTCTACGGTCTTGAAGACTATTGACTAGTTTATTCTCTTCATTCCACAGCCATCCGGAAGGGTCATGTGAGTTGCTCGAGTTTAGACAGCTTTGTATTTGTTGCTTCCATTGGAAAACTTTTTTTGGTTTATTTGATATGCACAAAATGGGTAAGTGGAAAGGTTGTGGAAAACTAGGACGACTGGTGCCAAGAGGTGGTTCTATGACTTCTTACAAATATGCTCTTTTGTTATCACCTGTTGTCTCTGTCTGGGATTGCATTGTTAGGAAAATGAGGTACTCCTACAGACCTGAGTGGGTGTAGTGTTTAGGATAGTAAAATTATAGTAGATTTTCGATAAAGTGATCCACTATAGATTTTATAGCATCATGATGAAAGGATGGAAAAACAATTACAAGGATACATATACTACTACTTACAATTAGTTCTTTGAAAAGCTTAGTTAGGTATGGCTAGTTTTGTGGCTAGTATGGGTAATAAAGGACAACCTATCGTGAAGAAAGCAAAAAAGAAGCAGGTAAAGGATGAGTTGGATCGTCAGAAACAAGCTGAGAAGAAAAAGAGGCGGTTAGAAAAAGCCCTTGCTACTTCAGCAGCTATTATATCTGAACTTGAAAAGAAAAAACAAATGAAGAAGGAAGAACAACAGAGGCTGGATGAAGAAGGTGCTGCTATTGCTGAGGCTGTTGCTCTGCATGTTCTGATTGGTGAAGACTCAGATGAATCGTACAAGATTCTTCTAGAAAATGAGGGTCTCAACCACTGGGAGTGCCCTGGCCAATTTGACCACGTAATGGGTGTTACAAGGCCAGGCATTCCAGTGCAGGAGTTCGGGAGGTGTTCACTTGAAGGGACTGGTTGGACCTCTAACATCGATGGATTCGGATCGATGTGGCATGGTTTTAGGAATGATTACTGGTCAATCTCGGGTGCACCTTATGCCGAGGATCACCACACATTATGTTTCAAGCAAGTTGATGGTGGTGTAAGTGAGATCTCTGCTGGAATTATCGCAGCACAGGCTGTTTCATCTCTTCAGATTACAGTGGACGAGAAGGAAGAAATCGACGTCCTTAACAGAATCCGAAGGGGTATGTAAATTACTTCGCAGGTTAGTAATGGTGATACCTTGGTTTGGTTCATGATCCTTCATTGTTGAACTGAGTTATGCCATTTGCCCGGGAGTTCCGTTGTTTTTTCGCAGGGGAGTTCCAAGTTATCGAGTTCTTGTAGTGTGCTGCCAGGCATGCTCAGCAGCAGTTTAAAAGCATTCTTTTCCAAGCCTGTTCATTGAGATCGCTAGTCCAGTGGCTTGTTGAATTGTATTTTATATGAATTTGTACTGTATAAAATGTTACATGCTTCAATGACTTAACTGGGTTGCTTATTCTGCTTGGGAGTGAATGCTGAAATTAGTAATTGTTCCAATGGTTATAGACGGTCTTGCCATAAATTGTTTACTTGCGACCTTTTTTCCAGCTTTATCTACTCGAAATAGAGATCTTTTTCCAGCAATACTAGTGTGATGGACAACTAACTAAAGCTAGTGAAATTATATTTATATATATATAATTTTATTCATATAAAGAGATTTGTATCAGCAGACAGATGAAATTATTTGGATTTGAAGTCCAAAAATTAGACAACCTTTAAACGAAAAATTTGTTGCCCGGTCTGAAATAGACAACAGACGTGATTTACCATATGAATAAAATGGGTAATTTTTGCTAGAAAAGACAATAGTTCAAGCAAAATCTATCCGAAATTATGAGACCTGCCGTACGAACTTTCAAAGAAAAAAATCAGAAGAGAAATGGATTCCACCTAGCGAGGTTCAAATCTTCATACTTTTTTATCCTACAAAAAACCAAAAAATGAGTTACATTATCTGTAAGATCAACTTGCACCTGCACCTTTCGCCCACTTAGGATCTAATGACTTGCAGGTTTCACTGCACAGAAGATCATCAGATGCAAAAGAAAGGGCCGCGCCACAAACGCACACAAATTTATATATTTCAGTAATAAAAATGAAATTTTACACTTAATCAAACAAATAAACCTAAGTTCATCAACAGGATTCCCACTCATACCTAACAATTGTGCAAAACAACATTTTCACATATCATGTTGAGATCGCGAGTTGAGCAATATTGGTGTCTCTTCATTTGCTCTGCGTTGTTGCTGAGCATCTTCAACTCGATTCTCTATTTCTGAACTACTCGATGGTTTGGCGCCAGTAGTAATAAGATTCTTAAACCATGCAGCTTGAAATCTAGAAGTACCACTATTTGAATTGCTAGTAGACTCTGGAGCAGATATGACATTGTTTGTGGCCCCAAGGAGAAAACGGTAAGCCACTTTGCTTGCCGATATGATCTCTGTCTTTGCTTGTCTAAACTGCAATAACCCCACGAAAACCACCATATCAGGTTAAGTTCATAACAAAGATTTAATTGCCCAGCCCTTTGCATATAGTTTATCATGTCAAAAGCATCTCATTTTCTTTTCTGGAAAAAAAAAAAAGAATAAATTGTCTTGCTTTTAGGTAATGAGACTTGGGAACTTTTAAACCAAAATGACACATAATCCCAGACACTGGTAGTTAGAATGGTATTGAAAATTTTGACCAAATTCCAGAACTCCTCTTATAAAGCCATAAAAACGTATTGAGTGCAGATCATTCATATACAGCTGGAATGCGCAAATCAACACTAAACTTCATTACCTAAAAGCAACAAATTTAGTGCTTTTTCTTTTCTTTTTCTTTTTCCCTTTGTTTTCAGAAAAGAGACGTTTTTAACAAAAATATGCCAAAATGCAAAGGGCTGAGCAATTGCAAGTTGTGGCAAAATTCTCCTTAGAATATGCAAAATTTTGTACTGCTCGATCCAAAAAAGTCTCATTACAAGATGTAAAATGTTATGCGGTAACAAGTTGCAGTAAAAATCTCACCCGGACTGCTGTGTTTCCAGCTACCTCCAATGCAGCATCACCAGCGTTGGCAAACCGGTTAACCCAGCCTATGACAGGATAAACATCATCAGAGACTTCTTTTCTCCCAGAAAAGAATTAATTCCACTTGTTAAAAAAGTGAGAAAAAAAAGTCCACACCCCCACCCACAATCCTTACCCATCAGTCTTAACATTGTTTATCACCAAGTATTTTCCAAAGAAAGCTAAATTTAAAAGCATCTACCTCCAGTATCTCATCCTATCGCCACTGTCCAATCCAGACCTTCAAATATTTTTATTCATATAACCATTACCTCCTTTGAAGTTTAAAACTTCTTACTGTTTGCTTACTCTTCACCACTTGACAAAGATCATAGACTAAGATGGGGAGAAATAAGGAAACCAAAACCAACGACAGGCAATTATTAGGAGGAGAATAAATGAGTAGGAAAAAGCAACAACTTCCATGGACTTGCAAGGACAACAAAATAAAAATGACAAAGAGAAGCGATCAGTTAATTTAGTTGAAGGGAAACTAAAAATATAAATTTAAAGAAGACAAGGAAGGAGACAAAAAAAAAAAATAGAGAGAACTAGCCAGAAAATGAAGATGTATGTGATGAGATTTAATCTTCAAGAAGGCCCCAAACTTAGTTGTGGGCATAATCCCCATGGGCCAGAAGAAGTAAAACATAAGATTCTTATAATTTATAAAAGTATGTGGTGCTTCAAAATGTTCTGTTTGCCTTGCTGCAGAGTTCAACTTCATAATAGGATCCAATGCATGTGCCTCAATATCTCTTAAAGACCAATAATGTACTTATTATTAACATACTAAATGAGCTGTTTAGAGCAATATAAGCCACTCATAAGCAATGCCATCTAAAATTGGAACAACAGACAGCAACATCATCTTGAATCTGTGATGATACAAATACATGATGAGTGGCAAATGAGACGAGGTTAACATGTTAGATGTAAAATAATTTTCTTGGGTTATCTCCATGAAACATTTTAGATGACTAGACGTAATATATCTAGTTAATGCTCAACCTCAAATGCTTACAGAAATGATCTCATCTCAGAACAAAGATCTTATTATTACGAATCGTAATAGTATGAACTCAGATAACATTACCTGGAAGCTTTGATACATTGAGCATCTCACAGAACTGATCACAGAAGTGGTTACAGTTTCTTGATAGCAAGTCATATGAACATCCAGGCCACTCTCTACTAAGTTCTCTTAAAATCTGATTCACCTTGAAAATTGAACAGTTCGTTGTACCAAGGTTAATACTTTCACGATATGTGTACATTGGATTCTGTCCAGAAGGGCAACTGAAAACTCCAGTTCCTTGCTCGCAAAACCCAAAGGACCATTCATCATCTCCATAAACCTGTAGGGCATAGCATAATTAATCCAACGCCCTGTTCAACCATAATAGACACAAATCTATGTAGAGGAATTATGTAAAGGAAAATTTAATTGGCAATGAGCAGAATGGCGAAAGCTTCATTAGCCTTGTAATTCATTCAAGACTAATGTTTCATCTCTTCCAAAAGGATAACATTAACAGTAAGAGAAACAAGTACAAACTCCTCAAAAGTCTTAGATGAACCGTAACACAATATCTTTTCAGCAGGTATTAAATCTCTACCTCTAATAGAGCCAATATCAACCTAAATCAAAGCAACACATAATAATACAACTGGATCATCTAAGACAAAGCCGCATTCGTCTGAAATTCACACATGCCAACCAATGAAGAAACGAATTGTGGCAATTAGCGAGAGATGGAATCTAAGGATAACAGGACTACAGAATTGAAAACATCAATACTTACTCTACAAGAACATGCAAAAACGTAAAGAGAAACAAAAGAGAGAGCGAGAAACCTGAACAGCGCTATGGAAGATACCGCCAAGACCAATTCCATCCTTGAAGATCTTGTTGATATTAACGATTGTATTGTTGGTCTTATCTGATCCGCTATTCGTGACGTCGTATATGTGCAGTATCACGTCGGTCATTTTTCAATAAAAACGCAAACCAAAAACCCTAACTGTAAACCTAGTCCTCTTCTCTCAGAATTTGAAACAAAATTACCCTAACCCTAAATCTACCGCCGCTCTCTTCTGAAACTTCCCTCGCAATGTGTCTCAGTCTGAGGAAATTACTTGTATCAATTGGATTCAAATGAAATCAAAAGAACCTTTCAGCCAACGTCATCTCTACTTCACTATGATTTGCTCTTCGCTGTCTCTGATTTCAAAATCTTCTCGCCTCGATTGTCGAGATCTCTCTCCCTCTCTCTCTCTCTCTTGTCTCGTTTTTCTTACTCTAAAAAAGCGAATTGGAATTCGGATTTCGTTTTGGAACAAACACTATTGGATTTCCGATTCGAATGAAAGCTGTGAGTTGCATTTTAAATTTAAATAAATAATGAAATACATAAAATATATTTTATTTTTTTCGAAATGATTGTAGAGTCACGTATATTACAAAGTTGCCCTTGGAAGTGCGTAAAATTACAAAAATGGGAAATTGAGGTACAGCTGGCGTGGCAGTCGGTGCCAGGTTGCGCGATGAATGGATGATGGGCAAAACCCATTGTCTGAAATGAGATGGACAATTGGGTCCCACGTGGTCGTGCCTTCATCAACGGTTGCGCCCGACTCATTGTCATTAATTAGATTAGTCGTCATTACGCATGTCCAATACACGCATTAAATATCATTTTCTAAAGTTTTAAAATAATCTATAAATTTTAAAAATAACTATACTTAGTTTTATTATTGTTTTACTATTAATTATTTAACAAACGAAATGACGTGATTTTAAAGATATATATATATTAATATATTAACGCTGACATATTTTTAATTTTTTCTCACAAAGGATTGGACATTTGCTCTTATGAATGAGATTTTTTAATTTAAAATAATTTGTATCCATCGAGTCAATGTGATTTAACTTCATAATAAGTGTGTATTCCAAGTATGTTAAAAACTTGATAATTAAAGTTACGAGATGAAATATAAATACTAAAGAGTGAAGTTATGAGGTGAGATCTAGAGGTCTAAGAGTATATTAGTAGTTTGAAGGTCAGCCAGATACAAGAGAGTTGAGATCTAGAAATCTAACCTCAAAGTTATGAGGTGAGATCTAGAAGCTCAAATCATAACTTGAGTAAGATTAGACAAGCTCGGACCATAAGGTACAAGGAGAGACCTAGAAGCTCGAGGTCAAGGCCAAAGCTTTGGAAAGTTCATGGTTGCAGCTTAGATGAGACTAACTTCATTGTCAAGGTATATTTGATAAACACAATTTATACCACCCTATTTTGGAAAATAGTCTACGACCACTCTCTCTATTGTTACCTCTAGTCTTGCGCCTCATTATCTTAGACCAGACTAACATGCACGCAATCACCTAGCAAGTTATTCATCTAAAATTACACAACAAACATTTTTGTAAATAATATTCTATGTGCAAAAACCATATGAATAGAAGATAAATCGAGCCTTTTCTCCCCTACAAGAGAGGGTTGATAACTTTTTTACATTTTCTATAAAAGAGGAAGTCCACTTTCAAATAGCATTCGTGTGAAACACAATAACACATTATTGGAATGATGGGAGAATCTTCGTTATGATGCTTAATGAGATCGAAGTCACATAATTAACTAATAATTAAACGACCACAACCTCCTCCATATGTTCGAAGTTTGAATTCTCACTCTAGTGATTGTAATTTTATTATTATTTTTCTTCTAATCAAGATCAAACCATCTTTGCATCCACGGCAAAGAATAAGGCTTTAGATAATTTGGAGGAAAGAAAAAAGTAGGAAAACGTTAAAAGACAAATTTACTCGTTAATTTAGGGCTCGTGAAATACTTTGTTTTGTTTCCAGCTAACATCAACTTTGGGTCACAACCAAATGATTCCCAACGGAAAAAGAGAGAAAAAGGGAGTGGCCACGTTCTCTCACACTGCCCATTCACCAGTTTTTTTTTTCTTTTCTTTGAAAAGGGTTGTTTCTTTTCACCTCCGACAAACGACATTCAGTACAGCTGCTGAAGCTGAAGTAACCCGACATGCGACATGTAGTTTTGGGTAGAGAAGTTAGATCAATGATCATAACACAAAAGGGGGAAAAACAAAGAACAAAATTTAATATCTTTAGATTTGTCCGTAAAATTAGTCGAATAAGTTATTATGGTTTCCTTGGTTTCCTTTCAGTTTTGAGGCAAGTTTACAATACTCCAGGAATTCATAACATTATGATAAAGTTCATAACATTATGATAAAGTACGTATATATATATTCTTCTTCAAAAGAACTATGTAGAGCTATCTTAGAAGACTTGGCTGTAATTTTCCTACAGTATAATGTAGAGCTAAGGTATTCTTAAATATGTTTGTAAAGAAAAAGAGAGAGAACTATTGTGGAAGCTTCTTCTGTTTTAGAGTTCATCCAAAAGCTAGTTATCTTCCATCATTAGTAAGCAACTGGGAGAAAACTTTGGTTGTACTTATGTCTGAATAATTATCAGTACCTTCATCTGAATGTCTCCTCAAGTTGCTTGGATGAATTGCCGTTGATGTTGGGAAGTCGGACTCGTCGATGCCCACGGGTTCCATCGGGTCGTTCTGTGGCCCGATTTGTAGTTGAAGAACGTACTCCAAGTTCCATAAGACATCTCCCATTGTTGGTCTGTCGATGCCATAGTCAGCCAAACACTTCTCTGCTGTTTCTCCATATTTCTTCAACGAGATCGGATTGATTTGCCCGACCAGATGAGGATCGATGATCTTGTCAAGCATGCCTTTCCTTTGCCAATGAAGCGCCCATTCAGCGAGATTTACTTGCTCCCTAGCAAGCAATGGATCAACAGCAGGCCTAGCACAAAGAACTTCAAAGAGCACTACTCCAAATGAATACACATCTGACTTATCAGTGAGTTGTTGCCTTCGAAAATACTCAGGATCTAGATAGCCGAAGCTGCCTTTTACTCCAGTACTAACATGTGTCTCGTCGAGACGAGGCCCGGATCTTGAAAGACCGAAATCAGCAACCTTGGCAACATAGTTTTCATCCAGCAAAATGTTGGTGGATTTGATATCCCGGTGGATGATGCCCTGTGCAAAACCAGTGTGGAGGTAGTGAAGACCTCTGGCTGCACCAATGCAGATTTCTAGCCGTTGCTTCCACGACAAAGGCAATACACCGGAGCCATACAATTGCTTTTTCAAGGGACCTTTGTCCATATATTCATAAACCAGTATCATTTCTGACTGTTCTTCGCAGTATCCAACAAGTGAAACAAGATGGTGATGTCGAATTTTCGACAATATAGCAATCTCAGTGTGGAACTCTGGAAGGCCCTGCCTTGATCCCGGCACGCCTCTCTTCACAGCAACCTTTATATTGTCCCTAAGAACTCCTTTGTAAACCATACCAAATCCACCAGAACCAACTATCAAACTCTTGTCGAAATCATTCGTTGCAGACTGAATTTCGGTGAAGGGGATCTTCAAGCTGTGGTATCCATTTGGCCCAAAGGATGCAAGAGTTGATCCCCCTGATAATTTACTATCAGAACTGCCTCCTCCATATGCCTGAACCGAAGTCCAGCCTGCGCTCTCTGCCCGTTTCGGCTTCGGTTTCTTCCTCTTTTTGCATCTCAAAGCAAGAATTGCAGCAACAATCAAACATAAACCTACAAATCCACCAACAACTGGACCTATAATAACCCATAAATTTCTCTTCCTCGTCTCAGTTTCTGGGAACATATCCTTAGAATTCACCATTTCCATGATCTCTGCTCCATTTAAGATTGCATTATATATCAAAGAACTGCTCAGATCAGAGGGCCCAACGCTTATCTGAATATTCCCAGAACTGTCAGAATCCGCAATGAAATCAACATAAAGAGGAGTAGAAAGCTGGCGAGAGGTAAGAGATGACAAATCCAGGTCCCCATACGCAGAAAAGCCATTGATATATACATTGAAATACAGCTGATTAAGAGCTCGGCTAACAATATCACAGAAATGTAATCGAACCAAGTGCTTCACACCATTTGAATCCAATTGAAAGTTCCAAGTGATGTTAAACTTTGCACCCAGAGTGGAATTTTCCTTGTTCATCTGCTGCGCCGTCATATAAACGTTGTCCGGCGCGTCCTCCCTGGTGGCGCCGCCGGCCTGATAGTTCGGCGTGTGAAAAGTTGCGAAGGGCTTCGCCGCCGACTTCAAGACGAGAAACGGCTCATCGGGCACCCAGGTTCTCCATAGAGTGTCGTTGAACGGGGTCAATTTAGAACCCCCGACGTTAATTCTGTATTTGGTTTCTAAAATTTGCTGTGTAAGTTTGTAATACTGTCGAACTCCATTCGAATCCACCAGCTTAGCTCCATTGTCCGTAATGAGCTCCTTAGGAGCTGAAAAGACCTCGATAGCATTTGCGAACCCAAAACCCGAACCCGAAACCGGTTCGAAAACGATTTCGAGCACATTGGTGTCTATTCTCACCATAAACTCCTTAATTACAGAGTCGTTAACGTGAGAAATACCGGAAAGCAGAACTCCATTAGCCGAGATGATGAAATTCGCTGAACGCAACGCAAACCCCGGAGCCGAAAATGGCGAAAGATGGAACCGTAGCAAGTGAGTACCGTTCTTCTTAATGCTGAATTTGTAGGTTGAGGCGGAGGTGAAAACTCTAGCCGTGTGGTACAGGGAGGGAGAATCCGGAGGCGGATTCCGATCGGAGACCGCCACCGATCGGGCGGCGGAGAGAAATTCGGAGGCCGGTTTGGAGGAGTCGCCGACGAAGACGCGGTTAAAGAGGGAGGAGTTGGAGGAGGAGCCGCAGCTGAGGAGGTAAATGTCGGAGGGAACAAAATCGGCAGAAAGAAAAGGAAGAAGAAGGAGGAGAGAGAAAAATGGGAAGTTGAGGATCTCCATGGGAGGCGTTACAGTGTTGCAGAGAAGAAGGTGGTCCTGTGGAAAAGGAAAAAATAGTGAAATGGAAATAAGAAAATGGATTGCTGTGGGAACGGAGTCGCAGCAGAGCGTGAGTAACGAGTGAGGGCCAGGAGTGAAAATTTTAGGAAATTGAAGGACCAAATAAAATAATACGGCCCATTTAAATTTCAACTTTTAACAATTTTTTTTTTTTTAGTACTTAACAGTTGCTGTTCATCCGTTTGTATTGCATCTTTTGTCAAAAGGGATAAAATGACATGAGACATGAGCTGCCTCCTCTATCTCTCTCTCCATATAATGGTTTCTAGATTTTTTTCTTTTCCAATTTTCAACCATTCCATGACCAATAGTACTCTATACGTACCTAGTTCAGCATGCGTGTATTATGAATGGCAACCGTACATATTCAATTAGTTAAGTATATATTTCGTCAAAAATCGTTGATTCAAATTTACAACTTCTAGATGTTGTTGTACTAAAATCACCAATAATATTTTTTTTATAATAGTTAATTTTTAACTTTTTTGTTTTCAAAAATTAGGATTACTTACCTACAATCACTTCAATACGTTAATCAAACACGCATTTGAATCCATAGCTTAATTTCAAAACAAGTTTTAGAAAACTATTTTTTATTTTAAAAAGTTAACTTAGATTTTGAAAATATTTGTAAAATTTGGATAACAAACCAAAAAAAAACACGTGAGTGAAGTAATATTTATAATTTTAATTTAAAAAATTAAAATAAAATGATTATCAAATTTTAACTTTTTAACAATTATCCATATCAACACTTGTCTGATAATACGTCTTCTCTTTTTCTTGTAATTAACGTATTAACAATCTTAAGATATATATTATTTTCGTTCTTTAAACATGTGAGAGAGGATATATATGCTTGGTATTAATAAATTATAATAGTGATCACCTTTTTATGGTAGAATTTTACGGTGGCAATGATTATTCGCACTCATTTTTTAATGACCAAAATTCGGTAGTGGGCTGGATAATGGAATGCATGGCTATGCGAAGCAAAGATGAAGGGTTAATATAAATGGTTTCTATTATTGTTTTTAATTGGAAGTTTAAATTTACATATCCTAAGTTTTAAATTTAAAAAGAGATTATTTTAACTATAATTTATACATTATACTTCTCATCTCAATAATTTTATGTTCATGTTTCCTTGCCCATCGCTATAATCACTATAATTAATATTGCTAAGTGTGTTTCGTCTTTATATTCCGTAAGTAATGATCTATCCAATTTGACCATTATGATTTTTACGTTCAAAATTTCAAACATACTTTTAAAAGAAAATATAATTGTGAGAGCGTATTAAAAAATCGTTGACCACACAATGATGTCATGCCAATATTTCACACTACCATCACATCAATTTCACATGATCCATTTTTCTTACATTTAACATCACTCATTAATGCACTATAATGTTGTAACTTGTAGTTAATAAATTGATGTACAATTAATTAAACAAAAAGAACAAAGAAACCAATCAAGAAAGCCTAGAAACTCCATCACGACGAATACAAGAAATACACACAAGAACTCCTAAAACCAAGTGGGGCAAATAAAATAAAAACCATCGGTGAAAATATATCACAAGCAAATTCTATTAATGGACGGGAACTAAAATAAACACTATCTAATTAAGTAGCAGCACAAATAAGATGTAAAACGAATGAAGCGTGACGATAAACACCATTATGGATTCTGAAATTACGTTTTCTCCACATATAAGATATATAAGTGGCCCAAACTTCATATTTAGGCAACAACATCTACTAATATGACAAATTTCACTCCAGCTTTATATCCAAATACGGCTAATTACCTAATTACAAGATTTTTTTAGTACAATATGTGGGGTGGGAATTCGAACTCACAACTTTTTGATTTGAGATATATGTCAATTATCGCGTTGAACTATGCTCGTTTTGGCACCTAATTACAAGAAGTTACTCCTATCTTAACTATGTTGAAATAAACATTTTAATTTTCAAGCTATAAGAAAAGAAATAGCATCCAAATCTAAGTAATTCCACAACTTTAATTAATTCCATTTATTTTGGAATAATTTTGGGGGTTGGAAATGGGGTGTTATCCAATACAACACTTCTATGGCTCTTGTGAGGTTGGCATCTCCAAAAAAGAATTTTCAATTCTTCTTCAAGTAGACAATGCATAGTGGTGATGGAGAAATTTGGGTGGTGTGTGTGGGCCCCATGACAGTGGGTGGGTGGGTGGGTATCATTTTCCTTAGCAAGTAAAAACCCATACTAATTTTGCTTAAATGCATCCTTCAATTCTACTTATTTTCAAATCACTTTTTTGCCCTTCTCTCTACCTTTGCCATAATTTATGGGAGCAATTAGACTTTTTGAGGATGAAGTATACATAAATAAAATAGAAAAAGCATACACATTTTAAACCAATATACTCCTTAATTCCTCCCAATCATTTTTAGCTCTATCATCAAAAATAACTCGTCTGAATGCCACTTCTACGTAAGAGACTTATTAAATAAAACATTAATAAAAAGTGCTTTTCATAAAAGTGTCTTTTTGACAATGTTACAGTTCAAACAAAAGGGATGATAATTTAAATTTGTGACCTTTAAACTAGATGATTATAATATCTTAAAAAATTTCAATAGATGATACTGAATTGTTTGATGCCTTTTATGATACTAAATTAGGAGATGGTTGAAACTATACGTATGGAATATAATTTATATGTGATGTTAGATTTGTTTTGGCATTAAATCTTAAGAAATGATAATAACTACTATGGTTGGTGCCAATCGAGCAAGTTCATCTTGTTAAAGTATATACTCTCAATTAAAGATTGGAAGTGGAAAAAAAAGTTTGAGTAACATTGAGATATAAAGTAAAATAAATTTAGAAATAATGAGCTCATATATCAGTGGTTACCTACCTACGATATTAAAATCTTGACCATGGTGATAAATATTGTGGCATTTTTGGGAACTACAAGGATATATTATATAAGAAAAAATTAATTTCTTAAAAAATATGAAAATTATAGTTGCTACTTGCTATGCGTTTGATAACTTTTATTTTATGCTAAATATAGGAGGTGAGTCCTATTTTTTTAGTTGATTATCAATTTGGTCCTATTTTCTTTGGTTAATTATCAACTTAGTTCTCAATCTTTTGCCATTTATAATTATTATTTATTATTTTCATAATAACACGTGAGGTGGAATCGAACTCATACTCTTTATATTTGAGATGTATGTCAATTACCACTAGACTATATTAGTTTTGGTAAATTTATAATTCATTTTTAATTATGTCATTTCGTAAAAAAAATAATTACTGACAAAAAATTAATATTTTATTAATATATCTGAACACATGATTGACACGACACATAAAACTAAACTTATTGGTTGGTAATAATTGTTGGCATTTGGTACTTCCCTCTCATTGTTTTTTTCTACTATTTATGTTTTCAAATCCAATAATGGCCCTCTACTAAAATCTAATAAATTATTTATAATAAATTTAAAAGAATGTTAATTTAATTAAAATCTAATTTTTTAAATACAATATGTTTGGGAGTAAATTCGAACTCACAACCTCTAATTTGGAGAGGTATTTGATTTGGCGTCCCTGTCTTACCTCGGCTCGGCGGAGGGCACGAATAGTGGGGTGTCGCCCGAGTCCGTTGTTCGACGTATGGTGCGTGAGTGGTGATTCGATAGGTTGGGTCGGCAGGCTGGGTGCTCGAGCATCGAACTGTTGGCATGATTCCTCCTCATTGATTCAACGTGCCCGAAGTAGTAGTACATTCGAGTGACCGCAATGTGGATTGGTTCTTGCATTGTTTACCTTACGCGATGGAAGCGTTGAGTCTCGTCGGTCGGTCCCAGTCCCAGTCCCGAACCGTCGACTGTCGGTGGACTGCTTGAACTGCTTTCGCGACGAGAGCGGATCAACGCGTGCCGGCCGGGGGATGGGAACGGCTCATTCGAGAGCCTTCCCTGAAATCGAACAGTCAACTTAGAAATGGTACGAATAAGGAAAATCCGACTGTTTAATTAAAACAAAGCATTGCGATGGTCCCTGCAGATGCTAACTCAATGTGATTTCTACCCAGTGCTCTGAATGTCAAAAAACCGGTGAGCTATACTCCTTTGACCAATTAAAATGTAATTACTTAAAAATAAAATAACTAATGTATATCATCTTTTATTTTCATGGTTCCAAGCGTCTGTTACCCATGCTATGGTTTGAAACCTTTAGACCAAACGGCCACAATATTTTTCCCGGGGTTTGGTGGAGGGAAGCCACGTTTTGGACGTTGCTCCATTGCATCATCGCTGTATTTTACCGAGCGATGAAGTCGATTCTCGGTGTTCTCTGTCCGTTCGATCCATCTCGCCGGAGATGGCCTCGCAAGTTGCAATTCTTCAAACGAAGTTGCCGGAAATCCAGCCGCCATGTTTTTCTTCCACCAAAAGCTCAGCCAGGTTCTTCAGGAGCATTACGATGGCACCTCGGCCACCGGTGTCCCATTTATCGTCGTCATCACCAGCTGCTGAAATTGGAGATCGGAGATTCTGGAATTTTCCTAGCACTAGTTTCGGAAATTTTCAATTGCGACGGCGTATTGCTGTAAAATCTCATTTGAAATTGAATCTCCCGCTAATTTCTCCGCATGATCAGTGGGGCAACTGGACTGTTTTATTTTCCGTAGGAGCCTTCGGTATCTGGTGAGCATTTTTCTTTTATTCTTTAGGTTCCTGATTGAATTAGGGATATATAGTTGGTGAGAAAGTAAAAATAAACATACGCTATTCTCTAAATCTAAGTGTGTTTGTAGGAATGCATGTTCTTTAATTCCTTTTAGACCAACCTTTTGTGTTGATACTTTTTTTATTGCTTTCTTTAAATTGAAGGTCCGAGAAAACGAAGATTGGCAGTGCACTAAGTGGTGCCTTAGTGAGCACATTGGTAGGACTTGCAGCCAGTAATGTTGGGATTATTGCATCTGATGCTCCAGCTTTTCCCATTGTTTTGGAGTTTTTGCTACCGCTATCAGTTCTTTTGCTGTTATTTAGAGCAGATTTGCGTCGTGTAATAAATTCAACTGGCACTCTTCTCTTGGCCTTTTTGTTAGGTTCAGGTAACGGCCCCCACGAAGACCTCCACGATTTGTCTCGGAGTTTATGATTCTCAAATCTTGTTTTACATGCCATGTTGATCTGACTTGGTGGGTATAATTTGATCAATTTCAAAGTTACATTTAAACTACAGATAACATGGCTTTTCTTTTTCTTGACTTTGCATGAAATGTGATATACTTTGGAACTCTCTGCTTAACAAAGATATTGAATTAAGTTGAGAGAGAAAAATTGTACAAAGTATGGCCACAGGATAGTCTTGACAAGCTCTGCTGTTGTTCTCTTTCTTTGGATAGTTGGAACAACAATTGGAACCGCAGTGGCCTATTTTCTCGTACCAATGCGATCGCTTGGTCAAGACAATTGGAAAATCGCTGCTGCACTAATGGGAAGACATATTTGTGGAGGTGATTTTCTCCCTTCATCCCATCTTCTACTTCTATTTGAATATTTAGGCAGTTCTAATTGCAAGTAGTGACATATTGATTCATTGAATTATTAACTTTCACTTCACTATGGCAGGTGCTTAATTCTTTCCTTTTTTGGGTGCAGCTGTCAATTATGTTGCTAGTTCTGGTGCTCTTGGTGTTTCTCCATCAGTAATGGCTGCTGGACTTGCTGCAGATAATGTAATTTCTGCAGTTTATTTTGCAACATTGTTTGCATTAGCATCTAAACTACCTGCTGAACCTACACCATCAAGCGATAGTACGTATATGAACAATGGTTTTGGTTGAGAAGTTTTTTGCAGCTTTCCATATATTGCTAAAATTTGGGGAATTATCATGTCTGTGGTCAGTTTCATAGGATTAACTAGAGATTTCATATTTATATTTCGTATTATCTCTGAATTACGGAAATTGCATGTATCGTAGATGTCAAGAAGGATGCAGAGGCTGAGCATAACAATAAACTTCCAGTATTACAATCTGCCATATGCCTTGCTGTATCATTTGCCATTTGTAAGGCTGGTTCCTACCTGACCAAACATTTTGGAATTCAAGGTGGTAGCATGCCAGCAATCACAGCTGCAGTCGTGATCTTGGCAACCATTTTTCCTAAGCCGTTTGCTTACCTTGCACCTTCTGGTGAGGCTATGGCTGTGATTCTGATGCAGGTAGCTTTCGCACATTACTTGCTATGCCGATTCATCCATTATAAGTGGTTGACAATAATCCTGATAGATTCGAGATTGTGCAAATAATATACAACTCTATATGGAAGGTTTCTCCCTGTGGTCTCTTTAAGATTTCCCTCCATCCATAGAAGAGATATTATGCCCACATTGCTATATATTTCATCCTTTCTGAGGCATGAGATGTGTTATACTCTTGTCAAAAAAAAAAAGAAAAAAAAAAAAGAGATGTGTTATACTCTTTGTTAAATCACCCCCATCAACCCAAAACCACCTTAAGTTGATGGGTTATAGTAAATTTAATATGTTATAGATATCTTAATCTTCTCCTCACTTGTTGTACCAAGGAAAAAAAAAACTCACTTCAAGGCTTAGAAACTTGCACAAGTCCCAACAACAGAGGTTTAAATATAGGAACTTCTATTTTGATACCGTATTAAATTTCCAATGTACCCAAAAGTTTAAACCGATAGGTTACGACAAATTTATTCTCTTAGAGATAAATTGACTTGACACTCTTGCCTAAGTTTCATATATTTCTGTTTCCAATGTTACATGAATGTGGGTGCAATTTGTATTTTACTTCTATACTTTGTCCGGTCACAGTTTTGAAGTTTATTGGATTTATTTTAAACAGTAAACAAGGTACTTTGTAGAGGAAAATTGGAATGATCTGTGCACCTTATTGTCTGTGTGACAGGTTTTCTTTAATGTAGTGGGAGCAAGTGGGAATATATGGAGTGTCATCAACACTGCACCAAGTATCTTCATGTTTTCTCTTGTCCAGATTGCAGTCCATCTTGCCATAACCGTTGGTCTCAGAAAGCTGCTTCGTTTCGACCTAAAGTTGTTGCTGCTAGCATCGAATGCGAACATTGGAGGTCCCACGACAGCGTGCGGGATGGCCACAGCAAAGGGTTGGAGTTCAATGGCTGTTCCTGGAATTCTTGCTGGAATTTTCGGAATCGCGATTGCAACTTTCCTAGGTATTGGATTTGGATTGATGTTCTTGAAATACATGTAAAACCATTCAGTTTCAGATCATAAAATTGCTGGTTTATTAGTTTGTATAACTACTTTAAGAGAATAATGTATTTTAAAAAAGGATTAGAGTAGCTTTTGAAACTAATTTTAGAAGTAGGATAGGTAAATCGTTTGGTTTGGACGTGTTTAAAGTTGAATCCGTAGCCTAACTCAAGTTGGGAGTAAAACATAGGTGATACACACAATTTAGGGTATGCGGATGTGGCTTGAGCTGGTAGATTGGAGCCAAGAAAATTTTCTATACTACAGTAATATAGATATTACTGTCATTTATTGTCTGCTACGTCAGCATCATTTGAAAATGACGTGAGATTCATCAACATTAAAAAATTATTTATAAATGAAAATTTGTGAGGTCAACAGGAATTAACTTATATGAAAAATTGGTTTTTTTTAACCATCTAATTGTTGGACTGATTTAGAGTGAAAAATGGAGTTTATGAATTGATTTTTCACTTATATGATTTTGTATTTAAACCTATTAAATATTTTGTAGTTATTATTTTTTTATGTTTTTAATTGTATTGAACTGATTTTAGGTATATTTAGTCTGTTTTTTGTAGGTTTTTTGTTTTGAACTATTTTGTGCATTGTAAACTGCTTTGAGATTTTGGACTTCTTTGGACGTTGTCGTGTGTATTGTATTAATTATTTTTACAATTTTAAATAATTCAAATAGTTACATCATTAGCTAATTTATTTTATTTGATGGACCATGTACTATTTTTAAATGATATCTTGGGTAAATAATGAATAGAGGCAGTATAGAAAATTTTCCATCCTACACTTGAATTTTTTCTAAATAGTTTACTCTGAAATTTTTTTTTATATTAGGGAATACCATATTCTTTTTGTTTCCATCATAATTTTGTTTTTTTAATATAACGGTGGAAATTCAAACTTTCAACCTTATATTGGATACATACGCTTTAAGTTTAATCCACTAAGTTATGTTCTGGTTGGTACCTTAATTTTATCTTTATAAATAATTTTTAATATTAATTGATCCTGCATCATTTTCACTAGGAATATTACTCCCGAAAGCCCGATCTCCACTATTAATTGGACAACTTTTTGAGTTCGCATCTTCACTTGTACTAAAAAAGGAAAAAACAAAAAATGGTGGCAGCACGCGCGAAGTATTTTTCTTTAAAAATAATATTCCCGGGCTCTGGGGGAGGGAACCCACGTTTTTACATTGTTTGTATCACTGTATTTTACTGAGTGATGAAGTCCATTGTCGGTGTTCTCTCTCCGTTCAATCCATCTCGCCGGAGATGGCATCGCAAGTCGCAATTCTTCAATCGAAGTCACCGCAACTCCAGCTGCCATGTTTTTCTTCCACCAAAAGCTCAGCCAGGTTCTTCAGGAGCATCACAATGGCACCTCGCCCACCGGTGCCCCCTGTTTCGTCATCATCACCAGCTGCTGAAATTGGAGATCGGAGATTCTGGAATTTTCCTAGCAATAGCTCCGGAAATTTTCATTTGAGACGATGTATTGCTGTAAAATCTCATTTGAAATTGAATCTCCCACTAATTTCTCCGCATGATCAGTGGGCCAACTGGACTGTTTTGTTTTCCGTAGGAGCCTTCGGTATCTGGTGAGCGTTTTACTTTTATTCTTTAGGTTCCCGATTGAATTAGGATATACAGTTGGTGAGAAAGTAAAAATAATCATATGCTAATCCGTAAGTGTGTTTCTAGGAATGCATGTTCTTTCATTCCTCATTAACTAAAACAACAAGAATGACCAACAATTCACTGGAATTTGTTAAAGTTCAGTGTAGTAGTATGAGGTTGGGGCCTTCCAATTTTGATTGTTTATCGTGTTTTCTAAATCTGCAAAAGGAAAATCTAGTCTATAGCTTTGTTTTGTGCTTTTGGGTCTTGTTTGTTTCGTATGGGCAACACGTTTTTTGGTTGGATTTCCGATAAACTTTTGTAATTGATTTCCTTGAATGGAAACATTGTTATGTATCGAGAAAAGATCGTTGATGTTGTAGTGCAGTCGGTGCTCAGGTGGCCCGTAGCCAAACTGAGCTTTAGGATGTCTGGAGATTGAAGCTTGACGAAATGAACATGGATTATTTTTGCCTGGATAGGCATTCTTTCATTTGAGAATAAGAAAATATTTAAAATTTTGGTAGCCACCTACTTACAATATTATAAATTGTACAATTATTCGACTTCAAATTTGTGAGATCTGTTGAGATGTAAGTTAGTATGTTCACTCATGAGAAGAGATTTGGCATCGATAGAGTTTTGATTCTTAAGAATGTATAGGCTATTCTGACATGAAGTTCTGGTCTTTTATCTTTCTTTTTCCTCTTACGTTAAATGATATTAGTTTATGGGCTGTGAACCAACCTTTCTGTTGATCCCTTCTTTATTGGTTTCTTAAATTTAAAGGTCCGAGAAAACGAAGATTGGCAGTGCACTAAGTGGTGCCTTAGTGAGCACATTGGTAGGACTCGCAGCCAGTAATGTTGGGATTATTGCATCTGATGCTCCAGCTTTCCCTGTTGTTTTGGAGCTTTTGCTACCGCTATCAATTCCTTTGCTGTTATTTAGAGCAGATTTGCGTCGTGTAATAAAGTCTACTGGCACACTTCTCTTGGCCTTTTTGTTAGGTTCAGGTAATGTCCCCCATGAAGACCTCCATGATCTGTTTCAGAGTTTATGATTCTCAAATCTTGTTTTACATGCCATGTTGATTGGTTCTTGACAGGCGATTATGACTTGGTGGGAACAATGTGATCACTTTCAAAATTAGATATGAACTACAAATAACATGGCTTTTCTTTTTCTTAACTTTGCATGAAATGTGATGTACTTTCATTGGAACCCTTTTCTTAACCAAGATATGGAATTAAGTTGAAAGAGAAAAATTGAACGAAGTATGACCGCCTCCTATTGGGATTTACATCTGAACCATTCAGATTATCAACTAAGAATTATGGCAGAACCGTTCATGAATGAACGTCCACATAGTAGGCTTAATCCAGAGGAAAATATATTTAGGTTTTGATTCCAGAAAATCAAAGAATCTCATCTGACCTATTTTGTCGCCATATAACTTCAGTTATGATAATATTATGTATTTTTGGATCAGGTTGATGTCCAATAGATGACATTGGTTAATAATCTGATATATTCACTTCAAACATTAGTTTCTTTTTGGTCATTCACACTCACCAAGTAGGATCGTCTTGACAAGCTTTGCTGTTGTTCTCTTTCTTTGATTAGTTGGAACAATAATTGGAACCGCAGTTGCCTATTTTCTTGTACCAATGCGATCGCTTGGTCAAGACAGTTGGAAAATTGCCGCCGCACTAATGGGAAGACATATTGGTGGAGGTAATTTTCTCCCTTCATCTCATCTTCTACTCCTATATGAATGTTGAGGCAGTTCAAATTGCAAGTAGTGACATATTTATTCATTGAACTATTAACTTTCACTTCACTGTGGCAGGTGCTTAATTCTTTCCTTTTTTGGGAGCAGCTGTCAATTATGTTGCTATTTCTGGTGCTCTTGGTGTTTCTCCATCGGTATTGGCTGCTGGACTTGCTGCAGATAATGTAATCTGTGCAGTTTATTTTGCAACGTTGTTTGCATTAGCATCTAAAGTACCTGCTGAACCTACACCATCAAGCGATAGTACGTATATGAAATTTCACTGGTCTTTATGAACATACCGCTGATTTGTTAGCCTGTACAATCTCTAACAATTGACTGTTTTCCTGAAAAATGGTTTTTGGTTGAGAAGTTTTTTCCAGCTTTCCATATATTGCTAGAATTTTGGGAATTCATGTCTGTGGTCAGTTTCACAAGATTAACTACGGATTTCATATCTATATTTTGTATTATCGTCGAATTAGGCCTCTTACGGAAATTGTGTAGGGTAGATGTCGGGAAGGATCCTGAGGCTGAGCATAACAACAAGCTTCCAGTGTTGCAATCTGCCACAGCCCTTGCTGTATCATTTGCCATTTGTAAGGCCGGTTCCTACCTGACCAAACATTTTGGAATTCAAGGTGGTAGCATGCCAGCAATCACAGCAGTCATCGTGGTCTTAGCCACCATTTTTCCGAAGCCATTTGCTTACCTTGCACCTTCTGGTGAGGCCATGGCTGTTATTCTAATGCAGGTAGCTTTCGCACATTACTTGCCATGCGGATTCATCCATTTTAAGTGGTTGGGGCAGTCTTCATAGTGCTGCAAATTGACACTAATCCTTTTTTATGTGATAGTTTTCAAATTCTATACAACTGTATATGAAAGGTCTATATTGGGACAATGTCTCCTTGTGGTCTCTTTAAGATTTCCCTCCATCCATAGAAGAGATACGATGTCCACATTGCTAAATATTTCATCCTTTCTCAGGCTTGAGGATGTGTTATACTCTATAATCTTGACTAAGTTTTGTAGGATCCATGGATTCGTTTGGTAATGTCTCTAAGCAAACGTTTTTATTTTTTAATTCTTGTTTCTCATTTCTTGTTTCCTCTTCTTTAATAAATAAAAACATAATTCTTTTTTTTCTTTTATAATTATTTATTGCAAAAAGAAATAGAAGTGTATTTGGTAATCATCTACCAAACACTTATGTTTAAACTGGGAATGGGAAACAGAAATAAAAACTGGGAATGGGAAACAGAAATAAGAAGCTGGAACAATACCAAACGGGCCGGTATATTTCTGTTTCCAATGTTACATTAACTAGGGTGTAATTTGTATTTTACTTTTATCCTCTGTACATTCACAGTTTTGAAGTTTATTGGATTTATTTTAAACAGCAAACAAGGTAACTCTGTAGAGGAAAATTGGAATGATCTGTGCACCTTATTGTCTATGTGACAGGTTTTCTTTACTGTAGTGGGAGCGAGTGGGAATATATGGAGTGTCATCAACACTGCACCAAGTATCTTCATGTTTTCTCTTGTCCAGATTGCAGTCCATCTTGCTATGACCATTGGTCTCGGAAAGCTGCTTCGATTCGACCTAAAGTTGTTGCTGATAGCATCGAATGCAAATGTCGGGGGCCCCACGACAGCGTGCGGGATGGCCACAGCAAAGGGTTGGAGTTCAATGGTTGTTCCTGGAATTCTTGCTGGAATTTTCGGAATTGCGATTGCAACTTTCCTAGGTATTGGATTTGGATTGATGTTCTTGAAATACATGTAAAATCATTCAGTCTCAGATCATAAAACTGCTGGTTTCTTCACAAGTGTTTGTATAACTATTTTGAGGGAGTACCTTTTCCTTCTTAATTGTTTTCTCGAAACGTATTAGAGAGCTCATTTTCTTGGTGTGTATTTGGCATGCCATTCAATGAAAATCATCTGGGTTAGTCCAAAAATTTAGAGAGAATGAATTCGATGGGTTCAAAGCTCATGATGGTCAATATCTAAGAATTAATTTCTTATGTATTTCTTTGACAAACAAATGCGATAGGATAGGTGGTTGTATCGTAAGATTAGTCGAGGAAACACAAATTGGTTCGAACACTCACATGTAGAAAAGAAAAAAAGTCTATATAAAAAAAAAGTCTTCTTAATGGACAAATTGAATTGAATGGGTCTCGTCAGATAAGGCTCACAGCCTCCAAGTCTCCAAGTAATACCTATTCAGAAGTCGTGTGTTCAAATTTTTTTTGGTGAAATTAATGAAGAAAATTGTTAGAAACAATGGACATTATAGAATGTCAATGTGATTTTAGATCAACTTATTTATTATTAACTTGGAGATAATTTATTATTAGTATTGTTCATGTCAGCAGCTTACGGGGTAGGCCTTCCATAAGCACTATTATTCATTTTCCTGATATAATTCCATAATTATTAATTTGTTTAGTACTTGGGAGATTTAGGTCATTCTAAGAATAATTCTTCAACAATTAAAATTGATTTAGGGCTTTTACTACTCTTAAAAAAATAAAATTTAAAGAATTCAATAAATACATTAGTATTATTCTACTAACTAGACGGAGAAGAAGTAACATTGTACATCTTATGGGTGTCCCTACAACTCATATATTTTCACATATATTTACTTATTTTTTAAATTGACTATTTATTAATTTCATAAACCATAATGGTAAAATTGTGTTAAGTCTTTCTGAAACTATCTTTTTAATTATCAAAATTTTAAACTAATTATAGCTCATACACATTTAAAATTCTCAAATTCATTCCTTCTCTAAATCCAAGGTACAAAAATGTCAGAATTTTAAATTAGTGGATTAAATACCCCACATTTATTTATTTTTAAACTATATGTTGTGTTTATCTTTAAAGGATTTAAAAAAAAAAGAAAAAAGAAAGTCGCACTATTGGCAAACTAACCATCAATATTATATAGTATTTTGAGTTCCAAACCTCTTATATTTAGTGTTTTAAAGTTATGGAATTGTAGTACGTCGTTGTACTATCAACTAGCTCAACCCTTTGGTCGGATGTACTACCACTACATAAAATAATAATAACAACAAGTCAACCATTTTTTATTGTATATTTAGTTTTATAGACATCTACCCAATGGATCCATTAATTGAATGGACAAATGATTTTTTTCAATACAACAGATAGAATAGAAGATCGAAGTGACAATTTCTTGATTTTAGATATATCTCAATTTTCTGTGAGTTACGCTCAATTTGGCATTGGACAAATGATTTTTTAAAACTTAATTTTGGTTTGTTTATAAAAGTTTGATATTTGAATAATATTTGATGGTTAGAAATCTTAGAGTTATACGTCTATTTGACATTAATAATGTAGAAATAGATAAGAAAATCTGAATTATTATTTTTGCTTGTATAAAGTTAAATTAATTGAGTATATTTGTCGTCAAAGTGAGAATAGTTCAACGGATATATCTCCAATCAAAAGATTGTGAGTTTGATTCCATCATCCTCACATGTTATACTAAAAAAAAATTAGTATATCCACACATCTGAACATAGTTCAACTGATTATGTTATCTATGAGAATGAAAAATGAAAAAAAAAAAGGAATTGTCTGAGTCCGGAGATATAAATGTAACGGTTGACTTTCCAATTAGTCCATATTATTATAAAGATCACTATTTCAAACCTTATTTATTTAGAGTAGATAAGCAATTTTCATGTTGTTTCGTTCTACACAATTGGGAAGTGGAAATTATATTTCAAACCTTATTCATTTAGAGTAGATAAGCCATTTTCACGTTGTTTCTTTCTACCCATTTGGGAGGTGGAAATTTTTTTATTTTCCATCAATTGTATATTAAGTAGGGTGAAAAAAAAAATAGCAATAGGATAACGAAAATGACCAAAATTATTATTTTTCTAGTCCAAAGATATATCACTAATAAATAGGTATTTTAAGAGTTCAATTTAAAAAAAAAATAGAAGAAACTTGAAGAGAATGTTTGAGGTATGAGGTGACACTTTAAGCCTAAAAATGTTAAATCTAAAAAGTGTTTGGGTGCGGATTTGACATTTTGACCTAAAAATGTTAAACCTGAAACTTAAAAGAGAGAGTTTAAAAAGTTCGGTTTTAGGAAAACTAGTGAGTCAGTTGAGTACCTTAAAGTAAAACTCAACCAAACTCGAAGCTTCACCTCAAACCCCACAAAAAGTACCTAAACCAAATTGAGAATTAAACTAAACTTTTTCATTTGTTCCAGTTTCTTGTTTCTCGTTTTCAAATTTTTTCGGAACATAAATAAAACCATTATGTTATCATTGGTTTATAAAATGCATAATAAATATTAAAAACTATAACATAAAAAAATTGAATATTTAATTTGAAAATAAATCTGATATAAAAAATTTTAAATTTTTCAGAGAACGAAAAATAAAGAGATGGCTACAAACATTTTTCCATTTCTTTCTCAATAGAAAAAAAAAAATCAATAGACAAGAACAATTAAAGGTCGGTTGGTAACGTTGATGACTTTGTTTCTTCATTTTTAATAAAGAAAAAAAAAAAGAATTGCACGACCACAAAATCTATGAATTCAAGTATGATAAAACAATGTTTCAATTATGTTTTGGAACAAATTGAAAATAGGAACCAGAAACTTGTCTGAGTTGTTTTCAAAATTTGTATATAATTTTGATAATATTCTAAAAAAAGATGAAAAATAAACATAGTCAACTACACGATGTTTAGATTGAAAATGAGAAACGAGAAACAACATATATAAACATTACCAAACAGTTCCATAGGATTCATTATGTTTTCGCTTATTTAAGCAAACCAAAAATAGAAACATTACAAACCGACTCTAAAAAGTCACATGGTTAAAGAAAGTGGGGGAAAACCACACTTTGACGACGACATGCATATAATTGAAGCAGCAAACTTCTGAGTTCTTGTGGTTATAAAAAGAGTGAATGAGAGAGTTAGAAGTTAGATCCTCCACTCCACAACCAAGAGATCATTACAATGGCAATGGCAATGGCCACCATGGCAGGAGCTGTGAAGATTATTTGTTTGTTAGCTTTTACGGTATGGCTGTGGATTTGGGTCCTTTTGCCCACTAAGCTTTACAAGATCACTTGGACCCCCAACCTCAACATGGACCTCAACTCCACATATTTCAGAGAACAAGGTTCTTAATTAGACTTTAATTAATTTCTTTGATTTCTGTTTTGTGGTTTAATCCTTTGTTTTTGGCAATTTGCAGGCACAAATCTTCTGCTTTTCTCTTTTCCCATCATGTTCATGGCAGCTTTGGGCTGTGTTTATCTCCACTTGCAGCGCAAGAATAATTCTTCTGAACAAGATCACGATGATCACAAACCCTTTTCTTCTCAAAGGTTAAATTTACGATCATAATCTTCGTCGACTTAAACTTTTTTGAGTTTAGTAGTGATTTTTTTGTTACGTTATGTGGTTGCAGGGGGCGCGGAGATTCATTTCTGAGGCGGCCGGTTTTGATAATGAATCCTCTGGGGATTTTGAACACATTGGAGATTGGGTTTGCAGCTGCATTTGTTGTGCTTTTGATTTGGTCTCTTGCCAATTACTTGTACATTAGCTTTGGGAATCTTCATATGGATCCTGGCGTGAAAATGTAATGTGTAATTCCTTTTTGGCGTATGTTTATGGAGCAGTGTTGTGTGAGAAAGCAGTTAAATTGTAAGTGCTTTTGGTGCAGTTGGCAAGCAAAGTTTCGAAGTGTGTCACTGAGAGTTGGGTACATTGGAAACATATGCTGGGCGTTTCTGTTCTTTCCAGTCACAAGAGGCTCTTCTTTGTTGCCTCTAATTGGACTCACTTCAGAGTCGACTATCAAATATCATATCTGGCTTGGCCACCTCTCCAATCTTCTCTTTGCATTGCACACCGTTGGATTCATCATCTACTGGGCCATCACTCATCAGATGGCTCAGGTGAGTTCATTTGCTTTACTCTTTTAAGGCCTGCTCTTTTGACTTATCGATCTTGATCATATCCCATTTTTTAATTGGATGTTCGTTTGAGCGTTTTAGGGTCTGGTACCATATTAATATTCCATCTCAGGTTTTGACAATGAGGGAAGTAGCAAATTTATGTTATAAACTCTTGCTAGGTCCTCTTTTTAACGTGGAATCCTTAATAATTTTCATTGGAATGTATTTGGTTTCTTGCTCGTGAGGACCAAGATTGAATGTTTGACTACTAAAAGAAAAAAAATGCAAGAGACTTCTTTTAGAAAATAATGAGTTGTCAAATTTTTAATGGTACGGAGACAAGATTTGGTCATTATTGCGGGAAAGAAACTAACTATTTTCCATTTTTATTTAGATAGCTAGTGATGATTTGAGGGGAAAGAAAATGTGTGATGCTCAGCTCGTGATCTTTGGGTGCTCAGTTTTTGTCTATTGAATTTTTCTGTCTGGTGGGTC
Organism: Momordica charantia; assembly: GCF_013281855.1. Lineage (NCBI taxonomy): Eukaryota > Viridiplantae > Streptophyta > Magnoliopsida > Cucurbitales > Cucurbitaceae > Momordica > Momordica charantia. The sequence goes on from NW_028275158.1 coordinate 796,345, forward strand.
TCTTTGTTTCTTTTGGTGCAAAGAATTCTACGATCTTTTGGATTCCTCCTTATCCTCTCCCTATGCATTTGAAAGTGATTTGATTCTTTTAAAGATTTGTACTACTTGTGATTTTCAAATTCTCAACCCATGTTTGGTAATTTTTGTTTCTAGTCCTTTCGTGGTGTTTGAGAACTATTTTTGTTCATCGTTTTTAACTTTACAAAATGCGGAAAAGTAAAATTAGATTTATCTTTTCTTATTTTTAAATTTTTCCTAAACATAAATAAAAGTATTGTTTTATCATCTATTTATTTATAAAATATGCCTAATGAATATTAAAAATTAAATATAACATTAAAAGATTGGATATTTTGTTTAGAAAATTAAGTTTATATATAAAAAAATATTTTCTTAATTTAAATTTAGAGAACCGGAAATAAGAAATGATTACCTAAATAATAAACAGTTACCAAATGTAGTTAGATTTTTATTTATTAAGAAAGAGAAAATAAAAAATAAAAATATTATCAAATAAACTCTAAAATATGATGTAATATTGATATGGATAGCTTTTGAACCAAAAAAATATACTTTTTAAATTAAAAAAATTACATTTTCTACTCACACTTTTTTGGAAAAGTAATTTATAGTGTGTGTCTAGTATAGTTTTCAAAGTGATTTAAAAAGATTAAAAATTATAAAAAAAAACATACAGTGTTTAGTAATTAATAAAAATTGTTTTTTAAAAAATAGAATCACTTGAAAAACTCTTTTAAAGAAAAACATGTGATTGACACTCTTACAGAGTACTTCAACTAAAAGATAGTTCAAACTCGACTAAAATTGTATAAAATTCGAACAAAAAGATTCATATTATAGTTTATCATCTAGGATTAGGGAACTTTAATTTATTGTATTTGATATATTTTAAACACTAATCGATTCCTTCTAAAATATATGGTTTCACTATGTGTTTCGAAATCACTTTGTTTATGCCGAGAACGGCTCATTATAAGGAACAATAAGAGGAAAGAGAAAAGAAAGAAGTTTTTAGCTAAAACAGCAGAAATCAACTCCAAAGCAAGAACCAATTAAGTTATTTTCCTTTGGTATATTGCTTCTAATGAGTGGTTGATCTTGAACTATTAGTAATTGAATGTGTATCATTTTGAGCAGTTGATACAATGGAGTGAAGACTATGTATCAAATGTTGCTGGACTGATTGCCATGGCATTCGCCACCGTTATCTGGGCAACGAGCTTTCGTCCGATTCGTCGAAAAATGTTCGAGGTCTTCTATTACACTCACCATTTTTACATTCTCTACATCATCTTCTATCTAATCCATGTCGGAGTAGCATACGTATGCATGATCCTTCCCGGAATCTTTCTCTTCGCCATCGATCGTTACTTACGATTCTTACAATCACAACGACGCGTAAGCCTGGTTTCAGCTCGCCATCTTCCTTGTGGTGCTGTTGAACTAAACTTTCTGAAAAGTCCAGGTTTAGTTTCTCTAAAAGCTGATCATTGAAATCAATCTCATTTTTCTCTTTTGCCCAATGTTTTGAATTGAATTTACTCTTTCATGATCAGGATTAAGGTACAATCCTACAAGTGTAATGTTCATAAATGTACCAAGCATTTCCAAACTACAGTGGCATCCCTTTACAGTCACTTCTAACTGCAATTCAGATGCTGATACAGTGACTGTTGTTATCAAATCAGGGGGATGTTGGACTTCCAAACTTCACCAACAGCTTTCTTCTTCTGTGGATCACCTCCAAGTTTCTGTTGAAGGTCCATATGGGCCTGCTTCTACTCACTTTTTAAGGTGATTATTCCCTCTAGAACTAAAAGAGACTTGATTTAGTGGAGTTTACTTACATTTGATTGATGTTTTTCTTTTGAAGGCATGAATCCCTGCTGATGATAAGCGGAGGTAGCGGAATTACTCCCTTCATTTCGATAATCCGAGAGATCATGATTGCCCGAAGCATGAAACCGGATTGCCACATCCCGCAGATTCAGCTTGTTTGTGCCTTCAAGAACTCCATTGATCTCACCATGTTGGATCTCTTGCTTCCAGTATCTAGCACACAAACAGAATTTTCAAATGTACCATTACAAATTGAAGCATACATCACCAGAGAGAAAGAACAGCCTCAAACAAATGCCGAAATGCTCATAAACACAACATGGTTTAAGCCAAACCCATTAGACTCACCAATATCAGAGGCTCTTGGACCAAACAACTGGCTGCTCCTTGGAGCGATTATCTCATCTTCGTTTGTGATGTTCTTGATCCTTTTGGCCATCGTCACTCGCTACTACATTTACCCAATCGAACGAAATGGCGACGCTGTTTACAATTACAATTACACCTACAAGGTTCTTTGGGACATATTCTTAGCATTTGCTTGTATTTGCATATCTTCTAGCCTTGTCTTCCTGTGGCAAGGGAAAACAAATGCTTCAAATGGCAAACAAATTCAAGTTTCCAATGTTCAAACACCAAAAACATCACCTGGGTCATGGATCTATGGAGGTGATAGAGAGCTTGAGAGCCTTCCCTGTCAATCACTTGTTCAAGCAACCAATGTCCATTATGGGGCCAGACCTAATCTCAAAAGTAAGTTCTGCTGCTTCTGCATCAACAAAAGCATTTAGATATATAGCAACTAAGAACACTAATGATATATGATAATATGTTTTTCAATGCAGAAATTCTGTTAGAGTGCAAAGGATCGGATACTGGAGTTCTCGTCAGTGGCCCGACCGGGATGCGGCATGACGTAGCCAACATTTGTTCATCTACTTATGCAGATAATCTAAATTTTCACTCTATGAGCTTCATCTGGTGAAAACTTGGAGTTCATTGCATAATTTGAAGTTTGAACCTCTTACATTACTGTAAATAACTTATGTTGGAAATATGAAGTTATATAATTAAAGGTTCCTGTTCTCGTTTTCTTTGTCTTTTCTTGAAAGTTTATTCAAGTGAGCCACTGTACACAAATACATTTCAACCCCATATCTCAGGAGTTACATTTGTGCCAAATTCATGTGAGAGAACAAACAAATAGCTTTTTTACTCTAAATTGGACAACATTACAAAACTGGCGAGTACGGCTCTATGCACAGAACACCACTACTGAACCAAAGGAATTAATAGAATCTTAGAGATGATGACGATCCTCATCTCAATCAAAAAACCAAAAAAAAAAAAAAAATTATTACAATCTTTCTAAGATGGCCTTTTAACATCCACAGAATCTTAAAGATGAAGATAATCTTCGTCTCAATCATAACCCACAACATTTTAACTAAAAACAACTTTTAACACTCCCATAGAATGTTAGAGATGATAACAGCCTTCATCTCAATCAAAACACACTACATTTCAACCATTACCAATCTTTCCAGAAAAGGCTTGAGTGTGCTTATGGTGTCTTTATCAATGTGAAATTGATACTATCCCTATCCTTCCAGAGAGAAAAGGGATCCTCCAACGAAGGTGATTTAGGGGATTTGCACGGCGGTGATGAATCATTAAGTCTTCCCCTTCCAAACAGACACAACTTTTTTGGATACTCATTAGCAACTGCCCACTCCATCGTCTCCTCCAGTCCCCAGTGCTTAAATGGACAATCAGCCTGAAACCCACACAATGAATCTAATTAATGATTACTTAGCCTGAAACTTTTGGGTTTAACATAGTGTATCGGGCTAAAAGGGCAGGAGGTCAAGAACACTATAATGTCATTCTTCCCGATTTATAATATCATTGGTGATTTAACAGTATTAGCAAAGAACTAGAGAGAAGTGGGGGAAACTGACCTTTTTAGGGGATGTCAACTCTTTGGGGAGATCTTTGACAAGAAGAAGTAAAAGATAATGAGTAAAGGTTTCAAGAAACATAAATAAAAGTGAACATTGTCAAGTAGATGCCGTCAACTTTACTACCATACCAAGTCCAACGATGCTCAGAAAATGATCCTTGTCGATAGAGTAATTTTGTACTTTAATGCATTCTCGATGGTTGTGCAGAAATCGTTCCTCGCAAATAGCATTGTGATGAGGAGAGTTTTCCCTCACGGTGCTCAACTTCAAGTTCTGCTTCTTCTTTGAGGCCTCGTGAAGGTTTGGCTTCCCAGAGTTTGAAATATCGGAAAGCACTTTTCGAGAACCCGTCTTCTGCACCCTCTCAGAGCCCTCCAGAATGTTTTTCTTTTTGCCTGCGCCAGCTTCTTCATCAATAAACTTGATATTCTTTGGGGTCTGCCATTTTGATGACTGGTTTAAGACTGGCTTTCTTGAATTTGATAGATCGCCGAGGGGCTTTCGCCCACTAAGCCCACTTTTTCTTAACAAATTGATGGCATTTGCCTTCCCTGTAACAGAGGATCCTGTGATGCAAACGATAGAAATTTAAAACCAGATCAGATCAGCCAAATAGGTTAAGAACAAACCAAACTACTGCAAATTTATACAGAAAGCTTCGAGTTCCAACCATTATAGTGGACATTATGATTCTCATCCTGAATAAGACCACCATTTTGCAATGCCATTTCCATTGTTGTTGATACTGCAGAACTGTAAATTCTATCCTGCGAATGAGAAAATGGAATTAAGTACGAAATTTTAGCGATGGCATAAATGAAAGTTTGCTTTCTAAATGTTAACCCATTAACAAAAGCATATGAACTCAAGTTACAGAGAATTAATAACATAAATGCAAAGGTTATAAAACTAAAATCATCCAATTATGCATGAAGATTGCGCTAATTCTTCCACTTTTTTTAAATTTTCGTTCTCAGTTTTCATGGAGGGATGCAATGAAGTTCTTTCCTAACGTTCAGATCATTCCTTAGCCAATCTCAAAAACAGAGAATCAGATCTTCCACGGGAAGAGAAAAACATGAATAACCAAAAAAAAAAAAAAAAGCCCCAATTTACATAATAAAATTTTAGATGTCCAATTTCTATTACGAAATTTCCCATTTTATCATTTCACCATCTGTTCACAACATAGGTTGAAAGAAAGGATGACAAAGATCTACAGAATCAAGCTTTGACAGAAAAAACAAAACCCTAGAATCTTGTATAATTTTCATCAATTTCTTTATGATAATCTGTTTCTAAATTAAATATAGGAACACACTATACAGTGATCAAAAGAAAACAAGAAATATTCGACTGATGAGAGATTGAAATTTGAAATTTCCATGAAAAACAAAATCCTCAAATGGCAGAGATCAAGGAGAAGCTTACTGTTAGAACAAATTTGTAAACCTTCCTCTCGACTTTCTTGAATTTGTACTGGAGAAACTTCCGATTTCTACGAGTTTTAGTTCCTTGGAAAATATACAGTTATGGACTGGGACTGTACTTAAAATTAAATACTGGCAGCGGCAATGCGTCTCCAACGGTAACTTTACTTTTCCAGTGCTTTTACATTAATACCCTTCATTTGAGTACAATATTACCGTTGACAGAATTTGAGGAATTCTTAAATACATGGAAAAAAAGGGATTTCCATTTATGTTATATCTAAATTAATTTTTCATGAGAAATAAATAAGATTTTTTTAGTAAAAACTAAAAGTAATTATCCAATGGTTTATTATATAATTTTGTCAAAACTTACAAATTTCAAATTTCTAATCAAAAAGCCACTTTATTATCAGTTTTTTTTGTCTGAATCTTATTGGTGTGTATATGTTTTATAATTAATTTGACTAAAAAAATTATAATAATTCGTTTGAAACAACGAGAGTATTTTTTGAAATAAAAAATCTATAGCGGGAAAAAATTGTAATATTTTTTTAAAATTTATAGTGAAATTGTAATCCAAAAGATACATTTTTCCAAAACAATATGTAATTTATAGAAAAGTCATGTATTTTCATCACAAAGAGTCAGGATGGCCGAGTGGTCTAAGGCGCCAGACTCAAGTTCTGGTTCTCGTGAGAGAGCGTGGGTTCAAATCCCACTTCTGACATTTTTTATTATTATTTTTTTTTGGGAACAAGGAGTTGTACCCATTTTCGTTTCCCTAGTTCTAATCTTCTCCCTTCGTCTCTGGAGTTTTATATCTCCAAATATATAAACATTTTTTATAAAACAATTATATATTTAATATTGTACCAAAAAATTACATATATATTTAATATTTACTCATTAAATCAGTGAACTTTTTGATAAATTGAGTTCCTCATGTATATTTTTATGATAATTCATTTTTCCTATTTTCACTATTTCTTATTTCAAAACACCTCCAGTTGCGCCTAGAGAGGAATGGTCCTTTTTATTAAACAATTAGTTCCATATCAAAAAAATCTAAATGACAAATCTTCAATACATATTTTCTTTAACGGAGTTTTCTATTTATTCGTAAAGAAACAAATTTCTATGTTTGGTTACTTTCGAAAATCCTAGTTCATCGAACGGTCTATGCAGCGAGCTTCTGTTTCTTTGGCGCCTGATAGATACCGACAACACAAGCATGATCTCGTTCAAATGGTTCAAGAGTTACTCGCTCGATGGGTTTGAATTGATCTGCCTTTAACTTATTCACCTCACTTGCAAACACTGTCTCTGCTGGAACTGTTGAATCAATGCAGTTAGCTTGAAAATGTTGGATACCATATTATCTTATATTCTTGAATTATACCGTCCATTATTTTAACAAAATGCCAATCTTGAACTCACCTTAACAAAATGCAGTTGGCCTGAAACGACTTTTCTTTAAACCTAGGGTTTCAGAATTGCTCTTTATTTTCAAAAATGTCACTGACTAAAAAGGAGAGGAAGTTTCTTTTGTTTACCCTTTTGTTTTGTCCTTATTAACATAATAAAGATATACTAATATACACAGTGTATAAGTAAGTAATTATGATATTAGGAGCTCGACAAAGCCTAACTAATATATAATAAATCAATTATTTCCAAAATATTATTGATTTAACCTAATCTGTAGGGCAAATTCATAACTTTTCATTTGGATTTGTAAAAATTTATAGTGTTAACTTTAAGAAGTATATATTACAAAAACTAATTTTACAGTATTTTAAGGACAATATATGTGGCCTAGAATCTTTTGGTTGAAAATAGAATGTTTAATTAGTTGAGTTATGCTTAGGTTGATAATTTTAAAGTTGTTTTTTGTTTATTAAAAGTAGTATTCTGTTTTTATTTTTGGTTACCACTTGGTACACAATGTTGTTACTAATTGACAACTCATCCTCCATGAGCCCATGCAATGAAATTTGTCTGCTCATCACCAATTATGTTATCTTCTTCTGACTTAGTGTTCATTAGTTGACTTGAACTGTGCATTTTGGTGTAGGGGAAGTTTTTTCTTTTTTTATGTAAGTGTTCGGGTCCAGTTGCGCGCACATCGACTAACCTCACGCGACAGCTGTCTAACCTAGAGATGACCAAAAATATCCGTAGGACTTGATCTCCGCAGGCACCTGACCCGATCAGGTCGGATGGGACGGGGACGAGGATCAACTGACCTTACTACATATTAGCAGGGATGGGGATGGCCGCCCGGCCCCATCCCGCCCCATTGTCATTCCTAATCTAACCTTACTACATTTTGGTTACCAATAAAACTTATAGATATCATATCCTAACAAGGTGACCACTATAGTTTGAATTAATTTTCTTTAGGAGAAATTGTTAGATTCTAGAGGATAAATTAGTTAAAATCATTGTAGGAAAGAAAAGAGAGAGGGAGTAATATTGAGAGTCGTCTTCTTCGAAGTTAAAAAAAATATATGAAAGAACGATAGATAGAGTCATACCTCCGCAACTTGTTTGATCTAATTATAGGTGGTTTAGATTAGCATGCTTCTTAAACAATGAAAAACTATTAAATGCTTACTTTATATATATACACACACGTCTCAAATTTTATAAATCAGAGGGCATAAAATAACTAAAACATTTTAAGTATTTAAAAATGTTTTTTTTAATCCTAATAAATTAAGTGGGGCCAATTGCCTTCTTCCCTATTCACTCCCCTCTTGTATATTTAGTAGGGTGCATTTTGATTCTATTTCTATATAGTCTAAATCAAACATATTACTTGAATAAGAAGATTATATTTGATGGTAAAAGTTGACAAATAAACAAATACATAAATATAATAAGAATTACAAGTAATAATAATATAATATTACATCCACAACAACTCTAATATATGTATATAAAGCCCTTATAGAAAAATTTACATGGAGAAACTTCAATACACCTATTAATATTTTGGTAAATACTGGAAAAACAATTATATTATTCGAAGATGTTTGGCTTCATAATATTCTTAAAGTTATTTTTGTAAAAAAAAGCGTTATCATATTTGTGATCCAATACATTGTATAAATTTATTATTATATTAGATGAAAAATAAATTTTATCCAAATTTTTATTATAAACATAAATTTATTGTCATCTGGAACATAATTTAACAAATTAAGTCATATATCATCATTAAAATAATAAATATTTAAAATTTCCCTCACCTATTGACGTTTTTAACTAATTAGAAAATCATAGTTCTATAGGATATTCTCCAAACGTGCAATATTCTAAAGGAATAAATTAAAACTTCAACAAAAATAGAGAAAACTGCCAGCGATGCATCTATTTTCAGTGCTCCCAAAGCCCATTTCGATGGTCCATTTGCCCTTAAGAAGGTCCGTTTATAGAGTTTAAAAAAAGTCAGTGGCATTTTTGAAAATAAAGAGTGATTTAACTTTTCTTTAAGATGCAGCCCTAGGTTGAAAAATGAAAAATCACGTTATTTCTTCTCGCGCCGCAGTCCTTTATATTCTAAAACCCCGACCAAGGATCCTCTGTGCTGTATTGTTCTAAAACCCTAGCGCCGCAAACTTTTCTCCCTCGCTCGCTCGTTCTCTCTCGTTATCTTGTTGGTGACAGAAATGAGACCTCCTCGAGGTAAAAGAAATAAGCACAGATTCTACTCATTGCATCTTCGACTTTCTTGTTTTTGGGTTTCGAAGAAGTTCTGTTGAGTAAAATGAAGCTGAGTGCCTTGAACATAATGTATCGCTCGTCTGTTTGTTTTGATAAATGAACGAGTATGATTTTTCCATTCTTACGTCCTACTGAATCTGATTCCATTCTATGTTGTTAATCTGTTGCTTGATTGTTGGTTCCAACTCTCTGTTTACTTGGCGTTTTCCATTATTCCTTTTACTTGAGTTATCTACTTCGGAGTGTCTGTTTCATATTTTTTTGGGTCCTTAAAGTTGAATGAGTTTGATGATACGTGCAGGCCGCGGTGGTGGTGGTGGATTTAGGGGCAGGGGTGATGGAGGAAGGGGTGGTAGAGGTAGAGGCGGTGGTGGAGGTAGAGGTGGTGGTGGAGGCAGAGGTATGGCAAGCCGTGGTGGTGGTCGCGGAGGTGGAAGAGGTCGCGGTGGAGGAAGAGGCGGTGGTATGAAAGGTGGAAGCAAAGTTGTGATTGAACCTCACAGACATGAAGGCATTTTCATAGCCAAGGGCAAGGAAGATGCTCTTGTCACTAAGAATATGGTCAGTGGTGAATCAGTCTACAATGAGAAGAGGATATCCGTACAGGTGATTCACTTGTAATCTTGCCCTTGAAATGCTTGCGCCTGAATGTTTGTAAGTTTTGAAAGTATACTTCTTGAAATCGAGGGAAACCATTCTCATATGAAAAACTTCGACCTTGTGAGTGTTTGATTATTATCCGTGAGAAATTCTAGTTGGAAATAATGTCTCCAAATAGTTTTGCGTGGTTCTGGCGCAAGAGTTATGAAGTTCATATGCCTGTAAATATTTTTAACTTTCAAGTGCATCATTAATGCATGGTCTATTGTTCCAACTTGAATGCCTTCAATTTTTGCATGTATTCAGCTCTATGTTTTGGGTGTGTTTATAAGTTGTCTACAAAGCTAAATATTTTATATATACTGTCCTTCCAGAATGAAGATGGAACTAAAGTTGAATACAGAGTTTGGAACCCATTCAGGTCCAAGTTGGCAGCTGCAGTTCTTGGTGGTGTTGATGACATATGGATTGTTAGTGCTTTTTAACCGAAAATTTGGTTTTATCTACTTCTCTTTTCAAATTTTGTTTTATTTTTAATTTGTTAACATATGTACTGCAGAAACCTGGTGCTCGAGTGTTGTATCTTGGTGCCGCTTCAGGAACAACAGTATCGCATGTCTCAGATGTTGTTGGGCCTGTAAGTAGTTATTTATAGAGTATCTGTAGTAGTCTTTGATTGAAATAAAAGGGTGCTTAACCATTTTAGCTATGACTCTGATTTGTAGACTGGTATAGTGTATGCCGTGGAATTCTCTCACAGAAGTGGTAGAGATTTGGTCAACATGGCGAAGAAGCGCACAAATGTTATACCCATCATTGAAGATGCCAGACACCCTGCAAAATACCGAATGTTGGTTGGCATGGTGGATGTGATATTTTCAGATGTTGCTCAGCCGGATCAGGTTCATACTTTTTGCTTTTTCTGACTGGTCTTATTATTAGTGTCTTTGAACATCATGACCTTTTTTAGACTGATGGCACAACTTATATGATAAATTGAAACCATTGATTTTTTTTTTCTTTTCCCGATTGTTTTTTAAGTGGTCTGGTACGTTTCAAGCTGTGGTTTTTCATTTCTACGGTTTTGTTGTCGTTTGATTTAATGCTTCTAATATTTTCATCTCTCTATGCTTGAAGCATTTTTCTCTTTGAAATATTTAGCACATGACGAATTGCTCGGATTCCCCTTCAAGACTTATTGAATGATGCAAGTCCCGAGTTTCTGATGTTTTATAAAGACTTACTTTTGAATTGTTGTCTTAGTTTTTCAATTCTCTCTATTTTTCCTGGTCTACTTGCAGACTTTTTGTTTTCATGCCTTTTCTCCTCAAACTATTTAGCATATCACAAATTTTTTGGATTCCCCTTCAAAACTTCTTGATTGATGCAAGTCCCGAGTTTCAGATGCTTTGAAAAGAGTTGCTTTTGAATCGTCTTCCTTGTTTCTTCAAAAATGGTATCATTTTGTGAGATACTATCCTTGTTTCTTCCTTGTTTCTCCCGTGTTTATTCATCCTATTGCTATTCTATCTCAAGTGGATAGTATTAAATCAATCAAAACTTTTTTTTTGTTTAGGTACCAGTACCACTTCCCCGTGTTGGAAGTTCATAAGTTGCATTTCTTACTTTTGTGAAATATTTTTGTTTTCATATTGTCTTTCTGCAGATAAATTTGATATTGGACATAATGATGTATCTACTCACATTTTTTCCTTTTAGGCCCTTCATATTTGCTAAGCATGTGATGAATTACTCGGATTCCCCTTCAAGACTTCTTGAATGATGTATAACCCGAGTTTCTGATGCATCCAAGAATATTACATTTTGATATTACTTGTCATCGGTTTACCATATTCGCATTCTTGCTCAGCTGATTCTTTGAAGTCATTAACTTCTCATACTTACATCTCAACTTCTAGGGTTGACTTCTTTTAACTTCCCTTTGATGCAGGCTAGAATTTTGGCACTTAATGCATCGTATTTTCTCAAAGCCGGTGGCCATTTTGTTATATCAATCAAGGTGAGTTTATGATTTGCATTTTGTTAAATTCTATAGACTATATATAATCCATGAATAGAAGATAATATGGTTTATATCAAACATTTTCAGGCCAACTGTATCGACTCAACCGTTCCAGCAGAGGCAGTGTTTGCAAGTGAGGTGAATAAGCTAAAAGCAGATCAGTTCAAACCCACCGAGCAAGTTACTCTCGAACCATTCGAGCGAGATCATGCTTGTGTTGTCGGTATCTATCGGGCACCAAAGAAACAGAAGCCCGCTGCGTAGTTTATCATTGTTTCTTATTACTACTTTGTAGTTTATCACTGGAGGCTCTGTTTTTGATAACTTGGGTGATCAATGTCGGACATAATGTAGCTTTGTTTTTGCTCTCTCTTGTTTCTTCTGTTCGAAGTAATGTAATTTTATTTGATGAGTTATGAGTTTACTCTTGTTTAATTGTTGTTGAAGCATATACTCTTGGGTTGGTTAAAGGTGGAATTTCATTCATTAGATTGAAAAGATGGCTAAGATTTTGTGATCTGTCTTGAATAATCTCAATAGCGGTGTTTGAATGTTCCACAGCTTAAGTTTATAGGTATGGAGAAAATGACAATATAGGTGCCCGGACTGCCTAGAAAATATTTGTCTGTTCTTTTTTCTTAAAATGAGAGATAAAAAAATTTACCAGTTTAATAAATAAAACATATTTATGTTGTCTCTTGTCTGGCACACAGGACCACTAGGCTATTTCAATTGATGTCCGAAGAATGCAAAATTTCTATTTAGTCTAAGAATTACATATATATTTTCCATGTATTTTATTTTTTAGTTAAAAAAATATTGTTTTTTAACCTAAATTATCGAGTTTCTCAATTTACTAATGTTGCAATTCCCAGAAAGTATTGCAATTTTTATCCGCTGAAAATTTGTTGAAAAAAAGTTGATAATTACAAAAATAGTTGAAAATAGGAAAAATTAATTATTGTAAAAATATTTACTTATAAGTTATAAGGACTCAATTTTTTCAAGTTTTCAAACTCACTAATTTATGTATTTTTTCTTTTTGAATTCCATTGAACAGTGGAGTTGAACTTTATATAAATTTTTTAAAAAGGTTTTTTTTCTTTTTGATTTGTAGTCGTTGACCAATTTATAAAGAAAATAGAATATATGTCAGAAATGGGATTTGAACCCACGCCCTCACACGAAGACCAGAACTTGAGTCTGGCGCCTTAGATCACTCAGCCATCCTGACTTGCTTACATTAATGATTAAGTTGTTATCTAGTATAATACATTTCTTTATTTGTAGGAAAAAGCGTCACTTTTTAGCCAAAATTTTCAACCATGAGTGTTTGCAAGATTCACCGTGAATTATAAAAAATGTTGCAACATGTATAGATTTCTTTTTTTTTTTAATTTCGTTAAACAAATATTTTCATGTTGATTGGATTATAAAATATATATTTTGTATGAAATTGATAAGATTCCAACAAAAATGACATTAGAGATATTTTTTTTGGTTAAAATTTATAAGTTTTGACCTATTCATTTCATGGTCGGTTTTGTACATCGAGCAATTTTAATTTTTTGAAAAGCTTGATTTTCGTTAGGTTAATGAATTTTTTGTTTTATGTTTTACATTATATTTTTTAAAATTAGTGGGTGAATCAATAGAAATTGAATAGATGGTACAAATAAAAAAACTTATCTAAGTTTACGATTTAATTGAATGAAATTAAAAGTTTAGAATGAGAGTTAATACAACTCACCAAATTTCGGGGCAAATATGGTTTTTTCCCTCTATTAGTCTATTTTTACTTATATATATATTTGATATCTTTGAGTGTCTAGACCAGCATGGACAAACGCCTCACCCTATTACATTTGGAGTCAATATAGTATCTATAGTAGCCTACAATGTTGTTGTCACTATTTTCAATGGTAGTGTCGCACTCTCATTTATGGGATCAATATCCAAGTTAGTATACGATGCAACAATCGCTTCCCAACTCATTTGACAAAATCATTAGAAGCCTGAGTGTGAATCAAATCTATTACTTTGGGTTCCTTGTGTTTTTGGAGAAGTGTGGTTGTCTCACTTTTATTTATACGGTCAATGTGAGTATTTACAACCGTCTGTACTAGTATCCCCTCCATTTATCTCATTTCTTGGATAAATGTCGATTCCTACGACCATCTGCAATGGTGTCTCACCTCTATTTATGGTATTATATTACTTACAAAAGAGTTCGTGAAGGAAAAACAAAAAGGCATTGCCTATTTGACTAGAGTATTCGGTGATTGAGACAGTCATATAAACAGTCAAAGTGAATGTAGATGATGAAACATACCAATCGAGTAACAATTGTTGAATAGAAAATTAAGGCTTATGGAAACCAGATCATGTCATTATTTATTTAGTTTTTTTGGTAATTGTACCTCGTTTAATAAAAATACCTAACCCATACTTCAAATAGATGACTTTATCACCTTTATAATGTAAGTTATTAATTGTAACATACATTAGTCGATTTTAATAGACATTTGCTCCTATTTGCTTTTGTCATGGTAGACGAGGAGAGTCTATAATGTGTGGTTGGTTTTTAGAAAACTGAAAAGATATATCGTAAGATATATTTGATTTCTGATCAACATAGAAGCATAATTTCGACTGTTAAACAATTAAAAAATCTTGTTTATCGAGTTGGTTCTCAATTTCAAATTTCGAACATGTATGTTTTCTTCGATAATGTTGACATTGAAAAATTGATCTAATCACATGATGGAGGGTCTTATGTTCTATAGATGCATAATAATAATTTTTATTTTTATTGAAATAGACTCCTAAAAGATCATTAGCCAAATATACATATATATTCTCTTAAAAAGGCAAAAGTGCTATACTCTCATTATCAAATCAAGTTTGGCCTCGGCCACCAATTATTTAATATGATATTAATATTCTATTATAACTCTATTAATATATGATTTCAATTCATAATTTAATTCACTCGAAGAAGTAATCCGAAGTTCATATTTTACCAGCCTAAAAAGAAGGAAAAACAGAAAATATATATTTACATTTGGAACGTGTTCCACTTAATTTTAATTGATATGGCAATTTATCTAAAATAATAATAATAATAATTGCTAGGACAACCATTTTCTTTTCCTTATTTATTTTTTCTTTTAGATTAAAAAGAGGTACGGGATTCAAACATTTGACTTTAAAAAAAGATGATGACAAGGCTAAAAGTGAACCGTGTTTGAATCTAAATGATGGATGAATATTCTAGCCGTCGTTTTTTTATTCTAGAAAATATCTCCTCTCTCTTTAAGCTCAATGTTAACTAACTCTATCAAATAATAAACATTAAAAAAATTATTTTAATTTAACAACAATGGGCAGAGATTTGAATTTCTATGATAGTTTAATTTTTCTTATTACTATTATTTTCATTCCACGGTTTTCCTTCCCCGACCAATTTAAATTAAACTATCGCTTTAAATACTAATAAATAATCTCAACAAGAAGCCTCATTTTTGGGAAAAAAAAATTAAATCCAAAATCCAAAATTTTATTTTCATTTTAGTTATTTTAATTATGATTGTTTCTCATATTTCTCTCTTTTGTTTTCTTGCCCATTTTCTTCGGTCATGGCATGGGGCGACGAGAGCTTTCGGGAAGAAAGCAAAAGCATTCTTTGCTTCCTCTACCTTCCTGCTCCCTTTTTCCTTTTTTATTAAAATAAGAAAAATACTGACATCAGCAGCAGCGTTCATTTTTCTACTAATTAAAAAAATATAAAAGTATTGTTTTTCTATATATTTTTTTTTACTTGTCAAAGTATTATGATTGTTGGCTTAAAAATTTAAATATTTTTATGTCATAAAAAGATGTAAATCTCAAAGACAAAAATAAATAAATAAAGGCATAGAAGGACACATGTGGAAATGTGGAATGAAGTAAAGGCTACGATTGGCATAAAATTCAGATAAAAGGAGGCCGTTTTCCAAATTCGTGTCCGCGTCAACTCCGCGTGGGCCCCCACTTCCTCCTTTTCAAATCTTCAATTTTAACTCTCTGCCCTTCCACTTGCTCTATTATTTGGGTTGAATTTCAAGAATAAAACCTTCCATTTTATTCCCATTGTTTTATTAAATCTTTTAATTAATTTAACATATAATCTTCTATCCTTAAATAAATAAATAAAAATAATTAAAGCGATTTTAATTGGTTGTATATGGTTTCAAAATAAATTTTACAAAATAGTGAAGTTAAACACTAAATAATTATTGAGAAGTTAAATACTAAATAATTTATTATATTTTTTTATTGAGAAGTTAAATACTAAATAATTTTCAATCACTATTAAATCTCATCCAATCAAACAGTGAATACCAACAAATGAAAAATGTTATCAATATATTACATTTTTTTTCAATCATTAGTTAAATAAACAGTATTCTATATGAAGAATCACATCGACATTAAATTGATGTGATGTATACAATTTGAGACATTTTATCATTTGATGGGTCTATTTCTGTAATAAACTATTGAATTCCAATTTCTACCTAATAAATTATTGAAAATATAGTTTTGGGAATAACTATTTTTTATTTTAAAATCTAAATTAATACTTATTATTTTATCATTTGATGGTCCCACTTTAAAAAGGTTGTCGAATAAATTTTGTAATTAAAAAAAAACGTTCAATAAATTTATAATCTTTCAATGTAAATGGTTGCAAATCATTAAACTTTAAGGTAATATCTAACAAATTTATTAAATAGGAGTTTCTTAACATAAAATAGAAAAATTTGCCATCCTAGCAATCGAAATATAATTACAAATAAAATACTTGTAAATAATAAATTTCAATGGTTCAATTTGTTTTGAGTTAAATTTTAATTTGACAGTTTGACAGAGAAGACTCTTGACCAAAAGCCACCATGCGGGGTCCACCATGACATCAGCTTGCTTAGTTGTTAAGCAAATACCATCCGTTACTCGCTCCCCCACTTTTCACCTTCCCCAAATTTATCCTTGGTCTTTCGTGGTCCATAAGGACAGTATCGTAACTTCACATTAGCCAACAGACTAAACAAATGTCGCGTGTGGCACTTTTGTGATTAACTAAAAAGCCATGGGCAGTTCCGGAATTAGCACGGTTCAGTAGCTACGTGTCCCCTATAAATTGTCCAAATCAACGTAGCCTTACCAGAAGTAAGCAACGCTTCAAAGGATCCGATTCTCCTCTCTCCGTCGTACCGTGCAACTGAGTTTTCCGGCACCGGCGATGGCCTCTCGTTACGAAGTGGAGGTGAAAATTCAATCCGCCAGAGATCTCAAGAACGTCAATTGGCGCCACGGAAACTTAAAGCCGTACGCCGTCGTTTGGGTGGATCCGAAGAACAAAGCGTCGACGAAGGTCGACGCCGAGGGGGACACGTCTCCGTACTGGGACGAAACCCTAGTCATCCCCTTCTCGTCGCCGATCGAAGACGCCACGCTCTACATCGACGTCGTACACGTTATCGACGCCGACGAAGAGACCAAGCCGCTGATCGGCTCCGCCCGCTTCCGCCTCTCCGAGGTAGTCGACGATGTCGGCCTCGGCGAACGCTCTCAGCGAACTCTCCAGTTGAAGCGCCCCTCCGGCAGACCCCAAGGGAAGATCGAGGTAAAATTAACAGTTCGAGAACCACTTTACCACTCCTCCGATTCTTACTACGCGCCGCCGTATGGGATCCCACCGCCAGGTACGGCCAGAGATTTCTCTGCTCCGCCGCCGCCGCAGCCCTATGGCGCTCCATACTCTGCTCCGCCCCCGCCGCAGCCCTATGCCGCTCCGTACTCTGCTCCTCACGATCCTTACTATTCGACGGCTCCGCCGTCCGGATACCCCTACGGCGGGTACAACGCACCGGCGCCGCCACCAGCGGCAGCGCCGTACGGCCAATCGAATTACGGTCAGCCTAGTTACGGACAGCCAGCCTATGGCGATCAGGCGTACGGATATCAGGAGGAGAAGAAGAAGAGCAAGTACGGGATGGGGACGGGATTGGCGGTGGGTGCGGTGGCCGGAGTTTTGGGTGGATTGGCAATTGGGGAGGGCGTGGATTACTTCCAGGATAAGATCGCCGAGGACGCGGCGGAGAGGGTGGAGGACGATCTTGGCTACGGCGACGATGATGAGTAGAAGAGGAAACTCGCTACGGATACGTGTCGGGTCATGCCCATTTGTTTTGTTTTCAGAATTTCGGGTTTGGTTTTTGAGGCCCAATGAACCGCGACCATATGTCCGTAAGAGGCTACTGTGTGTTGGGCCCAATGTGAGATGCATGTTTTGGCCCATTTAATTTTATTTTAGAAGAATAATTTTCGAGATAACAAGAATATGTATTTTTTCTCAACTAAAATAATTAACTTTACATGATCAATAAAATCATATTTGCATATTGGATATGCTTTTGAGGTTTTATTTTCTTTCGACGGAAATGAATGCATCATTGTCATAGCTCGGTAATTTTTATTCCCTGCGATTGAAAATAAGATTTTGAGTAGGATGTGGAACTTTAAGGCCGTAGGCAATCCAAATTCTACTCTTGTAACCCAACAGTGAAAATTGAAACAACTTTTAAATTTTAAACTTTATTTTTATGAACTACATATGGTTAGGGATCGAAGTCATAATCTCTTTAAATATATATGTCAATAAAATTTTGATAAATATATTGTATTATGTTATACACTCATTACATTTTAGTTAAAGTTAAAATATATATATATATATATATATATATAAATATTATAAAATAGCAATTCTATCTTATAAAAAATAAATAAATAGATAAATTAATTAATATTATTTTAAATTTAATGGTAACCATTTACTAATAATAATTTTTTAAATGGATTTTTGTTCATCCTGAAAATAAAAAGGATTTTTGTTTACAGATCGAAGCACCCTTATTTGGATGTGAAGATTTAGGCGGGAGATAGGTTAGCAATTTGCAAGGTTGGTTATGGCGCCCATTGCGCTGTTCGTGTTCAGTGAGCGTAGTGGGCGCTGCAACAGATAAGATTCCGAATATGGCAGCGGCTCAGCTTCCATGCCATATGCCAACCAGAAGGAAAAAGCTCTTACCTGTAATCTCACCTTTTCTCTGCCCATATTTTTTTTGGAATCGAAGGAATCGGTTCAGGGACAAATTCTTTCGGGGTTCTCTGAGAATCTCATTTTCTTTCGGTTTTTGATTGATTAAACTAACTAACTGTTTCTTCCCTTCTCGAATCTCGACTGTGATTATGCGAGTAGTAGCATGGATCTGAGAAAATGGAGTGATTAGAATCTCCATTTCAGTTTTACTTCATATCGCCTCTGATTCGGCATTGGAACTCCCAGGTGAAATCCATAGATTTTGCTTCTCTTTTAGGGTTCTGCTCTTGTATTTTGAAGCTACTTTCCATTAATATTCTCTACATCTTTCTTGTCGTTTTGGATTTCCTTTCTAACTATGCGAGTTGCACAAGACGACCACCATGTGTTTGTAAATTGTCCCAATGAAATCCTGATTGAGATTCTCTCATATCTACCTGTGAAATCGCTTCTGCGATTCAGATGTGTGTGCAAAGAATGGAACAAATTAGTTCAGACACCATTGTTTGTCAGTGCTCATTTGGGAAAGAGGATTCCAAATTCTCTACTCATAATCAATAGCTCTAATACAGACCAGAAAGCATGTTTCTCACTTTTCAATGCTGAAACAGTCAATGAAGCTCTTCAATTAGAATTGCCCATGAAGGCCCATCCAGGCTATAAGCTCTCTGTCTGTGGATCAAATAATGGATTAATCTGCATTTCATCTGCAAATCTGTTGGATGTGGATCCAATTTATATATGGAACCCATCTGTTAGAAAATCTAGGAAACTTCCCAGAGGTTTAATTCCCAAACAGGACCATTGTTGGCCTCTAAACTACCTTGCATTTGGCTTCCACCAAGCAGTAATTGATCACAAAGTGGTGAGAATTGTGAGGTTTGAGCAATGGAGTTGCTGTTACCAAGTGGAAATTTACAGTCTCAAATCTGACTGTTGGAGGAGAGTTCCTGCTGTTCCTCCAATTCCCTCTGCCCTTGACTGCAGATTGTTGCCCAAATCCATCTGCTTCGATGAAGTTGCCTATTGGATTGTGAAGCACAAAAATGGTGGAATTCCCATTTCCATTCTTTCTTTTGACATGGCTGCTGAAGAGTTCCATAGGCTAATGTTACCTGACTGTTTGGTTTACACTGATGCTCCATCATCACCATCTCTGGGAGTGGTCAAGGAATCCCTTTCTGTTTTCCATTGCAGGTCTGATGGTGGGAAGCAACTGTGTGACACATGGCTTCTGAAAATGGGTACTTGGGTGAGATTAAACACCATTATTCTGCCACTACATGAGCAAATAACAAGAACTTGGAGGCTCTTAGATTGTAAAATTCTCCTTGCAAGGCAGACTGAAGGGCTGGAAAATTCTAGTCTGACACTGTTCGACCCTGAACTGGAGCACATTGAAGATGTTCGAATTGAATCAGGGTCTCATTGGGTTTATGCAGATTCTTATGCTGAGAGTCTTCTTCTACTCTGACAAATTCTGCAACTTCAGGTACTATTCGATAAGGATTCAATTTCTAGTCTTCTACTTTTAACAATTGGTTTCTTTGCTGAAAACAACAATTTTTTTTGTGGATAAATATGATCCTATAGAATAAGAATCTTTATGTGTAATTCTTGTGCCATGTTGATCTACTCTTCAGCATGATTCTCTCTCCGTCCTGAATTACCTTGAGATAAAAATTTATAGTTAGAGAGATTTTGGTCCTTAAATGGTTTGGATGATACATGGATTTCCAATTTGCTTTGTTAATTTGCTGCTGTTACAATAAAATTAAATAGCTGCTGAGGTGCTATTATGCTTATTTTTTAGTAAGTTTTTTACCTTTCTATTCGAACATATTTGAATTTTTGGCCAAATTTAATATACAAAAACTACTCTTTCTTGTTTACAAAATTCGTCTAGATTTTGAAAATATTTACAAAAACTGTGAATATACTGGGAGTTATTAGTGAAAGAAATCAAATATTATAAGATCAAATAATTAGTTTGTAAGATAATGCTACGAACGCGTCTTTTAATTTTTCTTAACATTCTGAATTGTAGTGAATACTAAGTGTGGATTCTTCCCCTCTTTTTCTTTTTTCCCCTTTAAAATATCACTCACAAAGAAAGTGGTAATTCAACTTAAATATTTACTAATTTAACTGTCATATTTTAACTTAAATTTCTGTATTGTTTCAAAAGAAAAAAAACTTAAATTTCTGTATGAAAATGCTTGTAACCATCAAATATCATCATTATGCTTGTTACCTATATGATAAAAGGTAGAGTAATTTCTCCAATTTTTTACATCCAAGAAGTTAAACATTATGGGCAAATATTTATGATAACATTTATTATGAGAAATGAAGATGGGTCACATAGCCATAGCCATGTGCTGTGCCCTTAAAAGAGTCTGACAATCACCATTTATTTTTTTTTATTTTTTCAAATGATTATTACCATATCCTTTTGAGACAAGATTACTCAGGTGTATTATTATTATTAAATTATAAATTGAATTTTGATTATATTCTACATAAAGAAACTCTTGCAATTAGGGAAAAAAAGTGAAAAGAAGAAGAAATCCACTATAATTGAGAATCGAAGCAAAATTCTTTAAATGACGATTGCCACAGTAAAAATAAAATAAAATAAAAACTCGAAATCAAAAGCTCCTATTTTTTTAACACGTGGGGATGGGAATTCGAACGATAATCTTTTGATCTGAAACAGATACCTTAATCTGTTAAACTAGGTTCAAAATATTAAGAGACTCAATCACTCATATTTAACATTAATAATAAAATAAAGTTTTTCCTCGAAATAAAATAAAGCTTCAAAATGTAAGATTACCTAATAGTACATAAGTGGTAAGGAATTCGAATTCATATTCTCTTGGTATAAGATAGATATCAATTACTATTGAGCTAAATTGATATTATTCATACTGTTTAGTTAAAGGTTAAACTGCTTTTGTACTGAAAAAGAAAAAGAAAAATTTAACTACTTTTGTGGCCAACAAATTGATGTGAAACAGTCAAAATTGAATAGTCTAGTTATCAAAAATAGATTTTAGACTTACATTTTTTCGAGTACAACAATTTTAAGATATGGGGATCGAACTTCCAACCTTCCAAAAATGATTACATGTTAATTATTGTTGGACTATATTGTGTTAGTTAAAAGTTAAACTACTTTTGTGGTCAGAGGTACAAAGGAGGTCATCTCCCTTATTGCTAATTAATGACAACCTCTTTTTAGGCTTCATATATTAATATTTGGGAAAATACATGTGGGAGGGGAGATGGTTTTTTTTTTTTTTTTTAATTTTGGTTTTCTTCGATGAAGAATGAGGAAATCATCAATACCCTTTTTTCAATTTATTTCGTATCCATAATTTAAACATTTCCACACTTTCATCTACTAAAATGCGATTTCTTTTAATTGAATTAATAGAATTTAAGCACATCATTTTATTTATTAATTAAATATCACACTGTTTTTCAATAGTCACCATCTTTGATTAATCAAATAACCCCTTTAAATTTTAACTTCGATTTTAGGTCTAGCCACTTGCACAATGAAAGACATCTCACCTTTAAAAAATTTAGGAATTGTGTAACAATTTTAGATTTAGATGACCGCAATTGACTTTATAAAAAAACTATTGAAGAAAAGAAAAAAAAATCCCTCAGATCATAATGGAAATTCAAATAAGTTCTTAGTTGAAAACATTACTATCATACGAAATTAGTTGAATAAGATTTTAAATAAATTATAAAGTAGATATTTAAGAAGGTACATCTTCGAACTATATCTTATATAATTCCTTTGATGCTCTTTGACTAACAACAGAAATAAGTATATATATTATTTCCAAGTAAAAATTTAACCAATTCAAACAAATGGGTGGGGTTCCATTTATATAAATATCCTAAGTTGGTAAGTAAAATGCTTGCGGATAACTAAAGTGACATCTATGACATTAAATAAATACTTCTCAACTAACCACTTGATTTGGTAAAAAATTGTCAAAGATATTTGCAATTTTAGACCTCCATTTTCCATCTTTGCCCTTTAGATTAGAGGTACAGGTTCAGATTTAAGTCCATATCACAGATTCACAACTACAAATGTGACTTTAAAACGGACCAATTATTATGGAAATTTTGGATTATTTTTGCCAAATTCAACGCTTATTACTAAATGAAAATGGATCCCCATGGTTTGGTTTTTCTCCTTTTTCATCAAAATTTCCACATGATTTTCAATGCTTCATCACATTCTCCTCCTTTTTTTTCCTCTAAGTGAAACATTTTTTCTAAGAAGTTTTAATTAAGTACTTTAAGTGTTTTAAAAATTTTACTCTGTCAAAAAAAAAATGTTTTAAAATTTTTCTAGAATCACTTTTAATTATGTTTTTGAGAATCAGAAGATTAGGCCAACTTCTTAAAAACAATAATAATAATTAGTCAACTTTTCAACAACGATCCGTAAAAAATATCAACGAGTTAGTAATAGTATAGCCTAAAAATATTTTTTACCTTTTTAAAAATCATCTCAAACTCATCTGAATTACATCAAATCTTAAAATAATTGACCTGACGTTTATATTAAATGCAATACAAAAATTTAATGTACATGAAAAATTCAAGGACCAAAAGATAATGTTAGTGAATAATCAACAAAGTGTAAAAGTTCCAAAAAAAAAAAAAAAGAAAAAAAAAACCTAAAGAGAATTAAAGCAACATGTAATTTCTCAACCTGTCCATAGTATAAGGCAAAGCCAGTTGGGTTTTCAACTTTCAAGGTACACATTAATATGTCACAACTGCACCCTATGAACCCCATAAATGCACTGCCAACCATATTATTAATAATCACTTTGCCTTTCTCTATAAACACTCTCCATCTTTGCCCTTCTCTCCACACACCCCTCAACCAATAATAATCTCTCTTATTTTTGCTGCCTTTGCTTTTTGTTCAAAATCCATGGCTGCTGATCTCCATGAAGCTGTGAAGAAAGAGGATCAGCCAAGTTTGAAGCTCAAAATCACTGCCAAAACCCATGTCAAGCCCAACAACAAACTTGGCAGAAAACAGTGCCAATTGGTCACATTTGACCTCCCCTACCTTGCCTTCTACTACAACCAGAAGCTCCTTCTCTACGGCGACAATGGCGGCGAGCTTCGCTTCTCAGAGATCGTCGACAAGCTGAAGGATGGCCTCGCCACAGTTCTCGAGCCGTTTCATCAGCTTGCCGGGAGGCTGGGCAAGGATGAGGATGGCATTTTTAGAGTCGAGTACGATGACGATATGGACGGCGCCGAGGTGGCCGAGGCAGTGGCCGATGATGTCGGTATTGCCGATTTGGCAGCGGAGGAAGGCACGGCCACCCTCAAGGAGCTGATTCCGTACAATGGGATCTTGAACTTGGAAGGCCTCCGGAGGCCATTGCTGGCTGTTCAGGTAAAAGAACCGTACAAATTGAATTGCATGCAGTAAAATGTCTTTTTTAACCTTTTCAATTGTATCAGTTTAATTGGTAGATAATAAACTTATATGATATGGTAGTAAGTTGGTAGAGATTTGAAAAAGAATTGTTCAACAAAATGCTTCTAATTCTTCTTCCAAATTTGTCTGCTTCTAAACGATTAAAATATATATTTAGCATTTTTCTTAACAATTGAATTTCTGAGCTCAATTTTGTTGGCCCCATACCTTGGGACTAGGCCTGGGCCCATTTGTTCTATGGTCCAAGCCCAGAACAAAAATAGTTGTAATTGGGCCATGGATCAGTGAGACGGCCCACTAACTCGAAATCATTCTGTTATCGTCCAGCTAACCAAGCTTAAAGACGGAGTCGCGATGGGGTGCGCCTTCAATCACGCGGTTCTGGATGGAACTGCCACGTGGCACTTTATGAGCTCATGGGCCGAGATCTGCCGTGGGGCCCAGGACATATCCGTCCCTCCGTTTCTGGAGCGTACCAAAGCGCGTAACACGCGAGTGAAGCTCGACATCTCTCTTCCGCCGGCACCATCCGCCGCCGCCAACGGCAACGGCAACGCAAAGGCGGCGCCACCGCTGAGAGAGAAAGTATTCAAATTCACGGAAACAGCCATCGACAAGATCAAGTCAAAAGTCAACGCGAACCCTCCATCGGACGGCTCAAATCCATTCTCCACTTTCCAATCGCTCTCCGTCCACATCTGGCGCCACGTCACGCAAGCCCGCAACCTAAAGCCGGAGGACATCACGGTGTTCACCGTCTTCGCGGACTGCCGCAAGCGCGTGGAACCGGCGATGCCGGAGAGCTACTTCGGAAACCTAATCCAGGCCATATTCACCGGCACCGCGGCGGGGCTGCTACTGGCGCATCCGCCGGAGTTCGGGGCCGGGGTGATCCAAAAGGCGATCGTGTCACACGACGCGGCGGCGATCGAGAAACGGAACAAGGAGTGGGAGAGCGCGCCGAAGATCTTCGAGTTCAAGGACGCGGGAATGAACTGCGTGGCGGTGGGGAGCTCGCCGAGATTCAAAGTATACGAAGTGGATTTCGGGTGGGGGAAGGCGGAGAGCGTGAGGAGCGGATGCAATAACAGGTTCGACGGGATGATGTATCTGTACCAAGGGAAGAGCGGAGGGAGGAGCATTGATGTGGAGATAAGCTTGGAGAAAGAAGCCATGGCCAGGCTCGAGATCGACAACGAGTTTCTTATGGAGGAGATATGAGGGCTTAGGGTTTCCAAGTACAAAGGAAAAATTACTGTGGTAAAAATGCTGGGTTTCTCTTTCTTGTTGGTGAAATTGCTTTTTCAACTGGGGTAACGCCTAAGGTAGCCAAGCCATACCAAGTGGTGGTTCATCATCATCGTGGGGATGAAATTAAACAAATTATGCTTTTTTTTTCTCTCTCTTTTTTGCTGCTTTACTTTCTAATATCTATGGATAGTTTTAATTATGGGATATTTTGTTAGGGGATTTTTGGATTTTATTAGAGCTGTTTTTTAAATAAAATTGAAAATATGTTTGAATAATTTTTTTATTTGCCCCGAGACAAAAGGGACAAAAGCATGACAATATCAAATATAAAAGATAAAATGACAAAAGTCCATAGTTTGATCTTCAGATGAATTTGAAAAGAAAAATAAAAAAACAAGTAAGAAATTTGAGTGCTAGCAGACTCATTAAGGTCTTCCAGAGATCCATTAAACATCTTTCCTTTCCTTTCTCATTTTTATTGTAACGTTACCTCCAAAATACACGTGCAAATTCAAACTTTTGACTTCTTAAAAGAGGTAAATATACCTTAACTATCGAACTATGTTTGGATTAACAAATCAACGTTATACATGGTATAAAATAATTAAAATTTGGAGGAGTGATTATGTGAAATCATGAGGGAATTCTGATTACTAATCAACAAAATCATCTTATCCAATGTCTAGAACTGATTAAGTTCCAAGACACTGATAAAATCATTCTCTCACTTGAGGTTCACACACTAAAACAGATTTTCTACATCAGCCACCTAAAGAACATGTTGTATCACAGCAAATCTGTTGATTGAAATAACAAAGACCCGTCGATCAAAAAAATCGATTCTAATAACTTTACGCCTCAGTTCCAGGACTCTGAGGACCCGAAGCTGAGGTAGCAGATTCTTCAGACTCACCTGTTCCAAGATTCCGGGGTCCAGTCGCTGCCGTGGCAGGTTCTTCAGCCACTCCTGTCACAAATTCATATATGTGAGAGGGATAGATTGAGAGAGAGAGAGAGGAAGTGATTTGGTTTTAGCAACCTTGAGCCTCTACTTGAGATCCACTCTGGCTTTCTGCTGCAAGATTGGTTTGGACCTGCTCTTGAGCTTTCAGCTGCTCCTCTGTAACCTTTAGGTACTCTTCAGAGGTATATGCTTTGCTTTCTGATGGAGAACCGTCTGCTGTTATATAAATATGGAATTCATATCATAATCGAGACAACAGATGATGAAATAGAACACATATCATATCGAGTATCGGGAAGATGTTCCATAATTTTCCTTTCTTATTTTACTAAAATTGTAACCTGTTGAATATAACTGCCCTTTGATAATATTGCAACTAAAATCTTCTCATCCATTCCCTTGACATCGACCAAATTAAAAGCATTGATCTCTTCAAATTATTAAGGTTCTGTTTGACAACAATTTTGCATTTTTGTTTTAAGTTTTCAAAGCGTTTAGTATTCTACTGTACCTTTGAAATCTTTCCTTAAAAATAAGAGTACCGATAACAAATAAGAACATGGAGAATGAATAACTTAACCACTCACTGGGTTCAGCTACTGCAACAGGATCTTCTGCTTTAGGAACAGAAGGCGGGTTTGAGTAGGTACTGGATCTGCTTGAATTGTATGAGCCATCAACCGAATTTGAAATTTCATCGAGGCCAATTTCGCGCTCAAGTGTGGTTTTGAATTCTCTAGAAACGTCCTACAGACAAAAACAATTAGAGGGTTTCCGAGAAGTTGCAAGTGGAAATTTTCAAAAACCGAAATATAACTACCTGAAGTTCTCTTATAGTAGGTTGAAATGCACGTAAGGTCTTCCCCAGATTCCGAGCAACCTTCGTATAAATAAGTTACAGCAACTAAATTTCAGTCCAGAAAAAATACTTGTTGATATATGTATTGCAGATCTTCCCAAGAGTTTGACAAAACAGTAATGAACTTTTCTTCAACAAGCACAAAAACAGAACTTGTTCCTAATGTGTTTTCAGGTTATCAACTTTATCTTAGAACACATCCTACTAGATAGATAAAAATCTCTGTTCTACCAAGCCTAAACTTCGTAGCATTGTCCATCCCAAGTTATGAATATCGTAGGTAACTCAACCTACGGTAAGAGTTTTTGTAACACAGAAACAGGTCAAAGCTTGGGATTACTAATATCCAGAAGTAGAAAACACCAAAGAAAGATGATTTACAAATAGCCTTTCACCCATAATCCGTGTTGGCATTGAGCAAAGTTCCACATTCTCAAATATGGGGTAGACCGAGTGGTAACGGCTTCGGATGTATGGGAAGTTCCTCACAGTTCTGGTTCAAGCATTGAGGTGAAAAACAATTAAAATCTTTGACCTCTTGAAACTAGGATATCAACAAAAATCACTAGCTTCTAATCTCTTACAACATGCATTCATTTGAGCAATTTTGGGAATCTCCATGACTCCCATCTCCATTTGCAACAATGGATGCTAAATAAGATTAACATATCAATTTCCTAACTTCATATTGTCTGATCCAGAAAATTTGAAGCTGTTATTAGGTTTCTGCAAGCCACCTATCAATAAGCATCTACGAGCTTATCCTTCACAGCTTCAAGGAAACAGCACCCCTTATGGGTCAATACTCAAAGAGAACCACTAATATTGAGGTTTATCAAAACGAACGTGCACCACGAGTAACACCTATGAGGCAGCCTATGCCTTCCCTTTTTGGTTATATAATTCCACTTGAACAAGACCCTCGAGGAAGAAACAAACAAATTCTCCATTCCAATAACCAAGGTGTTTAAAATCATATCAAGTATCACTGGTAATGGGGCAGTGTTCTTGTAAGTTTTGAAGTATATCAAATGTTCTAGCATTGACTGTACAACTTTAAATGGTTTGATTGCCACTTTATAAACTTAGGATTATTCAATTCCAGAAGCACAATGAAAGAAATATGGAGAAATAGAAAAGAGTTCACTATCAGCATTTCCCCATGGACCTTGCAACTAACTCAACCAAAATTTCGTAATAACCATATTCTAAATTCCCAAGCTTCTTACTGCATAAACAAGGTCAAGCAGTCCCTTATGCTTCACCCACACGCACTTCATGATGTAGATCTCCATGCCAGCCCCGCCCTCTGTGTCTAAGCTATGAATAAACTGAAAACATAAACTTTGCAATAATTTATCGTCCAATCTCTAGATTTTTTGCCATACTTGCCTCTTTACATAACACTCGCCAGCCACAAAAGGAAAAATGCTAGTCATCTTGCTTCTCAGCACTTCAAATACAACACAATATAAGATATAACTGAGAGAATCCTTTTAGATACAACGCAAAGGAAAATTTAAGAGTTCCTTATTCTTCCATAACTCCAAACTTACCAAAAGATAAGCGTAAACCCCCCTTCTTTCATTAGGATTCCTATATACTTCTTTATACAGGCGCCTCTTTCAGTTACTAACTAACTGGGTTAGAAAAGCCCCACCTAATACATCCCATTATTTACACCGTAATTTAGTCCTTCCCCTAACACACTTTCAATAAAATTAGGAGCTACCTTTCTTGACATCGACAAGATACGACCAACTTATTCCACTCACAATGGCTCAAGACAGTAAATAACTAAAATAACTGATGTTATAATGCTGCTGTCTCAAACTTTGAACAACAGCAACAACTTCAAAATCGAAAAGTCCCATTAGATGTCAGATAAAATACAATTGCTGAAAAAAATTCTACCCTTGGAATAATGGGGCACCTTTTGCCATTATTAAGAATTCATTTAACAATAGAAACAACAAGGTTCTTGACGATTTTTATCCAGGCAAATATGGGCAGAACACTTAAATTTTCAGATTTAGCACAAGCTAAAATGTAAAAACAAGAGAAACACATCTACGGAAGCCAAGTATCACAAAATTTTATGTCATCTACATGCTCTATATAACTCACCTCAGCTAGACCCTTTGGACCAAAAACTAACAGAGCCACTACTCCAATAACCAACGCCTCGGGAGCTCCAACCCCAAACAGAGATGCAAAAACTGCCTTCCCCTTAGGAATTCTCCTCCTCCTCTCTGCAACAACGCCATTTTAGAGAACATAAAAGAAAAAAGATCAATAAAAAACTCAATTCAAACAAATTTGAAACACAAATTGAATCAATCGTACAAAACTGAGATCATCAGAAATTATATATATACCGAGAAACTTTGCTCTGGTTGAGATACCCAGATGCTTTAAACCAGTCCATGGAGAGAAAAGCCCGAGACCCAATGGGAAATTACACAAGGAGAGACGAATTTTGGGGGTTTTTGGAAATAAGATGGGCGAGGAAGATGAAGTGGAAGCTGCAACTCTAG
Organism: Momordica charantia; assembly: GCF_013281855.1. NCBI lineage: Eukaryota > Viridiplantae > Streptophyta > Magnoliopsida > Cucurbitales > Cucurbitaceae > Momordica > Momordica charantia. The sequence goes on from NW_028275158.1 coordinate 826,212, forward strand.
AGCAAGCAGATGAGGGAGATGGAGAAAATGGGAATGTGGTAACTGAAACTTTTGACGCCATGAGAACGACCATGAACCGGGGGAGACCCAGCAAACAGAGAGTCGCTAATTTGGACAGAGCTCCACTCCCTCCCGAGTCAGCATGGCCTTGAGTTTTGTTTATAGATACTACCCCATGTTGCTTACACTAATACAGACAGAATTGAATATAAAATGTCACTATTTTCCTTAGCATCACTACTTGACCCAAGAGAAGCTAATAAACTCAGCAGTAATTGTCTCTCTCCCAGAGTTTATGAGTTTGGATTTTCGCACCCCCGTTTGTTAACTAACAGAGTGATTAATGAAAAATTAAGCTGATTGACACTTATCTTGAATGGTTCCCTTTATTCCAACCTATTATCTTTAGAGTAATTTTTATCCGTTGAACGATGGCTCTTTCCCTTGGAATGTGGTTTCACAAAAATGGGAAATGTAAAAAGTTGAAATTTGAAGCTTCTTCGTCAAATTAAAAATAAAAATGAAATTTTTTTTTTTTTTATATAGTTTATGGAGTTGTGGTGGGCTTGCTTGATAGTGCTGGTATGATAAAAAAGTATGCACTCTCCCATTAAAATGAGAGTTGAGAAGCAAGAGTGGGATGTTGAAATTTATTCGAGTGGACTTACTTTGACGATGCTTATATAACCATTCTTTCTTTTTTTTTTTTTTTTGTAAAAGGCCATTCAACATTTTTTAATTTTTTTCAATTTCATCTATTATTTATTAAGTTTAAGATTTAATTAAGCAGACCTAAAAGTATAGAGTTAATATTAATTTGGATTTTAAAAAAGCAATTTCTCTCAATAAATTATTGTTTTATATAATGGATTGGGCCTTTGGCCCAACCGTTTTAAAGTTGAGGACGCATGACAGTTGTCTTTTCTCTATTTTTGGAAATTGACGCGAAACAGTTTTGAAGTGTACTACTATTCAGTGGTTTTACATTATTTCTTTGTAAAAAAAAGTAAATTACAAAATATAACACGATAAAAGTCTAATTAAAAATAATAACTCAAAAAAGTAATTAAAATATGTCAAAATAAAACGCATATCAGAGATTGGAAATCTCACTTTTATCTTTAAACATATTGATATTATGTAAAGATTTATTAATCCAATTATTTTAAAATATGACTTTTTTTTTTTGTAAAATATTTGTAAATTAAAATCCACGCCATCCAACAACCCCGTAAGTGGACCGGTCTATTGGGCTAAGATGGGGCCCAATTTGCCCTTTCAGATATTATAACGGCAGCTAGGCCCAATTCAGGTACAAAATGAACAATTCAATAATAATAATATTTATTATATTATTTTTCTCCAAAACTTAGGAGTTCAAAGTCAAAATCAAGAATGCTAGTTGGGGATATAGTGTTTGTGTTTGTCCACAAGCATATCAAATGTTAATTGTGACAAACCACATTAAAAAATTATCTAATATATATATATATATATATATATGAAAACTATAGTCTAAATTAAATGCTTCACATGGGCTGCCAATGTTGCCCCACCTTCCCAACTCCTATATTCAAGGTACGCATTTTTTATAATTATTCCCCTCTACCTTGCGAGAATATCAATGGTTTATAAATATTTTATTGTATACATTTCAAAATTATTCAAAGAGACTAATTATACAAATCGTGCCTCAACTCGAATATGTTGAGGACGAGAAAGCATGATCGTTAAGTCATACTTTTAGAAGATTCTGACCGATAGGAAATCTGTTGACAATTAGCTAAATGTCAATTTCGCTAGCAAAAGATCTTCTGACTATAGATGAAACATCAACTGACCGATAAGTTATGTAATTGCAGAGCCACACTTTTCAATACTCCTATAAAAAGGTGAATTCTCATATTCTCAAAGGTATGCAATCTCTTTGCATTAAAATTAATGGTCGACTCTCAATACTAGCTTGAATTAAGTACTAACTTAAGTTTTGAAGTGTACATGGCCGAACACTATATGGGCACAAGATTTTGTTTGCAAGTTGCCAACTAATCCCATGTTAGAATCCACGTCATATTACATATGCAAATTAGAATTGCACATCAACACATAGGAGACATTTCATACTTATAATTACATACATGGAAATATCAAAATTTTAGTCCTATTTTTGTATGTGCTAAATATTTTACATATGAATATTTTAGGAGTAATCAGAAGTGTGTCATTTGTGTGGTTACAAATTTATTTTAAGTAACTCAATAATTTCAAATGTTTGATGTATATTTGAAGGAAGAGTATATATAAATTATAAGAAGGAATAGATATTGATTGGAGAAATGATTGAATTGACTATTTATACAAAGGAGAAGAAGACAATTTAAGGAAGACAAAAGAATGGGTTAAAAACAAATAATTGCATCAAAAAATAAATAATTGTATCTATAAAGGAAGACACTAAACCAAACCATTGTTTGTAGCTGAAAATGCAGCCTTATACATGCATCTATGTGTGTTCATCTACAAATGATTTTGGGTTAATTTACATTGTCTTCCTGCTCAAAATATTATTTGACCTTTTTTTGGCACTTTTTAGCTCTAGAATGCGATGTAATTTTATTTGTTATCTTTATGACCTTTTTCAACCCTTTAAAAGAACGATTATGTTTAAATTAATTGAAACGAGAGCGATGATAAATTTGAAAGAAAAAGAAAGTATTTATACAAATTTTTGAGTGGATAATGTTAACTTTGGTGTATAAAACTAGAGTATTGAATTTTTGCTTTAAGTAATAAGTATAGCTCAATTGGTAGATATTAGTTCCCACAAAGTCTAACTCAAGCATTTTGCTCATTTTCGACATTTAATCACTCATCTTCCCAGGAGTTGTATTAAAAAAGTTAGATATTAATATTCCTCTCTCCCTTGTTATTTTTTAATGAATATAGTATTTAACTTTTTTATTCCAATATTATAAAATTTTAATTTATTTAAATTAAAAGCTAAAGATTTAATGGCGCACATATATACTACATTCTAATTTTTTTATTAGTACAACATGTGTGAGTGGAGGATCAAACTCATAACCTCTTAGTTGAAGATATGTATCAATTATCGTTAAACTATGTTCGTTTTAGCACTACATTCTTATACATAGATTTTACAAACAAGTTTCTATTACTTCTTTTTTGGTACCAAACACTAATCTTGTAGGTCGATTTGGTTAAACCCGAACTTATTAAATTTATTAATAAATTAAATATGTATATATATAAAAATAAATAAATGTTATATGTCACTTTTAAATATTATAGGTGAGGCACCAGCTAGATGATAACTCAAACATGTGGTATGCTGGTTTAGCTTTTGCAATGTGGGCCCAAAACTACACTAAGCCACCCCATAAGAGGGGTCAGTTCCACACTCTTTGTGGGCCCCACTGGAGATGAATTGGCCTGGTAAAAAAATAAATAATAAAAAAAATAAAAAGGCTACTTTTTCTGGGGTTTCATTTCATTCAGCTCCCCTTTTTTTTATTATTATTCTTTTTACTTGCCACACGTGTGGACCTTGGTAAAGGAAGCCATTAATTAATAATTCTCTACTTTTGCAGATATGTGATCATCTTTTTCAACTTTATGGACAAATCCATTTCGGAAAATAAATGGGAATACCTTTTTTTTCTCAAAACAATTTTAAATATTTGTTTTTGGTAAAATTATCTCCTCTTAATTTATCTTATTATTTGTTTTAATATTATGATTTTATGAATTATTTTGGGTGCGATCAACCAAGTTTAAATTTAGTTTTTAAGACACAAGTACAAAACCGTAATTTCCTTAGATATATCTCATAAGAATTTAATATACCTTATATGTATTCTAATTTTGATACTATTTGTCATGTATTTTTACATAAATAATTAATGATATAACTTTAAAATGCTTTTTTTTTCTTTACAAAATTAAGCTCATTGACATTGTGTTGGATATAAACCGTATTTATTATTTTTTTATAAAACAAATCGGTCAATTATTCTTTACACCGTTTGTCTCTATCGTTATTGTTATTCTTAGTACATTCTTTGTTTTGTTTTTCAATATATTAATTTTCTAAGTAACTAGTCTATTCAAATTGTCGTCTTTTTTGTTATGATGTGATGGATTATTGTTAGCATTTTATTATATAATATATATCTTAAGAATTACTCTACTTGAAATATTACTTTCAAGAAAGAGACGGTTAATTAAAAAAAAAAAAGACTGTTGATAAAATAAATCCATGCTTATCTCAAGTAATTATATATCTTTCAAATTATTTCAAGGAAATACATGAAACTACCCTTCATGTTATACTCTTAATTTTACGGGAATTAACTTTCAAATCAGAATCAAAATTTAATCTTTGCCCTCTGTTTAAGCTAGAATCTTAAGCATTTGGACGAGCTAGTCAATCTTAAATTCAACCGGTATGTATCATGACAAGTAATCAACTTCAAGTACTTGCATAAGAAGCAAACTCTAATTTTTATAGACGTTCAAAGATAATAATCATTATTCGATCACTTTGCACGATCCGTAAATATCAACATTAATTCAATAGTCGTGGTAATTGAACAATTGTTCTAACATTTAACCACTAACTTAAGATTAATCAGATTGATAGATCGGACTCTAAGAATGAATCATAAGTCGAATCAAGTATGTTTAAAGTGTTGTAATCCGAAATATTCATCTAAATGATAAAAATAGGCGCTACCTATCATGAATCTAATATTGCTAAAGGAAAGGCTAGAAAATGACTAGGTACAAGGCACTAAAGTTTAAAAATACCCCAAAATTTAATAAAATAAATGTCAAGAATAAGCAAACACAAAAATAAAGGTTAAAAAAAGTGAAGTAGAGGGGAAAAAAAAGAAAAAGGTAAGATTTGCATCTCAAGTGTTAAAAAGTTAGGTGTCAACAAAAAAAAAAGCATTAGAAAAAGCACTTTTTTCTAGAGAGAGAGAGTAAATGAGGGCAAGAAAGAGGTTGAGATATCGTAATCGGAGAAAGCAATAGGATAATATAATGGGTGTAACAGAAGAGAACCATTCGTGCAAGCTTAATCTAGAGAGAGAGAGAGAGAGAGAGAAGACACTTTTTTCTATTATTATTATTATTATTCTTTTATTTTTTGAGACCGAAAACCCATAAAAGAAAAGCAAGTGGATCTGCACACGTGCACTACTTGGCCAAGCAAAAAGGGTTATGCTTCCGAGTAAAAAGTAACAACAAACAATAATATTTATTTATTAATTTTTTAATTAATTAATGGCAACTGATAAAATGAATGACTACCGTTGACGCAAATTACCCTCCTAATTGCTCATATTTACGTTACTTGCACCTCTTCGTTAATCCGCACATCACGTGAACTACTCGTGTCCTCTCCTCATCTCCTAATTCCATTTTAAAACCGTACGTTATGATATTTTAATGGGAAAATGTGATCCTTTCATACAGTTTTTTTTTTCAAAGGTTTGATGTGGTCTTATTATAGTTCTAACATAAATTCTTCTATACGGTTTAGTACAGCGCGTGTGGGGAATATAGGATTTAATTTAACTCAACTAATTAAAAAATATATTTAAAAAATATATTAGGAAGGAAAGTTAAAAGTTCAAATCTCCACTCTAATCTTATTAAATTAATGTATTCAAAAAAAGTTAAATATATACTGAACTAATAAAAAAGATCTTAAAATTTTAAGTTAGGTGTTAATTTAATATGATATAAAACAAAAAAGGTCATGGATGAAAGTTTGTAAAGGCAGGAAAATTCGAAAATCTACGACTTCTTAAAGAATTAGAGATACATCAACCATTTAGCTATATACATGTCATCATTTTATATTAATTGTTCATTAAATTTGCATAACATGTTGTTTTTAATTTATACTAGAAACACCATCTTTTTTGTTTTCTTTTTCTTTTTTCGTTTTAAATTTGTGAGTGTCCAAATCAACTTTTTATGTGTATTTTATTTATTTATATGTTGAGTAATATCTACGTAGCCAAGTAATTGAAGTCAAATGTAGAAGATAAGGAGTCAGTTTCCAAACTAAGTTTTTTGTTAAGTTTTTGTTTTAATAGCATTTAAATTATTTATTGATTATTGATGCACACCCTTTTTAGGGTATTACAATTATGCAAAAGGAATCGGGTTTTAAAATGGATTCAAATTTTCGTTAGTTTATTTTCTTTTCTTTTTCTTTGTTATAAACACAACTAAATATTATTGGTGCATAATTTTTTTAATATACGCATCACGATTTAAACTAAAGATGATAATTCAAATTTACCACTGATAAAAAATATATCGTTTTGCTAATATTTGGATTAATTAATCAAGTTATATAAAGTCTTTTTTCTTTTAAGTTTAAAAAAAATGTGGAATTTGGCCTACTTTCAACTTGAGGGAAGGGCAACATTTTCTTAGCCACTAATGTTTGATTAGATTGACTACATAGAGAGAGTTATGCTCATTGATGTATTATTATGGAATGCGACAACTTATACGTCAATGTGAACTTAGCTCAATTAGTTAAAAATACATATTTCTGATTAATAAGTTACGAATTCGAATCTTTATCCCTACATGTCGTTGTATAAGGAAAAAAAAATAACGTATACAATACTAAAGATATAATATAAAACTTATCCCAACCAATCCGAATATAGCTTATTAGGTAAGACATATATTATCAATCAAAAGATCAGAGCTTCGTGACCAGAAAAGGTTATGAGAGTTATACTTCATCCAACGGCTATAATTGGTATGATGAGGCACATTAAATTAGATCGGCGGAGATCTGATGGCCCACATAATGACAGTCACATGGGTCACGTGCCGGGGAGTACAAATCGCATAAATGAGACCACAAACGCCCCTCCTCTTGTTGTTGGGGACAAGCATTTAAAGCCCACCCTTTTGCACTTATTTCCCCTTGTGGCTCATTCTGTAAATTTCTCCAACTCAGGCCCCAATTCTACCCCCGGGGCGTTTCTGTAATTTCAAGTCACAACATTTTTTAAGCTACTAACTTCTGATTTGGATTGTCATCTAAAAGTTCAATAAAATTTCATTAAAAAGTAATGTTTTCTCTTAGAAAGATTCTATAAATTTAGTAATTTAAAAAGAGGTGGCCATTTCAAATTAAAAAAAATATAGAAAAGAAATAAAATTCTCATATGTGGGTCAACAAATAATGATGTGAGAGTGTGCTGTAAATTATATCAAGTAGAAACATTTTTTAGAACAACACCATCAGAAATCATGGATATACTGAAATATCGCAACAAACTTTAAAAATTTGTAAAATTACAAAACACACCCTCTGCCTCATTCTTACGTAATTTTAAACTGGTTTTAATACACACAGAAAGAAACTTAATCAGAAGAATTTGAAGGATTTTTATGCAAAAGAAAAAGTTACCACTTCAAAATAATTTCAAATCTAAGGTAAATCCTGTCTTTGAAGGACAACTCATCTATTTTCAAAATAATTTACACTTAATTCACTTTAGGATAAATAGTGAATATCTTAAGATTATTATATTTTTGTCGATATATTTAAAAATGTTTAAAATTGTTTTTTTTAATAAGTACGGTAAAAGTAACAAATTCCTCAAGATTAAGAACAATGCGAGTTTTCAGAGATAGGGTGGGAAATAATTGGAATTATTAATTTTTATATTATTGATTGAGAGGAATATATAATCGAAAAAGGTTTTTTTTTTTTTTTTTGGTTAGTGAAATAATTGGCAATTATGGAGCTATCATGGGCGTTGCTATTAATATTAAAAATTAGGATTATAAAATTTAATGTGGGTCCCACCAGATTATCCTATGAAAGGCTGATGAGATGAGGGGTACTATTGATTGCTAAAAATTGCGGAAATCAGAGGATAAATACTGGACCAGCCACCCAACTCGACTTTAGAGACAACCAGACTCCAGATTTATATTATTTATTTATATTTATATTTTTATGTTATTATTTTATAGGAAATTGGAAATATATAAAATCAGAAAATTCAATCTCTCTCTCTCTTGGACTGAGTTTTTCATTTCCTAGATCAAATCCGAAAGTCTTCTCCGTTTTCCTTTTTTTTGGCTGTCAAATCTCGCAAGAGAGTAATTGATTTTGCCGGTGAGTTAGCGGCGTGGATTGGTCGGAGACCACGGCGAACTTGTTGAAAAGTCCGGTGGCGGAGCTCTCTGGACTGGAAGAAAGCGGGGATGGGAAGCATGAACAACAGCGTGGACACGGTTAATGCGGCCGCTACTGCGATCGTCTCTGCGGAGGCTCGAGTCCAGCCTCCGACACCTTCGGTAGGTGGCTTTTTTTTTCTTTTTCTGTTATGTAGTCTGTTTTTGGGGACTAAGAGAGTGCGGGAATTTGAATGAGAATGAAATCTTTGATCTCGATGTTGTTGTCTGATGTTTTGAGTTTAGATGTGGATAATCTCGTCAAGATTGATGATCTGAGCGATTTTCTTTGATTTCAGAAAGTTATGTTGGTTACGCCTTTTTGTTTCTCGATTCTAAGATTTTGATTTGGTGTTTTTCTGCTTGGATTGCTGGATTTTGATTGTGTTGCTTTTTCCTTTCTTTTTTTTTTGGTGAGGATGTTGAATGCTAAAAATTCACAAAAAGTTGTCGCTTAATTAGTCTGGATGCTGAAAAGTTGAGGATAAAGCAACACGAAAAGTTTCTTTTTCCTTTTCATTTGTTTTCTTAACAGAAAGGGAGGAGAACGTAAGGTTGTTGAGTAATTAATTACAAGACCGATATGTCCGATCCTGTGCAATTGCTTGCTTCGAAACTTACCAAGATTCATTCAGGTTTAAGATTGTCAATATAGTGGTTTTCCAAGTTCCATCTTTTTAGTAAGCGATCTCATGTATTTGTCACTAGATTTCTTGAATTAGTTGTTTCTGGTAATGGATCTTGTAGCTCTATACAGTTTACCAATTAATTCTGCTCTTCTGGGATTCGATTTCCCTCTTAAGGTTGAGTTTGGCCCGGGCTGAGATTAGTCTTTTAATGGGGACAGATAAAATTTTGCATCTAATTTAAGGTAGATTCCATACTCCTGAAGGTGCCGTTCTTGAGTTTGGTACCAATACCATACGTTTCTTATCTTGGAGTAATTGACTGTCGAAATATTAAGTTTTAGGATCACGAATGAAGAAGGGCTCTTTTTATAGATCTAAGATCCTGAAAATTGAGATGACGTTCAGTTGGCTTTCATTTATGCATATTCTTTAAAATTTTCAAGCCTGTTTATGTAGAACTTTTCTGAGACCAGTTTGTTTTGTTTGGTATATTAACACCACTACAATTATTTTTTAACCAATTTGGCCAAGAAACATGAAAAGTTTGGATTTTGAATTTTTGGCCATTGGATGAAGATGGTTTTTCCCACCCTCTTCCTTCCCGTCTTATTCTCTATTGCCTGACATGAAAAGGCGAGGAAGTTATGTAATATTTTTTTAACACAGTATCGTTGATGAATATGAACTTCACTGGTGGTCTATAACTGCTCAAGTTCTTAGATATCTGGACAATTGTTCTTAGTACTGCTCAGATGGCTTGAAAAATGATCTTTTTAGCTAGAGTGGAGTCTTTGATCTGTTTCCTATAGATCTTCTCATTTATATTCTTCTGTTATCTAACTACAGAAACGAAGATGGGGTTGCTGCTGGAGTCTGTACTGGTGTTTTGGAATTGGTTCGCAGAAAAACAATAAGCGTATTGGTCATGCTGTACTGGTTCCAGAACCTGTGGTACCAGGAACTGTTGCCCCTGTTGTTGAACATCGGACACCTTCAACCACAATGGTATTACCTTTTATTGCGCCTCCGTCTTCTCCTGCGTCTTTCCTCCAGTCCGATCCTTCATCAAACGCTCAATCTCCGGCTGGATTACTATCTTTAACTGCCCTCTCAGTCAATAACTACTCCCAAAATGGACCTGCGTCCATTTTTGCCATAGGCCCTTATGCATATGAGACCCAGTTGGTCTCACCTCCAGTTTTTTCTGCCTTCCCAACTGAACCATCTACTGCTCCTTTTACTCCTCCTCCTGAGTCTGTGCAACTGACCACACCCTCATCTCCTGAAGTGCCATTTGCTAAATTGCTGACATCTTCTCTGAGTCATACTAATAAAAGTTTTGGGACTAACCAGAAGTTTGCACTATCCCATTGTGATTTCCAGCCTTATCAACCCTACCCAGGAAGCCCTGGCGCCCATCTTATATCACCTGGATCGGTAATTTCGAACTCTGGTACATCTTCTCCTTTCCCTGATAAACACCCCATTCTTGAGTTCCGCATGGCAGATGCTCCGAAGCTCTTGGGTCTCGAACATTTTACAACTCGCAAATGGATCTCAAGAATGGGTTCTGGATCTTTGACGCCAGATGGTACTGGTTTAGGTTCTAGGTTAGGTTCGGGAACTTTGACCCCTGATGGTATGGGTATGGGTTCGAGATTGGGATCTGGATCCATGACCCCGAATGGCATGAGGCAAGATTCAAGATTGGATTCTGGTACCTTGACGCCCGATGGTTTGGGGAATGCCTTGCAAGATGGTTCACTGTTGGACAACCAAATATCTGAGGTGGCTTCCCTTGCCAACTCAGAAAGTGGATGTCAAAATGATGTGACAAATCATAGGGTGTCATTTGAGTTAACTGGTGAAGATGTTGCACGTTGTCTTGCAAACAAGTCAATGGCATCCATTAGAACTGAATCAGAGTCTTCAGAGCAACAAACGAGCTCAAAGTACCAAAGCGAAAACAAAGGATCCTCGAGAGAAGCTGAAACTTGTGAGTTCTTTGACATCAAGACTTCCACAGCACCCGAAAAAAGTCCAGCAGGAGAGGATGATCAATGCTACCAAAATCAGCGAGCCGTAACTCTTGGTTCATTCAAAGAGTTCAATTTTGACCAAACTAAAGGTGAAATACACAATACAGCCTCCATTGGTGCAGAGTGGTGGGCCAATGAAAAGGTGGCTGTGAAGGAAGCTAATCCAGGCAACAACTGGACTTTCTTCCCAATGTTGCAACCTGGAGTCAGCTGACTATGACATGGATCTCATCTCACAGTAAAAAGAAAAAAAGAAAAGAAGAAGAAACAACAGCCAATCTTTTGAATGTACATTTGAATGTAGTCTTTCTTGGGAGATACAACTTTTAGGATCTGTGATATCTCAGATAGCAGATGGCATGATTTGGAGGAAAAGAATGTTTTTCAAAGTTGTCTTGTGAAAACACTGTTCCAACAGACAGCAGAAAGAAAATAGTTATTAGGGATAACTAGTGTGGGTACCGCAGTGCAGAAGCATTCTTTATCATCATAGCTCAAGAAGTAGATCATTCATAAATCATAGGACCTTTGAAGTGGTTTATTCTTTCTTGTCTTGTATAATAATAAGAATTTTCATTCTTCTCCTACAATGGAACTTTCTTTCTTGAAAACTCTCTACCGATTTCAGTTTCTTTCCCTCTCTCTGCAAGTAAATGTGAGACAATTACTCAGCTTCATAAATCATATGTCCAAGGATGAAGATGATTCTTTGGTTTACCTTAATTTTAGAGTTCCAAGTCAATTATTGATCAACATTTCAGCTTGAAGCTTTCAAGTAAGTACTGTTGTTTTCCTTTACAAGGCAGGGAATTATTACTGGGAAAAACTTTCCCTAGAAACAAACAAAATGCTAGAAACTAGAAAGGTGACAGCCCAAAAAAGCTTCATATGTCCATTTGGCCCATCTGCCTGAAATTGCAAGTTCAGTTCAAAGGCTCTTGTTTTAGCTGTGTTCACTTAAACAGAAGTGCATAAGAGACTCAAGGCAGGGAAATAGTTCCTGAAGAATTTTCTCGAGAAACAAACACGAGGTTAGAAAATATTGCACTTGGTGTGAAAGAGAGGAAAATTCAACCCAAAAAGGGGTCCCTCGGCTGTCGAGAGAAGGGGAATTACAGCTGCCCTGAGAGAGCCACATTTATAATGTTTCCTCTCTTCTTCCCAAAACACGACACCAGAACCCCATACAGAGAGGAACAAAAGTCAAGTCAATTACGGAGGCAAAGAGTAATTTAGGACACTGAAACCCCGAACGAGAATAACATACTCTCTTTTGTTTATACAATAAATAAAATGAGTAGATCTCATATAATTTCTAATACAATGTTGATGTGACAAATAGTGTATGAAAGAGAATATAGTACTCTATCGAAAATTTCGTGCTCTATGGAAATTTTTTTACTACTATGGGCTATTCTATTCACTGCTTCGTATTAAAATATGTGAATCCATTAATATTTTGGGGGCAAATAGTAATTGTACTATGTTTATAGGTAAAATTTTTAGTACTATACAAATATAGGTATTCTTTGTATTGACCGCATGTCACGTCAGCCTCGTATGAAATTTTTTATTTCAGGCTGGTCACTGCAGGGGGGGCCTTTTTCATTCAAGTTTTTTGGAATATTATCATATTATTTCTTTTGATATTTGCCTGCTTTTTTTTTGTGTGTGTTAACTTATTCTTTTCTTTTTCATGCTTGTCACTTTAAATTTTAAAGTTTGATTTTTTCAATATTTTATAACTTCATTATTGGATTGGAACATTGATTTTTTGTTTAAAAACTGAACTGTAGATTATATTTGAAATAAATAAATAAATACCATGGGACGCTATTAAAAAATAGTTATAATGAAAGGATGTATGTAATATGTGATAAATTTTTAAGTTTTTGTTCAGTCGATGTATAACTTTTTTTTTCGGGTGGACAACATTTAGAGTGAGAATTTGAACCTTTGACTTTTTGTTAGATAAAATATACATCAAATAGTTTAGCTAGGATAAGTTGACATGTATAATCTATTTATAGATTAGCACAAATCGAGAAAAATTGTAGTCTTTTTATATATGCCTACTTTTTTTTAGTACTTATATGTATAATAATAAGTTTGGATACATATATTTTAAAATTGCAAGCAATAATAATTTGATATTACTATTAAAAACACAAATTTAATTTGGTTTTTCGGGTTTAATCGCTAATATTATTGTCTTTTTTATTAAAAAAAATTTTTTTATTAAAAAAAATTAATAACGTTTAAATCTCAATATAAGCATCACTTTTAAGTTTTGACATATATCTCCAACTAATAAATCGTGAGTTCGATCTCGTGTGCCGTAAAAAAAGGTTTTGACTAATCTCAAAATATAGAAAGCGTCCAATTAATAGTACATGTATAGTCAATGAAAGAAGAGGAACGCTATTTTGAAGATTGGATGTCATGAATAATGGTGAATTTATTGGTCATTGAATGAGTGGATCTATTTTGAATGAAGAGAAGTAGGTGATATATATAAATATATATATTTTTTTGTCGAGAAACAAAAAAAAAAGGTGATAAATAATCATTAGACATGGTATCGATTATAATAATAAATTATTTTAAATACTATTTTGGTTTTTTATTATCCACTATAAATTGGTTTAAATACTATTTTGGTTTTTGTATTACTGACTTTCTTTGATTTTAGCTCGTGTAATTTCAAAATGTTTATTTTAATTGATGTATTTTCTACTTTTGTTCATTTAGTCTTGAACTTTCAAAACGTTTATTTTGGTTTTGCACCTTTAAAGAGTATCCACTTTAGTCCATATTTTCTAAATTTTAAGACACATTATATATCGAGTGGAAATCATTTAATACACATTTCTGACTATATTTTAATAAATTTAGTGAATAAAGTGTTATCCTAAAACTATGATAGAAAAAATAAGATAAAAATGAAAATAAATAGACTAAAATGATCACTTTTTAAAAGTGCAAGAATTAAAATAGAAAGTCCATGGATTAAAATTGACAAAAAGTTGGAAGTATGGAGACTAAAATGGGCGGGAAACTTAAAAGGTTTAGACCATTAACTAAAATTTTAAACCTATCCATTTAGACTTAAATTATAGTTTTGTTGCTTTTAATATATGTAATTTATTTTGGTAAAAATAATTATTTGTAACCAAAATGGACCAAAGCTAAGACTCGGAGTAAATGGATCAACGTAATTTTACAGTTTATAATTTATTAATAAAAAAATTGAGGTGCTATTAAATAATTATTATATTTTCAAATTTGGATATACAGACGATAATTCGCTCCCAAAGGCCAAAACCGCCCCACCTACATGATTCAATAATATACATTAAAAAAAAAATCCTCTCGAAAATAATATTTTATTTTTTCCTTCCCACGTGGCGTTGTTTCTCTCTCAACTTCTCTATACCTTTTGTACTAAATAAAATTTAAATAAAAATAAAAAATAAAAAACCTTTTCTATAACAGAAAGTTGAGGGAAAGAAAAGATTAATTTTCAAATCTCTCACTTTAGAGTTTAGTGAATCATTAAAATATGCAAAAAGAAAGAATAAATACTTTTCTAATTCATTTTTTCTTAAATTTCAAAACTTTATAACTCAATTTTTTGAAAGTTTCCCAAGTTGATCAAAATGAGGTTTATTTTTTCATTTACTTTAATAATTTAATTGTTTTTTCTTTTTGAATTCAAACTTTAATAACTTAAAACTTAAAAGTTGATGTAATATTTTGTATATCAATGTGATAATCTAATTATCACATTTTTTAAAGTTTTCAGAGTGGATCAAAATGACGTTTACTTTAATAATTTAATTTTTTTTTCTTTTTGAGTTCAAACTTTAATAACTTAAAACTTAAAAGTTGATGTAACATTTTGTATATCAATGTGATAATCTAATTAATTAATACTATAGTAAAAAAAAATTTGTGTTGGTGTGGAAAAAACTAAGTTTGTTGATTTACTACATTTAATAATTAAAAAAAATATGCTATTTAATATTATAACAAAAATATAATATTACAAATATGAGTGAAAATACAAAAAAATTCTAAGTGTTGAATGCGTTTACTTTTTTTGCTGTTGTGACTTGAAAGAGAGATAATTTGAGTTTTTGACATTTTATTTTTCCATGTGACAAATTTTTTTTTTAACTTGTAATAAATATAAATTTTTCTTTTTTGGTTATAAAAAAAAGTCATATGATCCTCCCCCTAGGCCTACTGTAGCTAACAGAAAGTCAAGTAATCATTATGAAAAATTTTAGAAATAAAAGAAAATTAATTGTAAGATATTGTAATTTAGAATTTGGAGAGAACTATTTATTTAGTTTTAGAGACTAAAAATATATGTAACCTAAAATATTTTTACCTGTTTTTTTTTAATTATTATTTTTTTAATGAATTGTTTACATCAGCAGGTCTCTTGGTGTACAATGACATGAGAATCCATAAAAATCTCATTTTAGGTTTTAAATTTTTTATTTAATTTTTGTTCCTTCAACTTTAAAATTACCTATTTTAGTTTACGAATTAAAAAATAATAATTTTGGATTTTTAACTTTTAAAAAATGTCTATTTTAACTTATTCAAAGAGCAAATATTTTTGTCAATACTATTATTTGCCATCTAATATCCAACTCCTTGTTATTTGTCTCATTCAATACCTATATAACTCCATAACTCCGTATGTTTTATTGACTTGAAGCCATATTATCCCTTTGTTAAAAGAAATTTAATTAAGGGTATAAATTAAAATAGTTATTCTTTAAAATCTATTTTAAAAGTTCATGAAAATAAAATAAATTTAAAAGTTCAAAAATTAAAGTAGACATTTTAAGAATTCAGGATCAAATGTTTTATTACTATACAAAGCGAGAATAGTTCAGCGGTAATTGACATATACCTTCAACAAAGAGGTATGAGTTCGATCTTTCTCCCCAACATATTGTTCTTAAAAAGAAAAGAAAAAAAAAAGAAACTAGTTTTAGTGCATATTTAGCTGTGAATCACTCAAATATGGGAAGCTCAAAAAGTTAAGGATAAAGAAAAAAAAAATGCTACTTGTTCTATTGTTATATTTGCAATTCTCTCGGTGCATATTTTTCTGTAGTTCATTAACATGTGGGGGAAAATGTTAAAGAAAAAGAAAAAAGCTACTACTTTATTTTATTTACCAATGAATTGTTTATATTTACACATCTCTTTAGTTCATTGACATGTGGCCATTAAAATATAGAAAACAAATGAAGTAAAAATAAAAAAGTACTACCTGCTTATTTACTGATAAAAACTATATTTATATTTACAAGTTTGAAATTTTTACGGTAAATCAATAAAAATGGGGAAATTAAGTTAAAAGTAAAAATTTTAAATTACTATTTTTATCAGTACAACAAACGTACACAGATCCAAATCCACCACATTTTGGTTGAAGATAATGTCTTAGACCAGTTGAGTTAAATTGACATTAAAAAAAAAAAATTTGTTTTGATATCCGTAAGTATTTGAACCAGCTTGTATACACATTGACTGAATTCACGGAACAACTATACTTAATAAATTGTTTATATTGACAAATTTCTTAGTGCATTTGCATCCACCAAATCGTAACCTAAAATATGACCGTAATCGAATGCATACATTTGTCTTGTGTGAATAATAGAAAAGGAAAAAATTTTCTGCTCCGTAGAAATAAAAAAAAAAGAAAAAAAAGCAGTTAAATTTGTAAACTCTTTTTTATTTATTTGATTTCATAAGTCAACTCATATTTAGAAGGAGAAGTTGTCAAACTCGAGTTTAATTGTAGAACGAACAACTTGAACACTAGCATAAACCACTTTAAACACACTTTTTCCTAAATATAACCCTTAAATTGCATTTAAGCTTAGTCGCTATGTGATAGATTACAAATTGCACAAGTTATTCCTAAGCTATAAAAATGAATTAACACAATCAAGTTGTCCAACTATAAAATTATTACAATTTAACCCAAATTTTTTCTTATTAGTAAGATAGGTTGCCCTTTTCTCTAATAAGAAGGTAAGCTTCCAAAGCTCCTTCCTTCTTTTAGGGTGAGTATTAATAATAAGGGTGAGCCTTCACTTTTTGGATCGTCTTCTGCCCAATGCGGTACCCTCCCGTTTTTTGGTTCCCATTGGGTTTACCTTGTTTACAGAATAAAACTTCAAACTAATAAAACTATTACATTTAAGATAGATATTTTAAAGGTTAATATCATATATATATATATATATATATATATATATATATAGTTGGAGATATATGTCAATTTACTTAACATTTCACAAAAACATATTTAAACTCTTAGCCAAATTTAAAAAACAATTAACAATCTTTTGAAGTTTTCAAATTTTTGTCCATAGATGCAAAACAAATAAAGATGGGTGGAACAATATTAACAAGCTTAATTTTTAAAATTAGAAAACAAAAAACAAGAGGATTATCTTATCTAACAGGTCATAGCAATCAAGATTTCATAAAACAAAAAATTTAGGGTTAATTTGTTGTAATTTTAAAATTCAACAGGTTGATTGTATCGATAATTTGTATACTTTTTAATCTATGCAAGTGATAATGGTTAGATTTACAATTTTATAAGTCAATTCAAACTTCACTGGTACAATTATAACAATCTCTACAATTCCGGGTTGTTTGTGCAACATTCAAATTAAACTTTAAGAGAAAATTACCTTACTTTCCTCACTCTACTTCTCATCTTTATTTGGTGCGTTCTTGTTTGTGGCCATACCTTTTTACGATGGGCTGCCGCCGCCGCCGGCCGGGTAACGGTTACGATTCCGATGTTGTGTCGCCGCCGATTGCCGATCATCTTTCTTCGTCTTCGCCTTCCATTTTTACCCTTCTTTCCTTCGTTCTTCCCATTGCCGTTGTGACTTGAGAGACGTACGGATATAAAAATTTGGGTTTCTGAACTTTTTTTTTATTTTATTTTTTATTTTATTTCCCTCCGTTTGCCCATGTCGATTTTTTAAAATAAATATTGTCATTGTCACATCTATGTAAAATAATATAAAACTAATTATTAAATAAAAAAGTCATATCTTGGTAACATTAATATTCATGATTCCATCTTAAAATCCATTGACAATGAGATGGGTAGTTCAATGTTTATTATAAAACTATGTAATTAAGATCCCTTTTCTTTTTAAAGTGGGATCCTAACAGGTAAGTGTAGCTAATAAGAAAATGTCATTTTCATTGGATGAAACACAAACAGTGCTTATAATTAACAAAATATTACGAAGTTTTGGAAAGTATTTCCTTGATTTGGAAATCCATAAAACTATTAAAAATATATATTTCGATGTTGGAATTGAATTTTTAATCTCTAGAAAGGTAAAGTAATATTTTGACAAGATGAATTCAACTGTAAGTTAGTAAGACATTAAAAAAGAAAATGAAGTTCAATATTATTAATGAACCATGTATATTTGTAAGTGTTTTAGTGCATGTGGACCTGTGAATCACTAAAATGTGAAGAAAAAAAATAATAAAAAAAAACTACTAATTATTTTATTCATTGAATTATTTTATTTGCAAGTCTCTTAGTGCATATTGTTAGGTGATTCATTAAGATATGGAAAAGAAAGTTGAGAAAAAAAAAAGGGAAAAAGGTTACTACTTATTTTATTTACCAATTATTTATTTATACTCACAAATCTCTACATTGACACGTGGTTATTGAAATATGGGGACAAAAAATAGTACTACTTGTTTTATTTGCAATGCCTCTTGGTTCATAAATAAAGTTAAGAAAAGGATAAAAAAAATACTACTTGTTTTATTTATTAATGAATTGTTTATATTTTTTAATTATTTATTGCATCTAGATTCTATAAACTGAATTAAGAAAAACAGAAAATAAATAAATATGACTAGTTTTATTTATTAATGAATTGTTATATATTTACAAGTTTCTCAATGCAAATCGATCTGTGAATCATTAAAATGTAAAAAGAAAATTGTTTTGTTTATTAACTAATTTTCAAGTATCTTGTATTAAAAAGTGGAAGAAAGTTTGGGGGAAAGATAATACTTATTTTATTTGCCAACGGATTTTTTTAGTACAAAAAGTGAAATGGAGGATTGGAAGTCATGAATTATTGGTCAGAGACCGTTTCAATTATTGTTAAGCTAAACTTATATTGACATGTACGAGTTGTTTGCGTTTGTATGGTTATAAAAAAATTAAAAATTGAAAAAAAAAACTAAGAAAAAAGTAGTAGTTGAACACATTTCTGGGGTTACAAAAAATAATCATGATATTTTTCAATCTTTACATTTTTTTTTAGTACAATATGTAGGGTAAGGGATCGAATCCAAAAACTCTTAGTTGGAGATATATGTCAATTACCACTAAGTTATATGTTCACTTTCACATTGGTTGAAATAAATTTATTTAATTGATAACTATTGGTTCTTCAACTCTAAGTTATTGTGACAAATGGGCTTATTAATGGCATGACTTACAATATTTCAACAGTATTAATAATAAACTAAATATATCAGTTTTCTAAGTATAAAAAATTTGTAATCTCATTAAACCTTTAAAAGAATGAGCAAGATGTCTTGACAATCGAGTTAAACTCATAGTAACACTAAATATATCACTTGAAGTTTGTCTCTGATTTTTTAAGAGTTATATTTCTATCTTTGACATGTCGATTTTTTTTTTAACATTTTTTATCAGTTATGCTTCTATAATAACAAATCGAACAAGTTAATACATATAATACATATCAACTTATAAGTAAATTTTTTTAATAGATTTACAGTCAAGTTAACATATAATTATATTAGTCTTGGAAATATAATTCTATTCAATTTTTGTTTCCATCAACTTGATGTGATATATACCTATTAAATGAGTATAGGTCAAACTTACCTGTACGAAACAATTTAAACATTCATTTTTAGTCCAACACTAATCGAAGTATCAACTTTTAGATCGTTATTAACATATGTTTTATCTATTGAGTTATGCTCGGATTTGTACAAATATCGATATAAAAACTGTTTAAAATTATCGTAGGGTGTATAAGTTGAGAACTCAGTATGGGGCACTTTCTAATTGTATTCCAACTTTTCTTCTTGTTGGTACAATCTATTAATTGATGAGACGATGGTGGGGTATGGTCGCAACTCTAAGTTTGACAATATTATTCAAATTTTGATCCAATTATTTTTGTTGAAGCGATGAATCATGATATGATGTACGTTTGGTTGATTTTCAACATTATATTAAAAGTTGTCTATTTTGTATATATTATATTAAATCTTGTATTCAGTTATAATATCTAAATTCTATTCCGAAAAAGAATCAAAAGCACTTTTAACATTAGAATGAGATAAATTTTTTTTTTAATAATCATGAGTGTATAGGCCAATTTGTGTGTATATTAACTAATCTTACGAGATAACTGCTTAGGTTTGAATCCATACTCTTTAATCATTTTGATCGTTTATCTTGACCACTTTGGACCAATCAACCACTTATACTGGTTTAAAATGAGATAGAATCAAAAGCAATTTTAACATTAAAATATATATTCATCTCAATAATTTGACTTTTGATAATACTACTTTTTAACTTTCACATTTATTTTAACATACTTTTAAATCTCTTATAATTTCTCGTTACAATTCAAATAAGAAACAAATACATTTGAACACTGCTAAAAAATATATTAATAATTTAAAGTCCTATTGGATAACTATTTCGTTTTTTGTTTTCTATTTTAAAGAATTAAACTTAGAAACATTACATTCACGTTGTATTCTTTTTTATTTTGTTATATAGTTTATGCAAACATTTCCAAAATTTTAGGTCTATTTTGAAAAGAAAAAAAAAAGAACTTTTTAACTAGTATTTATTTTTGAAATTTGAGTAGAATTTGAATACATTTATCAAGAGAGGTGAAAATTTGTAAAAAACAAGTATAATTTTAAAAAAGGTAAGATTAAAAACGAAATAATTATGAAGCATCACCCTAGTAATTAAGCTATTTTTAGGTCAAGAACACGAGGATTACATAAAAATCTAATATTTGCCCATATTATTTAAATTTTGATCCAATTATTTTTATTGATGTGATTAATCATGATATGATGTACGTTTGTGTGGTTGATTTTCAACATTATGTTAAAAGCCACTTATGATAAGTTGTCAACTTTTAGAAATATTAATGATCCATCATTTTTATATGTTTTTTCTAAATATATTATAGTAAGAAATAATCCAAATTCTATTTAAAAAAGATATTTACTTTTATTCACTGTAATAGGTAAAATTAAAAGTCTACTCTACCTGAAGTAATTTGACTTTTGATAATACTACTTTTTAACTCTCACATCTATTTTAGCATACTTTTAAATCTCTTTTAATTTCTTTAAACGCATTACGGTTGAAATAATAAATGTAGATTTCAACACCACTCAACAAGATATTGATAACTCAATAATTAAGCTATTTTTTAGGTCAA
The DNA here is from genome assembly GCF_013281855.1 of Momordica charantia. Lineage (NCBI taxonomy): Eukaryota > Viridiplantae > Streptophyta > Magnoliopsida > Cucurbitales > Cucurbitaceae > Momordica > Momordica charantia. Next base: position 847,680 of record NW_028275158.1, read on the forward strand.
CAACATCAATATTACATAAAAATCTATTTTGACAAAATTTTTAAAGGGTATTAATAACTTAATAACTACTCTATATTTAGGCCAATCACACGAGCATGGCATAAAACTATATTTTGTCCATTTTTCTATTGCACCTTTTGATTGGAGGTATATACTAATTACCACTGAGCTATTATGCTTTGGCATGAATTTATGTTTAAAACTTTACTTTGGATTTTTTTTAAGTAAAACCTTGCTTGAAGTCATGTAATTATTACATTTACTGAATTTGATGTTAAATTTAGAAATAATTGCTAGAGATTTTATTTATTTATTTTTTTACCAACATTGCTGGAGATTTTATTAAATGCGATGATTGAAATTCAATAATAGCGATTAAAAGAAATGTTAGCGACTTTTCAAAAGAGAAAAAAAAAGAATTAATGAGATAAGAATAATTATTGTTAATTAACAAAAATACAAAACCACCCGTCCCCACTCCCCGCTGTCCCAATGGCCCGCCTTCCTCCGCGCGGTTCCCACCCGCCGCCACCTGGCTCTCCGGCCCGTTGACTTGGTCCAGTCGAAGACCTGTGAAAGAGAGCCCTATTTTGTAGGACCTTTGACCCATGAAAGAGAAGCACACGATCTCTGAGACGACGGAGGCCATAAACAATAAAGATCCACGGTGGCTCCGGCGACGGATGGTGGAGCCCGCGGCGGACAGTGATTTTAACGGGGTAGAATGATGGTAAATTACCGAATTGTTTAGAGATTATTTCTAGGGTAAAAATTTGATCAATTATTCCCTAAACCTTATCCAAATTTCTCCATCGGGTTGAAAAAAACTACATGACCTTCACAAGTTAATAGTCTGGCAAGAAATGAATGGTTATCATGCTAAACACATCGATGAAATGAAATAGTAATTTCTGTTAATTATTCTTTTAATTGTTGGATGTAAAAATGAAACGGGAGTTTATCTAATAATGGATTTGGGAATCCCATTCCCAGATAAATTGAGCAGCTGATCGAAGAAACAGCCATGAAATCGCTGACGGATGAAAAATTCTGTCGTCTATATGTAGGCATTATTTTAAGTAAAAGCTGAGAGCTCACCATGTGGCCATGAAAGCTTCATGTAAAGTCCGACCTTTTTTCTTCCCATGAATTCCTGTGAGAACCTCCATTATATCCACTTTTGATTAGATTCCCTCTCATTTTCCAACACAAAGCAAGACTCTGAGATCTCTTCTTTTCGGATCCAGATGCAAACAAAATTTCCGTAAGTTTTTTAGCTTAACACCCAGCTGCAAAAGTTGGAGTTCCATGTATAATTTTGTTTTTTTTCTTACTTTCTGATGAAATGTTTTCATTGGTAGTGCATCAAATTCGAGCCCATTTTTACCCCCTTTCCTCTTTTGATGTAGGGCCCTTCTTAATCTTTTGTCTTTTAAACTTGAATTTGTTAACTTCCCAATCTGGGACGTAGTGAATTGGTTGGATTGGAGATTTAGAGCTCCATGTTTAAGCCATGAGAGCTTGGAGCCGCCCTTGCCTTTTGTATGTGAAAACCCTGCATTTATTTTTCGTAATTTAATCTACTTTTGTTCCTGTCTACTGGGAGTTTGTTTCCCAGCTTCGGTTCTTGTTAGTCAATGAATTTCGTACTTCCATTATTCTTCTTGGAGGATTTGGATTCGAAATATTGTGGCACTGACCAATTAGACATAAATTTTACTACCCAAATGCGTTCCAGCTGGTAATCTGGTTTAGTAGAGGGGGAAAAAGCAGAGTTTCAAGTACTGTTTGATGCCATATTGTTTTCTATATAATTGAATCACTCCTAATCTTAAAAGTTCTAGCTATTTAGCTATTAGATTACTATTCGTTTTTAATGTAGTGTCTGAACTTTATGTAAATTAATGTTGCATGGCAAGTGGACTTCTTATCTTCAAAGTTAAAATATAGAGGAAATGCTTACAAGTTGGTTTGATCAACATTTATCTCTTAGATTTAAGCTTTTAGAAAGTTAGTTATTTTATGTATAAATTCTCCACAAATGGTTTAATGTTTATGTTCTGAAATTTTATCATCGTGTCGAGCTAGCTACATAGCAGGTTCCTTGTGCCACTTTTTTTATCCTCTCTCTTTACATTCCATCAATTTGGTTATAGTTTCTTTTTTTTGTTGATACCACTTTGTTAAAATACGTGAACTAAATTTCCTTCTCAGGTTTATATGGCTTTGATGAGAAGTTGAATCAAGATACTCAGCTACTCTGTTTGCTGAAAAGATATACAGTATTAATTCCAGTCAATCAGGTTCAAGGCTGACTCCAGTTGAATCTGGTTGCCAAAATGGCCATGGATCATACTGTCAAAGTCATTCTAGGCTCAATTGCCTTTGCAATTTTTTGGTTATTAGCTGTTTTCCCTGCTATCCCATTTCTACCAATTGGGAGAACAGCAGGATCTCTCCTGGGGGCAATGCTAATGGTTATATTTCGAGTCCTAACTCCTGATCAAGCATATGCGGCCATCGATCTCCCAATACTTGGTCTCCTGTTTGGGACAATGGTAGTTAGTGTTTATCTTGAACGAGCTGATATGTTCAAATACTTGGGTAAGGTGCTGTCATGGAAGAGTAGAGGGGCAAAGGATTTAATTTGTCGAGTGTGTGTGATTTCCGCAATTTCAAGTGCTTTTTTCACCAACGACACCTCGTGCGTGGTGTTAACCGAATTTGTATTAAAAATTGCAAGACAACATAATCTTCCACCTCGTCCCTTCCTGCTTGCACTTGCATCAAGTGCTAACATTGGATCTTCAGCAACCCCGATCGGCAATCCCCAAAACTTGGTCATAGCTGTCCAGAGTAAAATTCCTTTTGGGCAATTTGTGATTGGGATACTCCCAGCAATGCTCGTCGGTATCGTTGTAAATGCTGTAATTATCCTTGTTCTATATTGGAAATTGTTATCTGTCCAAAAGGATGAAGAAGATGCACCCTCTGAAGTTGTCGCAGATGAAGATGTGAATTCTCATAGGTTTTCACCAGCCAGATTATCACACACACACATTCCATCCATTAACTCCCCGGAATGGAATTCTCGGTTGGATTCAATGAACGCGCAAAGTTCTCCTTGTGCGAATGCAAATATCGAAAATGTTGAAACTGTAAGGAATTCAATAAGTTCAAAAGATAATGAAATCCACAGGTCTCTTAGTGCTATGACAGAGTCGGCAAGAGTGTCTGATGCATCAAAAGAGTGGTTGCCCACTTCATCTCCTCAGAAAAGGGAAGAAAGTTTTCCTTCTAAGAGCTTCAACTCAATGGATAAACAAAAAGAATTAGTATCCGTATCCTTGCAGTCCTCAGAAGGAAAGGAACATTGGAGCACAAAATGGAGAAGGATTGCCTGGAAATGTTGTGTTTATCTTGTGACTATAGGGATGCTAGTTGCTTTATTGATGGGCTTGAATATGTCATGGACTGCAGTGACTGCTGCACTTGCTCTCGTGGTTCTTGATTTCAAGGATGCTCAGCCATGCCTAGAAAAGGTTTGAACCATTCTTCTTTGTCCATCTTTATTACAATTTGTTGATGGCATTTTCATACAGCGATGATAAGAAAAAAATTTACTATTTTTACAGGTTTCCTATTCGCTTTTAGTCTTTTTTTGTGGGATGTTTATGACGGTTGATGGATTTAACAAGACCGGATTACCAAGTGCTTTTTGGAATTTCATGGAGCCACATGCGCAGATTGATCGTGTTTCTGGGACTGTAGTTCTTGCTCTTGTCATTCTTTACCTCTCAAACCTGGCTTCAAACGTGCCTACTGGTATTTAAATACTTCTCCTCCAATCATTTTTTGCTTTCAAAATTTTCAATTATTTTTCCATTTATATGTTCTGTAATTTGAAATTCCAGTATAGCAAAGAAACCCTGAACGTCCTTATTTTGAGTATTTTTGTCGTGTGGTTATATGGAATGCATAGAATAATATGTTAAGAAACTGTGGCCCTGCATAAACACTAAACCCTTTTCTTTTCCTTTTTGAAATGTGATTCTGACGTTTTGGAACCAATTCTTATTGATAACAAAGAGATATAAAGTCAACCATCAAGGGTTGGTCAAGTAGTCTATATAAGAGTCCATGTAAACTTAGAGGGAATGGGTTCAAACCATGGTAGCCACCTACCTACAATTTAATATCTTACGAGTTACCTTGACAACCAGATGTAGTAAAGTCATGCGATCGTGAGATTCGTCACGGTGTGCGCAAGCTGGTTCCGACACCCACATATATAAAAGATACTAAAAAAAATAGAGAGATATAAGTCAAGGAGATTTAGAGAACTCCAATCCCTCCTAAAGCCAAAAGTAGAGCTTATCAACATATCATGGATAGGTTGCAATTTGTAGGGAGAGCATATCCATTGATATATTGTCATATTTTAGTACCACCCCCACCTTAAAAAGAAAACCATGGTCAGAACCAAAGAAGAAGATCTCCAGGTTCTCTTCTCTCACTTACCATTTTGTATTGCTTTAGCTCTGCCAAGCTATCTGACGATGTATGAACTATGAACAGCTTGGGAAAGTAGTAAGAGCTGGATAAGTAATGTTTTCCCAGTAAAGGAGTTCCATTATTACAGAGAATTGAGAAACATCTGATTACCTGGACAATCATTGGAAATGATGTGTATGAATAAGAATGAGGTGATGCACATATTGATAAAATGACAAACTTGTAGTATAAAGCAACCAACAGACCAAAAAACGTGGAGTTCATGATAGATTGTCAGGAATTTCATGAATAGATAAGAATGTATAGGATCTATCATAACCGGTTAATCTCTTCATATGAAAAGGACATTATGCAATTCACTGGTTCGATTGACCTATTAATCGTCATGAAAATCGGGCTACTATATCTGATGCCTTTTTATTATCATCTTGTTAGTTCTGCTGCTTGGAGCACGGGTCGCTGCATCCGCTGCTGCAATATCTCCAGATCAAGAAAAAAGGGCATGGCTTCTTTTAGCTTGGATCAGTACTGTGGCTGGAAACCTGTCATTATTAGGCTCAGCTGCAAACTTGATAGTGTGCGAACAGGCTCGTCGCTCTCCACAGCTAAGCTACAATTTATCCTTTTGGAATCATCTTAAATTTGGAGTTCCCTCGACTCTTCTTGTCACAGCCATTGGTTTAGTTCTTATAAGATGATTTTCTTGTCCTCTTTCGCTTTCTTCTATTGTTTTTCTATAATAAAAGTTTTTTGTAATGAATGTTAGATTTGTAGATTTCGTTTGATGTTAAATGTGTATATGGAAAATGTTTCCTTGAAAAGTCTGTACAAACTCAAATATGAAACAAATGTTCGAAATATGGTTTAGTTGGAAATGTATATGAACTGATAAATAGCCATTTTTTGTTCATTGGCTCAAATGTCTTTTGCTGAAGGATGATGATTTTGAACAGCAAAAAATGGCACTGCAGTTGTCATTCTTTCCCATCAACCATTATCATGTAACTTACTATTAAACTAAAGGAGTTGATTTATTCCAATTAAGGTATCTTATTTCCACAATATTGTACTGAAAAGATGTTTTAAAAAATCATTCTTCATTTAGATTACAATTTAGACTTGTAATTTTTTTTACGGCACTCCATGATTTTTTTCTTTTTAGATCAATAATATATGGCAAATTTTTTATCTTTGGTCGAAAATATATATCCTAATAAGTTGAGGTACGTTGTTTATGCTATTCCTTAATAAAGTTTCTATTATAGCACACAATGGAGAGAGAGATTTTTTTTTTTTGTGAATTAGCACAAATTTTCTTCATTTAATCGATAGATTATTCTCAAAGTCAACCAATAAATAATCCATATTTGTTTAAGGCAATATTTTCTTATTCCAAAATTTCCTTCCTCAAACAACAATAAGAATCATTTGAATTTCGAAAGAAGGAAAATCTATCCTATTTAAGATGGTCATTTCTTATTAAGAAATATCATAAGAATCATCTGAATTTTGAAAACGGAGAGGATGCTTGAATTTATGAGAATTATCACATCAAAATACAAAATACCGACTTTTAAAATGATAATTACTTCTACACGATGCACATTTGGGCCTTGGCCGTCGGCCCAACTTTCAGAAATCAACCCATGACTTTTGGTTTAGTAATTCAAATATTGCCATCAATTGAATAATTATTAAAAGAAAATAACTTTTACTTTTTTACTCAAATTATATTAAAACTTATTGGATTGGTTTTTTCACTTACAATTTTGCTTTATTTTAGTATTTTTTTTAAACTATTTTCTTTCTACAAAATTTTAAGCTCCATTTAATACCTATCTTATTTTTTTGCTTTTTCTTTTTAAAATTATGCTTACAAACATTATTTCACGTTCCACCCATGTGATTCTTTGTTTTGTTATCTACTTTTAAAAAATATTTGTATAATTTACCATCTAAACATAGTTTAGTAGACAAAGATATTATTTAAGTCAAATATTCAATATCCTATTCTCACATTTATTATATTCGAAAAAGAAAAAGAAAACATTTTCATAATATATTAAACAATATTTTTTGTTCTTAAAATTTAGATAAATATTCAAATATATTTTAATAATGAACGGAAAATGAAACAAATAAATTTCAATGAAACATGTGTAATTTTTAAAAAATGGATCGAGTTTTTTTTTTTTTTGAATTCAATAATATGCGGGAGACGACTTGAACTTCTGACTTTTTGTGATAATATATGTCTTATTCAGCCTATACTCAAATTGACGTATGGATGGACGGAGTAAAATTTCTTAGTTTTGAATTATTTAAAAAACTTGTGGTCTATTATTTTTTCAAGCATGTAGCATAAAAATGTGGGGCCCACGGCACGTGCGAAGGTACAATTCCAACTCCCACAAGTCTCCTCAATTAAGTGTTATACATCTCCCTTGGTAGAAAGATTAGCCAGCTTTCATCTGCAACACAACACCCTACCTTTCTTGCAGCCATAAAATATTATTCATGTCCCTCAACTTATGCTTCTCTTCGAAAATGACCCCTCCATTTTTCATTATTCCTTCATCTAGCCCCCCATCATTTTCACTTTTCCTCATTAATTCTTTCATATTATTGTACTTTTAGGAATTAATATCCTTTTTAATGTATATAACTATAAAAACTTTAGAGTTGCAAACTATATAATCGTCAAATACAATTGAAAATTTTACCTTTAGATTAAATTTTTGTTATGAATCTAAGTTTTGTTGTTCTCAATTTTCTCGGCGTTTTTGTTTGTGAAATTAAGAATAATTATGTTTTGTTATAAAGTTAATCAAAGAAAATTAAAAAAAAAATAAAAAGAGATGGAAAATTTTGTAGGCAGGAATCTTACAAATAAGGTAGAGAATTTATAGTTGAAAAAAAAATGTATTTTCTTCTTGACTAGACTCATGTCACATAAGTCTTTAACTATCATCACCCTATTTAATTACTTTTAAAAAATATGATATTGATTATTCGATTATTTTAAAAAATAAATCTATGAAAATTAATTGCATTTACTATATTTTTTTAACTTTGTATTAAAAGATATAAATAAATCGGGGACACAAAATCATGAACCCTACTACATTAGACATCATAACTTATTTACTTAATGATTAAGGTCCCACGAATAATTTATTTGTTTTTAATTTATCTTTTTTTAAATAACATTATTTAATAATATTTTATTTATTTTGTTTCTACTTTTTTAAAATCAGATTTGAAAATCCTGATAAAATTGAACTGTTTTCAAAAACTTTTTTAGTATTCGAATTTGCTTTAGAATCCAATGATATTTTTAAAACTTAGGTTCGATAATAGACTAAATAATATAAAAATTAAACTTTTAAAAATAAAAACAAGAACAAGGTAGTTGTTAAACAAATCCTAAATCTAAAATTTTAATATTATGAATTGGTTTCAATTTCATTCTTAATATTGTCACAACAAATAATATTTAATGTCGTTTGAAAATAGTTATGGTTGTTAGAACACAAATTTTGACAAAATATATTTGGATAACTAGATTTCTATAAATTTATGGTTTATAACTCAACATTTTAAAACACCTATCTCCGACTAAAAAATTGTGGTTGGATTCTTCTTCTTCATATAAAAAAAATATTATTCATTTCAAATTATAAATTTACAATTTATAATTTCAACATTGACAATATAAATTTTTATTGATCATTTAATCACAATTCTCAATCAAATTGGAAAAAAATAGAAATATTCCATATGTTTCTCTAAAACCCATCACAAGAGAGATTATTTTTTTAATAAGCATATGTTGGGAAAATTATCATCTAAGAAATGTTAAATGTGTTTAATAGAGAATCCTCGTCATTTTTAATATATGTTTAGATTATTACATCATATCAGACGTTTTAATTCACTACACTTCATTCAAGCTAGTAAAAATGTTTTAACCACGAAATTTATATTCAAGTTGGTAACATTTTTAAATGCTAGGCTTTTTAAATGCTATGCTGTAAAGCCTAGACAACTAATATACACACTCTCTTTATATCCATATTAATATGATATATTATTATTATGTTAATGATATGTGTGATATATTTTTTAACATTAATTCACATGAGTTTGTCGTTGGACTTCATTTTAAAAGAATGACTCACTAATATTAATCCACATATTAACTAATTTTTTAAAATTTGAATTTCTAAACTAATATATAAGTATTTTTCGACGAGAACCCTCTTCATTATTATATATTTCTAATGAAAATTTTACCATTACATGGTTGACACAATGTCGTTAACACATTAACGTAAGACAACAATTAAAATAAACTAAATAATAACTTGAAAATTAATGTTGAAAAATTAGATGATAAATTAAATATTTAAACTATGCTTTACAAAAAATAAGGGTTATGTTATGGTGGCAGGAGAGAGAGAGAAGCAATGAATGATGAAATAATTTATTTTAATCACATTTCTTAAAATATATTAAATTATATCAACTTTCGGACAACTCCATGTCGTCGCTGAGCCATACTCTCTCTCTCTCTCGTTTTTCTCTCTCACTTTTTGCTACGCGATTTTATGAATCCCACAATTCACATAAAATGGAGAAGCTTGATTGATGTAACGCTTCGCCTGTGATAATTTGTGATTTCAGATTACTAGGGTTTCGTTGTTTTCTTTCTTTTCTAATTTGGTCTTCAGTTTGAATTGTTGCGGAAGTCTACCTCACTAGGATTTGGGCGAGTATAGTGGGATTCTACTGGAATTTGCAGCTTCCAATGTTTAAGGTAACACTTTTCTTTTCATTTCCTTCTTCTAGTTTTAGTAAATTACTGATTATCTGGTTTTAGTTTCCTTAGTCACTGTCCTAGTTTATCTGTATTGGATTCTTCGTAGATCTGTATCGTAGAGTAGAGTTTTGAGGAATATGGACGTTTGTAGCTCGTTGTTTGATTTCGTAGACAGCCGTGGAAATTATAAGAAAAAGGACATTTGAAAGTGTCGCCGGTGACGACGGAGATAAATCATTGGTTTCGTTTTGTTGCTGTGGGAATTTGGTTTATTTCAGATGACATAAGCGATTAGAGGTTGGATTTGAGTTTATTTCTTTGGTCTAATTTATTCCTTTTTTTCTTTTTTTTTTCAATAAAAAAATTTCTCTGGAGTGTAAGGGAGGAAGAATCATTCGATTATTCGTTGATTGTGTTGACTATCACATTTCTTTTACTTGTTCAGCGCTGTAATTAATGAACTCAAACTTTCATTCTTATCGCGAAGATTCTAAGTTGTCTGTCAACTTTGATTATTTCCCATCTTTTATTAATTATATCACTACTGTGTTTTTTCTTCTTCTGGAGGGGAGGGAGTGTTGTTCACTTTTAAGTATAGTTGAACTTTGATTGTTTCCTGATTCACGATCCTCTGATCCTTGATACGGCATATCCATCAGTGAAGCTTTTATTTATTTATTTTTTAATATAAATCAAGGGTTGCATTTTATATCAATAGAAGTAATTACGTGAGAATTGGGACAACACCTTATAACCCCAATCAAGTAGTAGATTTGAGGAATATAAAAGAGAGTCAAATACTTCCATTTTTTTCTCAATGAAAGCCGGGTTACAATTAAAAAAAAAAGTCAAATTGAGCTTGAAAAATCTCTCCAATAACCTCTTAGTTCAAAGGTATTTTATGGTTGTGGACCATATCAGTCTCGAAATGCAGTACTGTCCAGTAGTCTTGCTTCTAATTTTCAAATTTGAAGCGTAGTAATGCAAGTATAGTTGAAGACTCCAAAAGGTTAAGAGAAACATACCAGACCTCTATGAATAAAAGTTTTACAGTTTGGTACTGAAAAATATAAAGCAAATAGCTTCACATCTGCTTGAAACATGTCATGAAGTCATATGAATCACCTGAATTTGCTGCATGCTGAAGCGTGCTTTGAAGTGTTCATGCTACTTACTACTATTATTATTAATTTTTTAAAAAATTATAAATTAGAGAATTAAATAGAATGCTGTTTCTCCAAAAGATACATCATTTTCTTCATATCTTAAGCACTCAAACTTCCACTTCCTTCTACATGCAGGATTTTGTTGCAAGTTCCTGATTATTGGGCTTTCTCAAATTCTAGCTGCTGCGGTAGTTTGTATACTCAGTCACAGCTTTACCAGCATGCCTATGGGGTAATAGTTACATATGGTAGGAAGGATATCATTTACCCGTCGGATGCTTTGGAAGTGTAGCATCTGCTTAATCATCAAATTTCACGAAATATTTTCACTCTGCAGAGTGAGTTGAACTTAGAGTCGCTTCTTTGCTGCTTCCACATAATTTAGGGTAAAAAACAAAAATGCCTTCTTGGTGGGGGAAGTCGTCATCCAAAGAAGTGAAGAAGAAAACGAGCAAGGAAAGTTTCATTGACTCATTACACCGTAAATTCAAGAATTCACCTGAAGGTAAAGTAAACGGCAGGTCAGGAACTTCTCGTAGGCGATGTGGTGCTGACACTATATCTGAGAAGGGGTCTAAATCACCTCTATCAGGATCACCATCACCTTCCAAAGAAGTATCCAGATGTCAAAGTTTTGCTGAAAGGTCACGTTCTCACCAACTTCCACTTCCACATCAGCACCCTGTAGGTGTAGGCCGCACAGATTCTGGGATTAGTGTGACTGCAAAATTAAAATTAGAGAGAAGCTCCAAGACATCTTCATTCTTACCCCTCCCTAGGCCTGCATGTATTCGGAGTAGGCCAGATCCTGCAGATTTGGATGGAGACTTGGTCACTGGTTCAGTCTCTGGTGAGTCCTCGAGTGATAGTGAAGATCCTAATGATTCACGTCAACGTAGTCCTCAGGCGACTGACTATGACATTGGGACTAGAACTGTGACCGGTTCTACCGAACCTTGGTAAGCTCGCATGTCTTTAGTCCATCTGCATCTTCCACTCTAGAGTAATTCTTTTCCTTTGTCTGTAGTCTGATGCATTGTTTCTTTAAACTATTATTTTGTTTGCCCCTGACATATTTGGTGGATTTTTGTGAAGTGCAACTCTCAAGGATCAGTCGCCTACTGTCTTGCAAATAAATTTAAGGGAGGGCAAACAAGCAGAAACTCTTTCACTTTCTCATAAGAATTCTTCACTACCCAAACGGAGGCCTTTAAGCAGCAATGTAACAAATCTACAAGTTCCTCGTCATGGGGCCTTTTTTAGCGCTCCAGATAGCTCCATGTCTAGTCCCTCTAGAAGTCCTATGAGAGTATTTAGCACTGAGCAAGTCATGAACACTGCCGTTTGGGCTGGAAAGGCTCACCCAGATGTCATTTTAGGTGGCTCTGGCCACTGTTCCAGTCCTGGTTCCGGTCACAATTCAGGGCACAACTCTATGGGAGGTGATATGGCGGGCCACTTCTTTTGGCAACAAAGTAGGGGTAGCCCTGAATATTCTCCAGTACCTAGTTCTAGAATGACTAGCCCCGGCCCTAGCTCCAGAATTCAAAGTGGTGCTGTTACACCTATTCATCCTAGAGCAGGAGCTCCACCTGCTGAGTCACAAACGTGCTGGCCTGATGAGAAACAAACTCATCGTTTGCCTCTTCCTCCCATAGCAATCTCAAACTCTTCTCCATTTTCTCATTCAAATTCAGCAGTGACATCTCCTTCAGTGCCTAGGAGTCCAGGAAGGACAGAGACTCCAGCAAGCCCAGGTTCACGTTGGAAGAAGGGGAAGCTACTGGGTCGGGGCACATTTGGGCACGTATATGTTGGTTTTAATAGGTATGTTAACAAAATAAACGTTTAATTTGTCATTGTCATCGGTTCAAGCAAAAGTTTGCTCATTCCCAATACTAGTTATGATGCTGTATACCTCAAAAGAAAAAGAAAAAAAGGGAGAAAGGGGAAAAAGCTATGATGCCGTAGGCTTGTCTAAAGAATGATGCTACCTTGATTATAGTATTGATGCCATTTATTTCTCTTACTCGTGAGGTCTGTTGTTATTTAGTGCCTAACATGGTCAATTTTGTTACTACAGACAAGTTAGTAGGTAGCATTCTGTTGTTTTTTCGTTTGATGTATCACTTTCTGATTCTTCTTGTCTCTTATTACAATCATTTAGCGAAAGTGGTGAAATGTGTGCAATGAAGGAGGTTACATTATTTTCTGATGATGCAAAGTCTAAGGAAAGTGCTAAACAATTAATGCAGGTACAAGTTCCATTTTATGCAGATCGCATCCAGTGCTTCCTTTTTTTTACTCTACGCTATTTTATGTCTAATCAAGAATTTACCTTCCTATTTTTTGGCAGGAAATTGCTTTGCTGAGCCGTTTACGGCATCCCAACATTGTGCAGTATTATGGTTCGGAGACAGTGAGTATTTTGCTTCTAATTTTTTTTTTTTTTTTTTTTTTTTTGTTATGAAGGAAGATGTTGAGGTGTAGTAGTAGAGAGATAGTGAGAGGTTCAAGATGATGATGTGTTAATGCAAGCAAATCATAATGAACACCTTACTCTGCCATGCCATTGCTCTATTGAAGTCTTTGTGTTGTATAGGATAAGGCTTGAAACCTAATTTCTAATAAGTTCCAACAGTAATAGCTACAATGGGTGTAGTTGGAATTTTAGATTTTGGCGGTTACATAATTTTCCATGTTTTAGAAATCTAATTATTTATTTGAAATTGTAAAACAGGTGGGTGATAAACTCTATATATACCTGGAGTATGTATCCGGTGGTTCCATCTATAAACTTCTTCAAGAGTATGGACAATTTGGGGAATTAGCAATTCGTAGTTATACTCAACAAATAATATCAGGGCTTGCATATTTACATGCTAAAACTACAGTGCACAGGTGATTTCTGCGCCCACAAATTTTCTGGGACATGCAGTACTAATAGCTGCTACAATCTTATTCTACTTCTAATCTCTACAGGGATATTAAAGGAGCAAATATACTTGTTGACCCAAATGGTCGCGTTAAGTTGGCAGACTTTGGGATGGCGAAGCATGTAAGATAGCTCATGGTTTTTACCTTTACTAAACCTTAAATGATATGATTTGAAAGCATTTCTGATTTTGACATGTCCAATCATTAAATTTATAGTGCAAGTTTTTTTCTTCTTTTTGTTTATCAGTTATCAACTATCTTGTGAATATGAAATTGTACCTAACAAGTAATTTTTTAAATTATTACTAAAATTTTGATAATTTAACTGGATTGTAATAAGGCAAATAAAAATATTATTTATATTAGTGTTTATTAAATTATGTTTTTTAACCCTTATATTCAATCGCTATATGCACGAGGAACGAATATTATTGAAAACTCATGAGTTGTCATTCTCTATCGGTAAATAATCAACAAATACACATTTAAGATTTCATATTTATCTTCTATATCTTAATGTATTATAATTTAATTTAAAGGAGTTGCTATCTTATTAGTGTAGTATTTGGATATACTCAAATCCTTAAACAACACAAATATTTATAGTAGGATAAAATTAAACAAAAAACTTTACATCCAAGGCACACGTTGAGAGAGCAGTTAATATATGATCGTTATTCACTTGATTCAGGATGTTAATTGGTTAACGCACTGCCTCTTTCTTTTTGCTTTCAGATCACAGGCCAATCATGTCCTCTGTCGTTTAAGGGCAGCCCTTACTGGATGGCACCTGAGGTCAGAATTTATTGTATCTTTAATAAAAATCATAACTAAATGATACATCTATTCTGACCCTCCTGTAACTTTCCCAGGTCATAAAGAACTCGAATGGTTGCAATCTTGCCGTTGATATTTGGAGTCTTGGATGTACTGTTCTGGAGATGGCTACTACAAAGCCACCTTGGAGCCAGTATGAAGGGGTAAGTAGGGACGTGTTTAAATATGTAAGCTATATAAGTCTCTCTGGACGAGAGAAAATTCACTTCGTTTCAAATATCTATTGGACTGATAAGATTTAAATTGCAAATAATCATTTTTCATCCTCAAAGCTAATTTTTCCGGAGGGTTTTGAACTTTTTTCCCCCTTCAATACGAAACTGAGAACTGTTCATTAAGATTGGAGTTCATACGCATGTTTCTTATTTGGCACATCATTGTTTATTCGTCTCAAAGTTCAATGCTTCCTTGAAGCTTACTATCACGATTTTGACATAGTGCGTCGTTCTTTATTCTGATGGTGGAACATTTTATATTCTTGCTTAAAAGGTCGCGGCGATGTTTAAGATTGGTAATAGCAAAGAACTCCCAGTAATTCCAGATCACCTCTCAGACGATGGGAAGGATTTTGTGAGACAATGTCTGCAACGAAACCCACTTCATCGACCTACTGCTGCTCAACTTTTGGAGCATCCCTTCATCAAATATGCTGCACCTGTAGAAAGGCCTATTTTGAGCTCTGAACCTTCTGATGCAACTCCTGGGGTTACAAACGGAGTGAAGACTCTGGTATACACACTTTTAAAATTGCTTTTTGATTCATCACTGTGCATATTATCTCACAAAGCGTGTGGTTCTTTCCTGGTTGTGGGTTTTGTTGTTGTCAGCATTTTTTATATTGACCTTTTACTCGAATACTTAACTAAGTTAGACAACTAGCTATACATCTATGACAGATTGGTGGACTCTTGATATTTAAATACAACTGTGGCACACTTAGCTTAGAATCTGGAGAGATTCTAGTGCCTCAGCTGTGAAAACGAATTAGTTCAGTGAATGAAGTTGTCTTTTCTTTTTTTTCCTTCTTGGTTTTGACTGTTGTCAATTAATTACTTCCAGGGTATTGGTCAATCACGGATTCCTACTAGAGTGGACTCAGACAGACTTGCAGTTCATTCTTCAAGAGTCTCAAAAGCTGTTCTTCATGCCAGGTTCTCTCTTCCCCCCACAACCCTAACCAAGAAAACAAAAAAGAAAGAAAAAAAGAGATTATTTGACTGATTCTGATTTCATTTCTCATCCAGTGAAATCAACATTCCCAGAAACATATCATGTCCCGTTTCACCAATTGGAAGCCCTCTTTTGCACTCGCGATCACCTCAACATCCCAGTGGAAGAATGTCTCCTTCACCTATATCAAGTCCACGAACCACATCAGGCTCGTCCACACCTCTGACAGGATGTGGTGGTGCAATTCCTTACAACCACCTGAAACAATCTATATACTTGCAAGAGGGATTTGGAAGCATGCCAAAGTCCATAAACAATAGTCCGTACAGCAGTGGCCTCTCCTTTCATGATTCAAATCCTGATATTTTTCGAGGGTTGCAGCCTGGGGCTCACATCTTCTCTGAACTGATACCAGAAAATGATATCTTGGGAAAACAGGTCGGGAGGTCTGCTTATGGCGCGTCTTACGACGGACAGCTAGTTTTGGCTGATCGAGTGTCCCGACAGCTGCTGAGAGATCATGTTAAAACAAACCCTTCTCTGGATTTGAGTCCTAGCCCTGCTTTGTCTGGCCGCATGAATGGTATCTGACTCCTAATGCATCCACCTATTTGAGCTAGTTGTCGGATTGGAGAGGTTAATACCTAATCATTACTGCCAAAAAATACTTCGTTATATAAGAACAGAGGGTGAGGGAACAGTAGACTAAGGCTGATTTTCTTAAAGTGAAGTAGCTGGTATATGAAGTCTTCCACCAGCAGACCAATGGAGATAATTCTTTTCACATTTTGATTCTTGGAGGATAAGACGGCGCAGCTGTGCGACTAAATTAACATCTGGCTCGATTTGTTCCAGCAATGACGTGACGTATCGGCTTGTACAGTGTTCAAGTGTTCCATTTATCATCTGACCAACTAATCTGAGATGCAAGAATTTTAATTTTGTTCACGCGGGATGGCTTCTGATGATCCAATGTGAAAGGGAGGTTGCTTGAGATAGAGAGAAGTAGCCACCTATGCAGTTCCTCAACTAGGAAAGCACTTACAGCAGTGACAAATGTACATTTTTTTAGAGCATCGTATAGAAGACTGAAGGAACAAATGGTCATTACCATCTTCGAGCCTTCTTCCTTTCAGCCAAAAAAAGGCAAAAGAGAGAGAGAGAGAAACTTATGCTGTACAAATGTTAAAGGAATGAATTGGCTTCGGTATCTGTTATTGTCTTGTTGAGATTCAGGAACTTGTACAGTGCATGCAATTGTAGTTCCTTAAAATGATTTATGGAAGTTCAGGGATGGCTGTCATTTTATACTAAAGTTTGGACCTGACTATTGAATGCACTCCATTTTGGGTAAATTGGTAGGTTGTTTTATTACCTTACCTTACTTCTAAGTTCTATGGTCGCACAACACTTCAAGAATATTCATTTTCTTACACTGAAAAGGAGGTTTTTTACCTCTGCATTGGAGTCTCGCAGAAGAAGCAGCTTAAGCTGTGGCATCATGATGATTGAGGGCGGGGTCCCTTTATGATGATTTCTTCACATACAATATGAGAACATGGTATTAAATATCCGCACATTTTTATCCTATTACAAAAAAAATTGATAAAATCAAAAATGTCATTAATCTATACGTAATATTAATATGAATTATTTTTAAATTTATCTATATTTTCATGACATCGAGACTTTCACATTTAAAATTATGACATTTAAAATTATGAGGAAGAATTCACCTTTCCTAAATTTTAAGATAATACTTATTGATCAGTATATTACCGACCACCATTTATATATATATTCTTTTTATAAAGGAGGAGAATGAAAAAAGAGGTTTTTTTTTTCTATCAAAATTTTAATGGTACTGGAAGTTAGTATTATTCTAAATTTGATCTAAATCAGCAAATGTTGCGTGATGGGGAACTTGGTATGAAATAGGAGTTCTGTGTCCGTGAAGGAAAGTATGCTAAAAAATTGCCTCGTTAGATGAGAAAGATGAGAGGCAAGGCAAAATATAGATGCACCTTTTCCATAACTAATAACAAAAATATTACAGGAAAATCTAGAAATTATACCAAAAATAAGGAATTTTCCTCGCTAACAAATCTGCTGACACGAAGGACAGAATCATAAAAGATTTCCCGGAAAAGGAAAAAGGAAAAGAGAGAAAATATTAAACTTCCAAGACAGAAGACCATTGGTAAAATTGGCTCTGCAAAGAATGTAAAAAACAACTCGTGGGTTAGATCCCATCATCCTGTCTCCACTATTAGGTAGTAGTTCGAAGTTTGGGAATGTACTTTATCTTCGCACCCTTTGTCCTGAACTTGGTCTTGCCGCCTTCATTGGCTGAGCACTTGGGAGCCTCCAAGTTGATCACTATTGCATTTCCAAGAACATTGCGTTTCTCAATGTTTGACGATTGGAATAATCCAGAGGAGGTTTCAGTCTCATTTTTAACTTCAAAGCATCCAGAAGACTCAGAATCCGAGGGTAGATTCAATTTAACATGCTCGGCTGTTATAGCCTCCTTCCATCCTGCAACAACAGTTCAAAGTTAGATATGGGCCCAATTTTCCACATCAAATGACGGCAAAAGGCAAAATGTGTAACAAAGTTTAACTTACTCTGTGCAAGGAAAGCCTTGGCAGCACGGCTAGAGAACTCCAAGCCAACTGGTTGCACAGGTTCTTCTTCCTGAACCAAAGAGGAGTTGTTTCCAAAGTCTCCAGTATCACCATCCAAGGAAGAGGATCTTGGCGAATATGTATTCAGCAGGGCCTGATCTTCCAGCTTTTCAGTTATCACTTCGGCTTCAGATTCGCCATTTTCACTTTGATCTGGCATTGCATGTTTGGATCCATTACGACTTACTGGCCTCCAAAGCTTAACCATCACTCGGTTTGTTGCAGTTTGAGTAGAATCTGGCTTAATGAATTTCTCCAAATGATTAATCTTCCTTGGCGTTTGATGACCATCCTGGCAATCATCTTGAGCTCCAGCTGGCTCTTTACTCTCTTGGTTGCAATTTCCTAACGCCACTGAAATAGAACCAATCAAAACCTCATGGCTCTTAATTTCCTCTGCCTGGGCCGTAGGCTCTTCCTGAATGGGAGCAGCTCTTGATTGCACATGGTTTCCATGCCTGCGCATATCTCCATTTTTGAGTCCCTGATAATTCTGATCTGCACGAAAACCATTGGAAAGTCCCCTTTGTATCTTAGGCAACGCCTGCCATTGGGCAATGACATGCTTGTGACCATTCATTTGCACTTTCTGCTGTTCACCATTCTGATCAATAGGAAGATATTCAGGGTACAAACTGCGAAACCCAGAATGAGACTCAGAATCCTCATCTTCATCAGTTAGTGATTGTTGAGATGCTTCAAAAGATGACGGAATATGATCAGGCAGTATGCCCCGAGACTCCCCTTCTGAATGGTACTCAGTCTGAGGGCTCGATGATTCTTCAGGTGACACATCTTCAATTGTTTCGTCTACACTCCCTTCCATATCACCCTTCTCCTCGTGTTTTTGCTCCTTAGACCTTTGTTCTTTCTGCCTTAGCTTTTTCTGCCTTTTTCTTTCCAACAGCTCCGCTTGTCTACACAGTCACAGATAACCACATGAGTGAGGAACAAGCATTCTAAGACACAAAGAAGAGTATTCACAACAAGCAAGTTTTTGAATGGTCAGTATCCCTAGCAAGTATATTTTTTATTTTCAATGGCTCAGTGAACCTACACAAGGACGTAATAGTTAGTGCAACTAAGTTAAGAGCGCCAAGGACCCATCAAGTCGGAGTACACTGGTTAAGGTAAGGTAAGCTTGTTCCTTACCAAGAAATAATTGTTCAAGACATTAAATTTTTTGTTTCCTATTAAATAGCAGATGTACCACCATTTATCTATAGCTATACTACTATTAATCTAAAACTATTTTTATCTAATCTCAGCTAACATTACCAAGGTCCATTATATCCTGCTAGATCATGCTACTCTTACAAGAATCTACAACGTAAGGTACCATGCAGAAGGATAAATTGGATGGAGATGATAATGGATATACCTCCTTTGAGCAGCTTCTTCCTCCTCTACCAGCAACTTCTGGCACCTCAAAGCTTCAGCATCCTTGTCAGCAAGCCATGCTTTGACCTTAAAGAAAAGGTTGAAGGACATGTTAATGAGCAAACAAAAAAGTAATCATGTGAATATGATTGCATAAAAATAGTATATTGCAAGCATATTTGGCAAGCCCACAACAAAGCTGGAACTATCAGCAAGAAAGAACATAAGAAGTGTGTGTACTAAAATTAAAGGACTAAGACTTACCACTTTCTGTTCCACCAAGAAGCTCATGCAAGCAACTAAGTTCTTAGTTTCAAGACCTATCTTTGTAGCCTCCCCATCAAATACGTATTTTTGCATAGAGACAGCCGTTCCACATAGAAACGTTTTTTCGCTTGCATTGTCAAGAATTTCAAATAACTCCTGAGATGTCATCGGAAACCTAGATGGTCTACCTTGTACAATGTCCTGAAAAGGTTCAGGTATGCAATATAAATAAATGTGTACACAATAATGTATTGATAACTGATAGGTCCCAGAATAAAGGCTGGTAGTGGAACATGAACGTACCAAAAGCGCAGAACCTGCCCTCAAATAAACATGTGGTAGGGCAGAGAATCCAGGTTTTCCAATAAGAGCCGTTAGGTTCTTGATTATAGCCGATCCTTGTATTCCCTATTAGTTTACACAGACCAATCAATAAAGAGAACATAAAACAGACAATATCTAAAAACTGCAAGGACTTTTCTTCAAGTTATGTTTCTTTTTCATTTCTATCAAATGATTTAAAGATGGCATGGAAAAGATAGAGAAATTTTATACAAGAATTAAAAAAGTACATAATGAAACTGAGGAATGACTTGCCTCGAATAGGACGTTCTTGAATGATACAACCTCCTTCGCCTCTTCCCAAGACAGCTGTATAAAATATCAATGAATAAGTTTTTTTAATAAAGGAATAAACCATGCAGAATAACTTCAATGAACAAGTCTTGAAATAAAGAATGAGACCATGTATAACAACCGGCAGTGGATAGTGGACAAAGTTTACCTTGTCCCAAAATGCTGCTAGTAGATCCCTACTTTTGGCAGAATCCTAAAATGTGCAAAAGAACAATTACGTTCAAACAAGCAAGAAATCAATGAGAAAAAAGACAATTAAAAGGCAAAATTGCAACGTAATTTAATAATCGGCAAGCACATAACTCCAAGTCAAAAGATAAAGTAATTCTGATAGGAAACACCTTATCTAGCTTTTTCAGCCTATGATGCACTCGTATATGTCTTCTATAGTTGATAACCGAGCAGAATTCCCGTGCACACTTCTCACACTTTTGCATTTGAACCTTTAAAGGAGAGAGCAATGGCCAACCTGGAAGTTCTGTCAAAAAGATAAAACACATTTCAAAGATTTTGCATCCCGACAGTTAAATAAGTAACTGCAGCGCAAAGCATATGATTTGATTTAAGAAAAAATGATTTATTAAAAGAAAATTTGACCCCCTTCTAGGAGGCTTCGTCCTTATAAAAGGATACTCGTTAATCAACAATAAAGAGCGGAGGCATGAACAGTGTGTATACACATGTTGAAAAAGCTTTACTAAAAGAAGAACAAATTGGCACACATGCAAAAGAAATTCTTGCAGCTTCGTTCCTGATCCAGGCCATTATGATTGTTGTCTAAAAATATTGTATATATCAAAAGATTGTGTTCTCCCTTTGACTTGAAATGCAAGTAAATGGAACTCAATATGTCCTACAAAGCAATAAGCTTTATACCAAAGGACAGAACATGCTTTTGCAACATTCAAAATATTAGAATTAGCTATCAGATTTCAAAGAGGCCCCATCATTGCAATTCGAACTAATTTAACACTCGCAGTACCTTGTTGATCTAGCGCATGAAGAAGTTGAATCCACTGGACTGGGCTCTCACCAGCTCTCGAGAAAGAAAGAAAAGGCTCTTTTCCTATTGCTTGTCTAATAATAGTGTCTAGAGAATCATTTCCCTCCTCCGATTTCATCACATCTGGATAGTTAGAGGTCTTGAGTTTCGCAACTGGCATCTACACCCAAGTTTAAAACCCAAAGCTCAAGGGCAGAAACACTGCACAAAACCAAAAAAGAATATATATTACATATTGGAGAGCAGAAACCAGTGGCCCTAACCGTACAACTACACCAATCAGAGGTGAATCAAGGAAATAAAGCACGAGTTATTAGCTCTAATAGTGTGCTGCAAACGGAGAAGAAAGGAAGCTTTCCATCCACTAAAAATGTGCCAGCATATGGAGAAACCATGAAATGGAAAAAGCGCAAGATCCTTTCTAAATGACCAAATGACTACAACTGATTCAAGTGTTGACCCCAAGTTAAGAATTCATTAGACTGCATAATCATTACATGGGGAAACAGGTACTATTTTCCGCAATTTAATTAAAATTATATCCTAGAACAAATTAACTATACAAAAATATATTTCATGAGAAGATGAAAAAAATATATATAAATAAATAGGTTTTCCCCAAATTTTACAAAAGTGCTTCCGTTCTCGAAGAAAGAAATCAAGAACAACAGGAAAATGAAAGACGAAAGTTAGCATTTTCTAAATGCGCCATCGCATTCAAATTAATTACACAAATCTCACATCAATTTAACAGGACACAAAACTTTGGCCAAGTTACATTCACTATTAGAAGAACCCGATAGGCCGATACACAGATATAAACAATGTTCCGTCCATTTCTCTACCAGACCTCCGCAGCAATAAATTGAAACATCAATCAAACACACTGAACAAAAGAAACAAAAAAATTGCCAAGAAAATCACGAAAGAACGAAACAACCATTTCCAGAGCTCGGGCACGTGATCTGTAATCGACACAAGAAGTTACATACAAGCCAATACGCGAAAACAGATAGAATCACGAAAACTAAGTGTGATCGGTTGGGTTCACGTACCAGTAAGAAGAACAAAGATCGATTCCAAGAAAGAGAGAAGGCGACAGATCGGATCGTAATCGGAGCCGATGCGGAGAGAGTTTCAGGGCGTTAGCCGGAGGAAAAGGGGGCCTGGAAAATTCGAGAAAGTGATCGGTGGAGAAGAGAGAAGCTGTTTTTTGGGAGAGTTTCCACAGAGAGAGAAAAAACGAAGGTTTGTATGAGAAAATATAAAGGCATAAAAAAGAAGGAAAGCCCTGTTCGTGTTCAATCGGCCAAAAAATAAGAAAATTAAATTAAATAAAAATACGCCCAAGTGAAAATTGTATGACGTGGAAGCACACAAGCGCACGCGCTGTTAACGTGCGTACGTTACTAAAATTGGGTATTGGGCCGCGCAGCCGAGGAACCATGCTTGTCGGCTCATTTATGATTTGGGCCCAATCGGTCCAAACAGATGGGCCCATTTCCAGAACCCATAGGGCTATTTTCGTAAACAGAGATAGTACCCTAGCCATGTGTTTTTCATCACCATTTTTCACAAAATCACAAATATGTGATTGCCAAATTTTAGAGTACTTGATATATCATTCATATTTCATAGAAAGAAGCAAATTTTATAATTATAACGAAAAGAAACTCCCATATGTTTCAACACTAGCTTTGAACTTTTGTAAATCTTTGACTTTTTATAAACGTTTCAAAAATACGTTCTGGACTAAACATAACTCTAACTGATACCTACTGATACCTACTGCTTCACTGAGATTAGAGGTTCAAACTTCTGTACCATAAATTTGTTTTACTAAAATGAAAAAACATGGTAGAATCTAGAACAACGTGACACAATCTAAAACGGTAAAATTGAGTACATTGAAAATATTAGCAGATCTTTCCTTAAAGAGTATCTTTTAAATGTTTATGAAAGATTAAAGATAATATCGAAACTGTCTTTTTTTAATAAATGACAAAGTTTCAGAGTCATTGATTTACATTATGCTCAATCTATTTCTATAGTTTATCTACAGTTTACCTTTGATTTACAACAAGTTACAAGATCCTCACAGTTCTGAACTATTGAGTAATTTCTTGAAAGAGCAAATGGACACTTTTCATGACTTCTCAGGGTGAAATAAAATAGACTGTCTTGGTTAAAAGGTAGGATAAAAGTGTGTAGTCTACTTGGCATAAGAAAAAAGTTTAAAAAGTTTATGCCGCATTAAGTAAAGCTATATGATTTTGATTCCATTAACCCCTTCTTGTGTTGCCTCTTTTCTGTTTTCTTTCTCTACAAGACAAAAAGCTATCAAAAGAACTCCCTAAAGAATCTTTATCCCATGTTCTAAATGCATTCAATTCAAGATGAGAAAAGAAGTTCAACAAAGACAATCTTTATCTGACTGAGAAAGAGAAAATGATGCTGACAAGAACTCTAACCACTTTCACTTCCAATAGCATTATCAAAGCAAAAGTTGGGAATTACAAGTTACAATCAGACTCCATATCATCATCTAACAGAGGACCTAACTTTTAAATCAGAATTGATTCGACTATGTTTTGTATGGGTATATAACAATGTTCTGTACATCAAAGGATATAACTTATAAGTAAGTGACCTGTATGAAGTGATATTATGGGACAGTTTTGTACCAAGCCTCACCAGTTTGTAGTATTTTTCTGGACCGAAGTTGTCATAGTTGATGCTGCCACTCCTGAATTGCATTTAGAAGAGCATAATTTGGCACAAGATTACAGTGCTCGAGTTTAAGATTTGTCATTGGAGAAGTGTCGTGGCCACTTCCAAACCATCCTCTTATAGCATCTGCTTCGTATGTGAACCCATCTGCAGCAATGAGTGGATCTTTCATGATTTCCTGTAAAATCCTCTTATTGCATCACCTTCGTATGTAAATCAAGTTGCATATCTCTATAAAATACAAAGCAAACATGCTCTGAAAACCACTGTTAGCTAGATTTTTACCTGAAAAATGGGACACGTAAATTGGGCAGGTACTCGAGAATGTTTCTTCATACTCGAAAAGGATGTTGAGGCAATGGATCTCATAGGCTCCAAAACACTCCATAATTCTGAGACAAGGTCAAGCCTATTCGATTTGTCCCTCTCACAGCATCTTAATGCCACAAGAGCCAATTGTTCTGCTAGATCATGTGGCCAGTCTCCAGCTGATGAGTCCAAGATGGCACCAATCTTGTTATTTTCTAGAGCACATTTTACATCTTTTACAATTCCCGAAGGTGCTCTTCCAGTTAGAATTCGCAGCAAAGTAACACCAAAAGAGTAGATGTCTGATTCTGGAGTGAACCTTCCAGTCTGAAGGTATTCGGGATCAATATATGGATTATTTTCTTTTGACATATCATACGCGAAGGCAGAATTAAAGGCATTTTCTTCTCGTGGGATCAAGCGAGAGATGCCCAGGCCTCCAAGTTTGGCAATAAAGTTGGCATCAAGTAGGATTTTGCTGGGCTTTATATCTCCATGGACAATGCAAGGCTTGCTGTAATGGAGAAATATAAGAGCTGAGCAGATATCTGCAGCAACACGAATCCGTATTTGCCATGGAAGTGGGCGATTGTGATCTTTGCAGGCAAGTTGGTCTTCCAAGCTGCTATTTTTCAAATTCTCATAGACAATTAACCTAGATTCTGGACATGCTCCAATAATTGAAACCAGGTTGGGATGCCTTACCCTACTCAAGACCTCAACCTGTGATTTACCAATAAAAAACCAAAAAAAGTGAGAAGTCATCAACAAATGCATCTAAAAATATGTAGCTAAAAATCAGCTGCGTATACAATCATAAATTGGTAAACAAGATATGTATGTTAAAGAACACAGCGAGAAAGATTAAACTTATTCTAACATATCAACTCAAGTTTTTGGGTTAGTATAGTATCAAAGCTAAGTCTTAAATTTAAACTTTAATCATAGAGGTGTGAAAAGTGAACTCAAGTCTGATTCTGATAGATAAAGGATAGGAGATCAACTTTATTAAGTTCCCACTGTTATTTGTGTGTCATGCGTGTATTACCATAACAAGGCTGATAAGAGAATATGGTCAGAAATCCATAATAGAGTTCAATCTCAATAACTGAATAGATTATCTTCATGCATAAAGATACTATATAACCTCTAGCCTGCGCCCGCCCCAACTACATGCTTCAACAAGAATTAAACAAGGGTCTCTAATTTATATTAATAACCTACATTTTTGGTACGTTGATCTTCAAGCATACATGCAAAATTATTGAGATTATATTAGAATATTAAATTTAGACATGTAAAATTCTTGTCAATTTAGTAATGACTTTATAATGTACCATAAAATTTTTTCCCAACAATGAATGTTAAAATTTCATGAAAGTTTGTTTTTTCATTAAAAAAAAAAACAATGCATGTCAACGGAAAAGAAAAGTATGTTATATCAACAGCTTCTACAAGGAGTAGATCTTCAAATCATGAAACTAATAACGAATACTTGTACAGAGCGGATATATCCAATGATAATGCATCTTAAAACTGACCACTTCTTGAAGCAATTTGCTTTATAGAATCTTTTTCAAATGAGAATGCTGTGACAATGGACTTGCTTTACCATTGGCTAAGATTTACCTCGTATTGGAACTTTGATTGGGAATGAGAACCATATGAAGGAAACATTTTTATAGCAACATCCATGTGGCGAAGGAGGCCTTTATAGACACTACCATGTCTTCCCTCGCCAATCTTCCAGGAAGGGTCAAAATTTCTCGTTGCCTCAATTATCTCCATGAATGAGAATGTGGGCATTTCTGCACTGCGAAAATATGGAGGTTCACCTTTAACCATATTCTTCAGTTGTCTAAGCTTGTTCATTGCACCTTCGTGCTCTATCTGCAACTTATCCCGTTTCTCCTTGAAGCTTACTAAGAGGTCAACAGCTGCAAACAGCTTCTCCTCCAACTTCTTCACATCACACTGGTACTCTGAAGCTTTTCTCCCGAGTAACAATGTCTGCTCTTGAACATCGTGTAGTTCTTTCAAGAGCTCATCACGCTCTTTGTTCATCTTTTCTACTTCTAATTTTTCTCTCTCTAAAAGTTCTTCCATCTCTTTTCCTTCTTTCACCTCCTCCATACATGAGCTTTCTATTGATTTAGCCTGTAAGATGACCATAACAAAAAAAGATTTAGCCTGTAACAGACATAATAAGAACGTCCTTTGTAGAAAATGAAATAAACAGAATTAGAGTGCAGAACTCCCAAGGAAATCTTCATAATTCAATCGGAACAGTTAGTACACATTAAGCTTCCTTATCACATGCCCTCGTAACAATTAATCTGGCTGGCTCGCATTTGCATATAATAGTCTGCTGGAGGAGAGACGGACATTATACAACCTACCTATGAAACAAAATTTATATCCTGCCAACCTCAACTACCCTAAATCAACTCTTTCTTTCCCTGATCAAAATATTTTATACTACTTCAGGCAACAATCAGAAAATACCTTGAATTTTGCACCCGCAGCATCTTCCTCTTCCCAGGCCTTCACTCCTGCAAATTCTTTTATGGGCTTAACATTAATCATGGCTTCTTGCAAACCAGGACCCTGGATAACTGGTCGTCCCCTTTCTTTTACACCCTGCAAATTCATGATCCATCAATGATGTTTAAACGATGTTAGAAGATAGTTGAATTCCTCTGATAAGAATAAAAATGTATCAAATTTCCTTGTCTATTGAATACTATGCAAACTCAAATATGCTGAAGACCATAGTATGCAAAATCCATTGACCCTCGAATCTCAGCCAAGGGGGCCCTGGTGGTAAGTACTGATCAGGGATGTTTGGAGATACACTGAGGTCCTAGATTGTTGAAAATTTAATAACTTACACCTCTTGCTATCTCTCGGAGCAGGCCTTAGAATGGGTGAAGCCTCTCAGGAATACGTAGGTGGAGTACCCGAAACCCCATCATTAAAAAAGAGAGAGAGAGGAGATGTTCACCTTTCAGGTGCATCCCCATAATCACGTGAAAGATAACAGAAGGCATAACTGAAGCTATTTTCAAACTTCTGAATTGAGGGGATGTCTCTGCTCACCTCATTCTTTAACAATAGTATTGTCCTTGAAGTACCCAGGATTCCATTATTGGAGCATTTAGGATCCACCAAACCTTGAGATCTGAACCTGCTTAAAACTCCATCAAATGCATTCTCCTTTTCTTGAGTATCTGCAGAGTTCTGCAATAATGTAATTCTGCTTGTCTGCTTTTTGGAAACCAAAACAGCACAACAAGAAATACTCTACAGACCAGATGTCATGGAAATAAAGAATGTGAGGTACCTAGAAAACTCAATTGACAAGTCACAGACTCTGGTTTCAGATTGTTGGATTGGTTGGTTCCTATGTCCAAATTCTGCAGCAGCGGTGGATGGAATCTTCCCATTCTGCCCTCCCTGTTTTAATACTAATCTTACTTAGGTAGCGATGAACAAATAACACATGCAGCCAATTGAAGAAAGAATAAAAACCAATTCAAATTCTAAAATATCAAAGTACCTTGAGTATATAAGATGTCCTCTGCAGACAAGCCATATATGGCAGCACATCGGTGCTTGTTCGCATACAAAGAAAGCTTTATTGGATTTTAATCCAGTGGACCTCCTAAAAATTTTATTGAGTAAGTAAATCAAACGAAGAACCGCACTTTTTCTTTTTAATGAAAATATTTTAGAAATTTAAGTTCCAAAATGCTAAAACCATCCAGCTCCCTGAAGTGTAATTTATGCAATGCATTATCAATTAAAAGCAATAAAATTACTGTTAATATGCATAAGTCAGAAATCTTAATGAAAATATTTTAGAAATTTACATTCCAAAATGCTAAAACCGTCCAGCTTCCTGAAGTGTAATTTATGCAATGCATTATCAATTCAAAGCAATAAAATTACCGTTAATATGCATAAGTCAGAAATTCATATACCCCTTCGCTCAGTCATCCATTCTTATGGCTTGACAAATCGTTAAAACAAATAAAAGTGTATGCATTTTATACTCCTAAATGAATGCACTTGGATGTAAGCATTCTTCATGTTACGTAAATTATGCTTTTTAAGACTTGGAACTTGAATAAACAGATCCCACAAACATCATTAAAATGGTACTATACATATTTTGACACTAAACAGTAGCAAAAAGTCCAATTTCCTGGAAAGCTCATAATAACAGTAAATGATGCATACTTCAGATTGTATCTTTCTGCGTCTAAACCCATGACTAGCCATTTAATACTGTACTGAGCAATAATTTCAACGATCCCTCTCTCAACACTGTTTGTCTCAATCCATACCTTTTGGGCTTGTACCTACAAATATAAGTCAATTTATTGATTATACTGAGATATAATCAAAACCGATAAAACACTTCTCATTGATTAATATGACAAGTACAAACTTATCATCCACCCATTCATTAACATTCTCATGCAGGCACAACTTGGTCTTTGTAGTAACTAAATTAATGTCAAATAAACATGGGAAATGAAATGGTACCCCCAGTTTGGCAAGAATGGCAACATATTGATTAAGAGGTTCAAAAGGCTTCTGCCTTCCAGGTTCCTCAAATGCCTTGGCTATCTGCTCTTTTAGTGTATTGGACGATGGCCCTTCATTTCCTGCATGTAAGGATAACATTTTATAGGAACATTTATGATATGAAAGCTAAGTCGTAATAAACTCATCATATTAACTTGCAGTCAGATGACGTTAAAAAAAGGCAAAAGGAACCGGCATTAGAAGTCCACAATTGTACATTACATTAGTTCTTAAATGTATACACTATCAGAATGCGTGAATTTTTTGGAAATGTTAAATACTTTAATGGCACTGACCAACTATTAGGACTCTTTTGTTTGTTGTTCTTGGTATTTTAAGGAATATAATCATCTTGCATAGACATTTCCCTTCCTTAAAACTCAAAACAAAAATAAGAATTTTATTAGACAGTTTCATTATTATTCACACAATAATCTATTAGAATCAATCGAAATTAAATGTCCATGATATTTAGCTGCCACTATAAAAGATTTGGATAACAACAAAAAATATTGTCTAATGCAACCTCAGTACCTCACATTCGAATTTCCAGAACGTTTATTGTGCATGATTGTGATGCTCACATTTATAGACTTTGTTTTTATTCTTGTTACTCACCCTATCAGTCCATATATAACATATTTTCTTACATAAAATATAACAAGTAAATTTTAAAGAGGAAAACTTCTAGATTCCTGCCTGAGTGTCCACACAAACCTTTGAGATTCTCCCCCAAACAAAAAACTCGATCTCATAATTTATATTCAAGTATTTTATTCACTGCATTTCCATTGAGGCATGGGAACACCTTGTCTCCATGGCCCTTAGGCTGTTTCGATTGAATCCTTAATGAATATCTTTTCTGTTCCCTATGAAAAAAAATATACCCATTGACTGCATTAGTATATCCTATAAATGAAAAATTAGAAATTCTTCCTTACATTTTGTACCTATGTTAAATTTGATCGATAATTTTTTTAAGAATACTATTTTTATTATTATTATTTTGTGTTATTAGCCATCTAGTACAAATGTGATAAGTCCCACCCAACCCATGACACAATTTACAAAAACTATTGTAGTTGAACCCACTCTCATCAATCAAGAAATCCGGCAGGGTTTGACTTCTGCCAGAGGACTTGACCAAAAACCACATCCCAAGGGGGAGCAATAGCATACTTGAGTTCAATCCAACCAGAACCTCTACACAAATCCGGGATCCCTAGCAGTACCAACCTGGGTGAATCAATAACTTCCCTCAACAAAAACGCGGAACGGTGATTGAAGTCAGGGAATGGGAGGCCATGAAGGCAGTAATATTGAGGCTACTGAGTGGGAATAGTAAACGGACTCTCGGTCATATGTTACTCAACGCATACTCCTAACACCTGGACATCCAACCTTCGCTAAGCAAATGATCTTTTATCCCCACACCAAATGACAAAGGTTGAGCTGACACTACCAACATAGTGTAAACTGAAGTAAATCAGACCCAGATTTCAACTCGAATCTTGTTTTTTTCCCATGTTCTAAACATCATCAAATCGCAGCAACATAAATGAGATTCCAAAGTTAGAGAACTCACTCAGACCAACACCAGGGGGAGGTGGATGAACGTGAAGCAGACAAAAATTCTTCCCCGCGAAGTTGTGGACAGCCCAAATTAGCGTAGTCTTGGTCTCGTCCACATTCGTGCCCACCGCAACAAATATAGTATGCTCAACATCGAATACCAGCTGTTGTCCAATCTCCTCGGCAGTGCCGCCCATGGTATGGTATGGTATAATAAGAAGCTACCAAATGGGAATTAGCATAGCAATCGAATTCCGACACCTCTCCAGATCACTGTACCATTGAGAATTTGGAGGAGGGAAGGGGCTGGGGAATAGTTGAGGATCACCGTCATTTGACCCATAGAGCTCTTCGATTAAGGCGGTGCCTGCCTCAACTCGCCGGAGACCGGACGAGACGACTCGTTCGTGACTCGTGAGTCTCCCACTGAAGAAACAGACAGAGAAAAGAGAGAGAAGGATGCTTGCTTTGCTAGCTTGAAAATCTGACGTGGTTATGATTCTCCGAGTGCTCCATTTGCGATTTTGAGGAATTCTTTTTCCATAAATAAACGTTTACTTTTAATAAAGTGCATTTAGAATTACATAGTTAATAAAACTTTAAGAACATTTTACATTTGTGATTTCATACAACTCTTGTCGAAATTACATATTGATTTTTCACTAATCTAGGCCTAGGCCCATCTTGGACTAACTCAACTAAATCAGAAAGCAATATTCAACAACAAAATCAACAAAATACATTGCAACCTACATTATTTAGACTGGCTAAAATTATTCACTCCTTTGGGGTCAATCAAACATACAAATCAAATTTTAAATCCACATTGTACAAACTTAACTCTGAAGCAAATACTTTTTAACGTTTAATTTCCAATTTGGGGCATCACCTACAGTCACATTGTAAATTCGAGAATCCTGGAATGTGGAAATTCGGGGAAATTACCCTAATACGAAAATTAACAGTTTTCTACAACAAAAATAAAGCATTCTCAAGGCTAATGGCAATTATATCAAAAAAGATACAAATGGCCCAAGGTTCGTACAAATAAGAAGACACGTAAAAATTAAAATATAAGTTCTAAAAACCATCATAATTAATCTAACACAAGGTTGAAAATGCAACTGAATTTCATTCTGGATAACAAAAATAGCAAAATCTAAAACATGTCTTTAAGATTTTGGGAATTTGAGGCTTCAAAATTAATCAGACAGGTTTCACTTTTTCTTCTCACCGCCTCCACCAGCTCTGTATCAAAAAAATTCAAAGAAACAAGATGTGAGTAAGCAATATAATCGAATCAAGAAATTTCATTGATAGCATGTCGAAGTAAATATTAGACATAAAGAATTCAATCATAAAGAGGAGAGAAATTGAAGGCCTTCTAAAAATACCTCATCTTGCGGAGAACACTCGACATCTCTTCTCTCTTCTTCTTAGCCCTCTTGTGAGTTCCGAGCTTTCTTTTAGCTACTTTTAGTGCTCTCTTGTCCTTTCCAACTTTAAGAAGCTCAGTGATTCTCTTCTCATATGGTGCAAACCCAGCAACTTCCCGGATCAAGCTCCTCACAAAGAGAACTCTTTTGCTAGTTTTCTGCAGAGACAATAGACATTAACGTCAATGACTTCTACAAGGCGACAACTAAAATTATTTTGAATGAAATTAATATTCCAGAACCAAACACGTTTCAATTCACATGAGAAGAAAAATGTTTGAGTATGCTCAAGAGTCTACCAAAGAAGAGTATTTTGCAAGATTTCAACATTGTCAATCAAATTGATGACAAGCAGAAATTAATAATTAATGCATGGAAGGTAAGAAATAAATTATCTTCAAAAGAAACTGATAATGATCCAAATAGGTTTACGTTCAGACTTTCTATTGACATGATAATGGGAAGCAAAATAATCAAATGCATACTCACGAGCTATCCCCTTCGCATTTCAGATTCCATTGGGTAAAAAACTTAAAATTGAGAAAACCAACTATACAAAGTAGAAAGCTTCTTTTTTTTTCATATAAGACTTAGACACGGAATAGTTTAAATAATATATATAATCATGTGTGTTAAACGAAGCAAAAATAAACTCACTCCTTTACGATCTGAGGGGCGTGGAGCCAACTCTTTCTTTGTAACAACATGGCCTTTGTTAAGTCCAACAAAGAGACCAGAATTCGGCTGCTTCGGAGCCATTGCCTGTTCAAAAATAGTTACATTAGCCTAAAAAACCAAATATACTGTCGAACCAGAAGTAAGGAAGTTCAGGGGGTGGGTTGGGAATTCAAACTTATTATTATTTGACAAATCCGGAGCATGCAAGAAGCATCTATTCTCAGCAAACCCCAAACAAGAAAAAATATGAAAGGTAAAAACGATTGAACAACAAGAGTTGGCACTGATGCCAACTCGGCGAGCTCCAACCAGAAACAAAGATCCCACGTACAACCGTCATCTATAAATCTATGAGATGGGGAAATCGAACTTGGAGGCGACGTAATCAAACCTGAACAGTCCGGCGGCGGCGGAGATGGGACGGAAAAATTGAGAGTTTCGATTCTGTGAATCTGAGAAAAAAATCGAGAGGGAAGGGGAGGGGGAGAGAAGGAGGCGGTCGGCTGGGTGTAGGATTAGGTTTTTTCAAAATTATATATAATATGATTAAGGGGAAGATTAGGGTTTTTCGAAGAAAAAAAGGGGCGGGGCGGGGACTTCAGCGTGCTGCACTCTACGTAAGTTCAGAAAACTTATTAAGGATTTAAACTTCAAAGAAACAAAAGCTAGAAACTACTTGTATGATCCAGAAAAAAGGAAAAGAAACGTAAATTTCTAAGGAACATTAAAGCATATTGGCATTTGAACTTCAGCATACTGTACTCTCAGCCATTAAACAGATAAAATAGAATAAAAATCTACGGCATCGATCTGAGAAGTACGTGCAACAAAAAGCGAAAGAAGAACTCCGGAAGAGCTTGATAGAATTTGTGAATTACCTTCTCAGATGGACCAGAACGGAGGCGAGCGAAGAAACTAGGGTTTTCAGAGCTTTCTTTTATAGCAAAATATTGGCGAGTGATGGGTAACTAAGGGGCTTTTGGGCTTTCTTCTGTAAATGTTATTGGGCTTCTTTTAGCAAGTAGCTAATTGGGCCCGGGAAAGAAGTGAAGCCCAAATTAGAAACGACCATTACCTTATCCGTAAATTTTGGAATGAGTTTATATTGTAATTACTATTGTGAAATTGATTAATATTGTTTCTTTTTTTTCCTCCTTTTTTAATTTTATATTGTTTATTGTCCCTTATCATTTTCTAACGAAATTGAATTCTAATTAAATTCATTTCCAACAAATATATTATTTCAAAAAATAATATATAAATCATTCCATTTGTTTTTTTAGTAAAATATAATAAATTCGAACTCATGATTTTTTATAGAGACAAATGTAATGATTTAGAGACAAAATCATTACACTTGATTTGATTATTTTTAATATATTTGATTTGAAATCATAACCTTTTGATTAGAGACGAGTGTCAATTACTACTGAGTTAAGTTCATTATCGACAGCTTATCCAATTTGATTAAATAGCTACACATGAATTTAAATGTGTAGGGATTTATGGTAGATTTGGACTGAAGTTTCCATTATAGGAGAGTGCCTTACAAAATTTTCCAAAATAGACTAGACGCCAACTTTATTGTGCTCTTCAGAATTACAATACATAGAAAACTCAACTCAGCTGCTCAATCACCATACGATGTTTTGAACTTTTGGGTAATTTTCTCTACTCCTTCCCTACAATCTCCCACAACTCGCTTTGCTCCCTCTTTCAGCGCCAACCTCAACTCCGCAGTGCTCTGTTGCAGCTCACTTGTTGATCTACTTGCCCTTGAAATGGCCACTTCCTTTAGATCTTCAGCCTGTTTTCCAGCGTCGGAAACCCATTGCCTCAAGTTTGATATTAGTAAAGCTATCTTCTCGATGATCTTGTCGACTATCTCTTTGGATTTCCCTCTTAGTTCTGCAGCCATTACTTTCAGCTTGTCCATTAAGTTCTCGGCCCTGTCGACAGTTTCTTTGACTGAAAACTGTTTGCTAGAATCGAGCCAAGTATCGCCAGCGGATTCCTGTTCACGGAGATCGCTGTCAACGACAACTTTGATTCCACGCCTTTCCCAGCGATCTCTAGCCTCTTCAAGTGCTTTGGCTTGTTCTCTTGCTCTTTTCGCTTCGTCCTCTGCCCAAGCTCTGCGTGACAAAATAGAAGACATGGAGATGGAAGTAAACTGTCATGATGCAGATTGGAATCTTTCATTTGTGGGTGAAGGTAAACCAAAATTTGTGTTTTTTCCATGGGGAACAAAATTTTTTCATCTAAGGCAGAAAAATGTTTCATATATCACACGAATACAGACAAAAGAGGGCGTTAAAACCGCTTCATAAATGATCCGGAGGCTATGACAATAATCTTACTCCCGATGATTCTGTATTTTCCTTATTAGTTATATTTATATATTTCTTCATAACCACAAACAAATCCAGGGATACTTTCCTCAATAACCCATTGGTAAATTCAATGATTTCATGTTCAATGTTGGCATCATAAAAGAAAAAGGCTGCAAAAACCTTACCTGGCCATGGACAACGCCTTTCTCTCGACCTCAAGCTCATATTGCAGGCGGGCAATCTCCTGGTTTTCGATTTCAGCTTCTTTCCTGAGTTTATTGATTCTTTCCTTTTCATAAGATACCTCTACTTTATTACTCATCAGGCCTTGCAACTGCTCCTCCAACTCATTCCTTAATCTTGAAAAAACTTCCATTTCCGATTCAATGGCAGCATGTTCCTTCATCAAGGCGAGATTTTCTCTCTCTCTTTCTGATCTTAATCTCTCCAGCTCTTGCTTTGCCTCTTCTGCCATTTTCTCCACGGCATCGACCTTTTCCCTTTCAATTGAGAGTTGTTTCTCAAAGCTGGCATTAATATCTTTCTCAACTTGAGCTACTAGAGCACCATGTGCAGCAACTGCATTTTCTGCCATTGATTCTGCTTCAATCCTTGCAAGCTCCTCACTTACTATATCAGAAGCCTCCCCAGTTGCAAGAGCAATGGCAGCTTGTGCTTTTGTTACAGGCTTATCCGGCTGGAAAAGCCTTGTATATCCTTTAAGAAGCAAAGTTAGTTTTAAAATGGATACGTCAACCACAAAATTTGAATGTTTTGCAAGGAAAAACAGTTTACGAATTTCAATAACATGTACCCACCAAATGCTAGAGCTATAATTCCATGCTCTCCTACAGAGAGATCAGCAACAAGGGCAGGACAAGCATCGGGATGGATCTTATCAGTATCTATAAATCCAGAAACTTGGTGGAGCATCTGCATATAGTCAAGCCAAAGTTTGATAAAAATGAGAATTACACACATAAAATTGGAAATGAGGAAACCAAAAAGTCAAGTTTCAGATGATTTGACCTTTCTATCTGCCTCTGGCAACTGTCTTTTCTCGAGGGCCATCTTCCAACTCACAAGATCTTGACGTGATAGGGGGCTGCAGGTTTGGATACAGCATAATAGTAGAAGCAATTTTAGCTCATTTAAGGGGTTGAGGGGAGACCAACCACAAACCAAAGAGAGCCAGTCAATGCAATTGAATATTTAAAAAGTACTGAGATTAGCCGGTAATAAAAGGCTTTGGCATGAGGCAACATCACATGTTCATGCACTCTTTCAGAGATAGACAATACACTTACTTTAATCTTTAAATGTTGCATACGTGTTTATCAACCTAGAGAATCAGAAACCATGAAGAAAAACAAGAGAACTTCCTTTTAGAAGTCAAAATATATCAGGTGAATGATATATCTAATCAACAAGTGGAAAGATACATAATGATGATGATTAAAATGAAAGAATAATGCAAACGGAAACAAATGATAAAAAGTAAATATCCCTAAACGGTGAATAACCTTTCGGGAGAGAAATAAAAAGGACCCTGGTCTTCATCAAAGGAAGAAAGAATGTCATGTCTCGAAAGTTTGCTTGAAATCAGTCCAGCTTCTGCCAAACCTGAAATATATAGATGAATTAGACAATATAACAAAAAAGCTCTTATCTCAAAGTCAAACATCCTACTGACCTTGAATAGATGCAAAATCAGGATCTTCGGGAGTAATATCATCAAATGCCAACTCAGTAACATTCTCTATATACATTGCTGGATATACTTTAGATGTTGTGTTCCTATGGATGAAGACAATTTAATTGTATCACCAGTTATATTCAGGTAAAATTATAAATCAAAAGGTTAACCAATTCAAGATCCTAAAGTCCAAATCCTTCGGTGAACTATAAGCAGTGATAGTTACCTTGAAAGAGCACTGCTTGCAGACACCAGCCAACGAGCATATTCCCGACGTGTACATAGATCACTAGGTTCAACCTCAGCCTCTATCACCTGAAGAATTTACAAACTTTAAGATACATGATTCAGTTATTATAACCAGGCTATATTGTACTTCAAAAAACCTAGGAAAATTGGTCCATTATCTTCTGTGTCAAAACCCCTAGCTGTGTGTTAGCCAGTCGGAAGCTACAGGCTCTCAAGCGGTATAATTATTATTTTTTCCGCAAAGGTAGCGGTATAATTATTATTCAGACAGTAGGCAGAGTAGAATATGCTAAGAAAAATGCAACAAAACGAACATTCTGATGGGCCTGAGTTTGGAAATGCATCACACAGTACCTTTAAAACTTGCAGTGCTGACAATGCCTGCCCCTGAACCTGATCCACAACTGCAGGAACTAGGACCTTTCCAGGAAGTGTTTTTATAGCTGCAGAAGCCAAAGGAGCAGGAACACCTGCAGAAGAAAATAAAATCCCTTGTAGTTCCGGTTTGGCAGCAGTACTATTCATGATAGTTTCATGATCTTTCTCTTGAACATCAACCAATGGATAAGCTGTGACAGAGACAAATGCTGCTTCAGATAATCCTCTTTCTATTTGCTGTTCTAAGGTTGATGTAGTTGCCTCAGATAAGAGCCTTTCAGTTTTGGTGGGGTTCAGAACTTGTTTAGATGATTCAGTCACAGTCTCTCTGTCAACAAATCCTGATTCCTTGGCTGTGTCGCCAGACACGCTAGAAAGTTCATGCAACGAAGAATCTGAAATTTCATTAAGAGGCCCAGGTGGTTCATACTGGTTGCCAGAATTATGGTTTGATGTACTATCATCATAGAGTGGTAACTTCTCAGGTACTAGGTTCATTTTATGCTCAGAGCTGAAATCATAATTTTCACTAGTGTCAGGTGTTTCATCCTGAATATCAGTTTTAGGGTTTAATGAATTAGTATTAGAATTAGAAGAGTTATCTGGGCCATCTTTCAATATGTTCATTTCAGGTTCAGAATTTAAGACTTCTGTACCAACAGCATGACAGTCGTTTCCATCTTTAGAACCGGAAGCTACACTAGAATCAGTCTCCATAAGTGAACTCAAACTTCCGGCAGCAACTGACGTAACAGCTGATGGGGAATCAGATTGGAAATCTTCTTGGAAGGAAGCAACATTATTGACATCATTATTGCTGGATGAAGATTCAACATCATTTCCTGATAACTTCTCGACATCAACACCATCACCAACTGTATTTTTGTCGAGATCTTCATTTTCTGTATATGAAGAAGATTCCTCATGATTACCTGTTTTACCAGCGAGAGTTCTATCATCTGCATTCACACTGTTATCTTCTTTTTCATTTTCACCCAGCCTATCATTTCCAGTATCAGAGTCCAATAATAATTCTTGCTGCGTACTTAAGGCCTCCATTTGTGGCTTTTGTCCTACAAATTATAATTGTAGTAAGAAGAATAAGAAAAAAAAAGGTCGGATTACAGAATTAGGGACAATAGTCTTTTGTTTTTTTTTTTTTTACAATAAACATTTTATTGAATTGGGGACGATAGTTTATAAACAAGAGTATGAAATAAAGCCAAATGACTGCTTGCACATAGAATGAAAACATTCCTCGGTCACTCTCTCAACTAATTCAACATCAAGTCTGTTATAGCCACAATATGCAAGTTAGAACTTACTGGAACTATTCTGCTTGCTTATTGACCATGCTGCAAAGGTGATTCCCGAAACAAGAATGAATCCAGTAATTCCAATTCCCACCAACCCTGAAAGAAACTACTTCAAAACCATTACTGAATTAACTGATAGCGGAAAACTAAAAACATAAATGAGCAGTCAAGCACATAAGGTTGAAAATTCTTAAACTTCATCCATACGAAAATCTCAAAATGAAAAATTGTTTCCAGGAACTATTAAACATCATTATAGGCATTGCCAATCAACGTGTTCAACAACAAAGTGACCCAACTTGATAATCAATTGATATTTACCATGTCATCAGAACCACATTAACAGCAAGAGTTTTTTGTTACTAAGATAACGGCAATGTAACCCAACATGGGGCGAGAAGAATTTCCCCAGCAATTTGTTCAAATCCTATATAGCCGGCTCTCCTTCAAAAATAGCAAGAAAAAGAAAGGCCCAAGATAATAGAAAATTACAGCTCCATAAGACATTGAGATTCTCGTTTCCCCCTTCTTCTCAGCAATCAAACAGACCGCAACGAAAAATCATAATGAAAATTTAAAAAGTGCAGTACCTCCAAACCACGTCTTTCTCCGCAAGTCCAAAACCTCCTCCCCGGAATCCGATTCCGACCACCCTGAGAATCCATCGCCTGTCGAATCCGATCGAGCAAAACAAACTCCACTACGGCGCTGCCCATTTGCTCTTTCGATTATCGCGCCATTATAAACAATAGGATAACAAGTCATGCGGACCCGAGGATCCAGCTTCCTCACTCTCGCCCGAACAAGAACTGAAGGGAATTTCGCGCAATTCTTGCAATTCAGCGCTAGCCGAAGCTGGAGAGAGATCGGTGAACACGTGGCAGGAGTGGAAGCCATGAAAATTCCTACTCCAATAGCAGATTGAACAACTCGCAAGAAATTGAAGAAGTTTGAAGAAAAGGGTCGGATTCAGGTAGCTTTGCAGATAATTTAAGCATGAATTGGGAAAACAAAAAAACGGGTTGAATTGCAGAAAGTATGGAGTAAAAATGAGTAGGGTTTTTGGTGGTTAAGAGGGTGGAAGAAAAGGAAGACTTTTTAGTTATCTTTCTATCCCAACGAAGAAGAAGAATGTTTTTTCTTCCTCCTTATGTTTCCCGTCTGTCGTCACTTCGAAGGTTGAACAAGGTAACTCCAAGGAGACAAATTAATTGGATATTATTTTATGTTAAAATTAATTAATTAGATCAAGAGTTTTTCCTTTTCCTGTTCCATGCGTTCAATATTATTACTTTGAGAGTTAAATAATCGATAAAATGGTCTATGTGAATTATGAACTTCATTACTACTACTGTTGCCTTGTGAATTTTTTCTATTTTTAGAATTTTCCTTCACTAACTGCCAACAAAAAACAGATATATATCTACCATTAAAAAATTAGAGTTTGAACCTCTATCCTTACATACATCAAATAAATAGAAAAAATAATATGAGTAAAGGATCTAAAAAAGTCATAAAGAACAACCAAATATATTTATATGAAGAATTAGAATGTCCTCAGTACCAACAAAAAAAAAATAGATAACCACGATTTCAATTGGATGAAAATTTTCAAGCTAAAAAGAAAACAAAAGGGAGAAAATATAGTAAACTATGGAAGCTTTAATCTCAATAACTTTGCGTGTTAGTCGAGTTGAAGACTTTTTCTTTCGAGATATAATAACGTTGAAGGGTACAGATTTGAGACCACGACTTTTTAATAAAATATAAATGTATTAACGAGTTAAATAGTACTTAGGTTGGCAAGATGACTTTTAAGCAGAGAAGGAACAACTTTAATTCCACTCCCAAAACAAGTTTTTAAACGTCAACTGAATGAATGCTTAGAATTATGAAAAACTGAATCCTAACAGTTAGAAATCTGGACACCAATTGTCGACCCAACGGTGTTTTCCTTCCATTGAGCAGGAAACCCGTCTCGACAAAATTGATCCATTTCGAACTCGAAGGTTTGAGAGTTCCACCATAGAAAGTTAAGGCCAGCCATAGCTAAATCTTCTATGGTACATAGACAACTGGTTTGGTTTGCTCGTTAAGGCAGCGACCATAGTAACATGAATCATATCATACATTTTTCTGTTACATAGACTTCCACAGGAAAACAAATAGGAAAATTAGTTGTCTAATTTCAGCTATGAAACATACCGCAAAGACACATATGAGAACAGAAAAAATAAAATAAAATGAATACATTTTCCACTTGGAAGTTCACATTCTATAACTGCTGTACCCCTTCTATGTTCAATGAGGCATCTCAAGAAATCATGTCGCAAACTACAGCAAATAAAATTGTGAATACAGAAGTTCCCTAATTTTATAATAATCCTCACATAAGGGCCCTTCGATGACAACTTGCTGAGTACCAGAACCGCCACCCTGCATAAATATGGAGATAGTATTAGCCAAACAACATCACTACAAGCAAACATGCATTTCATTTGTGGTATGGAGCCGAAGCATGGTTCAAAGTCGGTAAGCAATTTTCATTTTTATTTTTTTGATAACTAGGAGTCGTAGCTTTGCTTTCCTGTACTCAAGGGTTTTTGGTATTAAGTTCACCGGAGGTTCGAAGTTGAGACCTCTAAGCCAGTATGACCAAGAGATCCCAAACCTTGTCAACCGGGCTACCCTTTGGGGAATAATCCGGTAAGCAATATTAAAAGTCATATCCAATTTGTCTATTTTCCCAATATTTTAGAATTCCTCACCTTCTGACTTGCATCTGCAACCTTGCGTATTGTGACATACTCACCGCATCTCAAAGCACCCCCAGCAAATTCCACCTGCAATGCACATAGGATGACACTTTTCTTACTCGCTCCATTGCGGATTTAGTGTCTCTACATGTCAAAAAGGGGATATTTATTCCCTTCAAGAGGGAGGTTCACAAGCAAAGATACCTGTATTCCCTTGCTGGCAAGAAATTGTTTGTAGTCAGCCATCTTTAAGTCACCAACAAGAACAGATTTATGAGGCAAAGCAGCCTTTGAGAGGGGAAGTAAAGACAACGTTCCATTCTCAGTCTTCCCTACTTCAGCATCAAGCCAAGCGATTTCATAATCTCCAAGCTGTACTTGAAATTATGTCAGACATCATAAGGAAGACTGCTTACACTAATGTAAAGAACAA
Organism: Momordica charantia; assembly: GCF_013281855.1. Taxonomy (NCBI): domain Eukaryota; kingdom Viridiplantae; phylum Streptophyta; class Magnoliopsida; order Cucurbitales; family Cucurbitaceae; genus Momordica; species Momordica charantia. The sequence continues at coordinate 889,579 of NW_028275158.1, forward strand.
GTTAATTTTGGAAAGAAAATTGCATGGGTATCCAAAACTTTACCTTCTTGAACAGCACATTACTCATCAGTTTCTCTGAAAGTTGTACCTGAAATTCAAGAATCGGAGATTTTGTTAGCTTCAATATATGAAATCACAACCTGAAAAGGAAATGAAGAGTCTCGACTGTACCCTACCTTATATGCACACAGATCAGAAGTCACATCAATCGTCTCTTCAATTTGGGGGGCATAGACATGGGGACAGACGTTTTTTAGGCAATGTTGCTTAAGATGCTCAGTGGCCTCAGCAGTTCCATGCACCAAAACCTTCAAACAACATTTATAAAAAGAGAAAAAAAATCAAATGGTTGGTCATTGATATAAGTAATTTTTGGGGTAACGCTGAACAATGCTTAATGAAACAACAAAAAGATATCGCGAGTACACACAACGTGGATCAATATCCAATCAACTCATAGGAAATTTCTCAGAATATACCAACTCAGCTACACTGAGCTTTCTTCCTACAATCTATAGTTACAAATGTCACAAACTTATTTATACACAACGCAACAGCAGTTATAAGAAAACACCATACAAGCTTCAAGGGAGCAACGTGGGAGAGTATTGATTTAATTGATCTCCCATCTGAACGACCTTCAAAATCCATGTAATGCAATGAACATTTCACTTGGACCTGGACAGGGAAATTGTAGAAACATATACTGCGTCAGGGTCAGTAGATAAATAACTTGATTGTATCTCCAAATTGAACATGGGAACAAAGATGATCAATGGAAAATATAAAATTGAGCACTTGGAAAAAGAAGTGACAGATCAGGGAAAAAAAATTTTCATTAACTCATTATAACTTCTCCATAAGTAAAAGGTTTTACTATAAAGAACCTTTATATATGTTTTATATATTTTGGTGACAATAACATCAAATTCACATTCATGTGACTTCAACCGACAAATATAAACCTTAAAAGAACTTTAATCAGAGAACAACTTACTGTCAATTCGTTAGATACAACTTTTGAAGGCTTCATATCCAGGATCAGGTTAGCAGCAGTTTCATCTAGTTTTCCATCCACGTCCCCACCAGCCTGCAAGTTTGGTTCTAGTAAATTTGCAATCCATTCACAATGCAAATGACAAAGGGCATAAAATTCAAGTTCATTTAACTGTGAGCTATTAATGACAACAAATTTTAAACCCAAAAAGTATTGGCTTCTCATCCAACCAAAGAAGAAAAGAAACTCATTCTCAAAATTCAAAGCAAACAGGATATTATATTCAATGTTTAACAAAATGGTTTCTCTTCTCAGAAAACAAAAAAAACGGTTCCCTAAATTATACTACAAGGAAGGACTTCATCAATGAATCTTACATGCATCGCTGCTTGGTCCATGTCTTCATCCTTAATTACATAATCATCAGGATTTATTACTTCACCAAAATCATCCCATTCGGAAGTGTTTTCATAAAAGGGAAACATTGGAGCAACGCTTGTTGAAGGAGGAACGAAGCCATCAATTAATATATCTCGATATGCACTTACATGTGAACCACCTACTGCAAGATACAATCAGACAACCAATTAATTCCACTAAAAATTATTAAAACATATGTTATAATTCCAATAGAAAAAACATTCATCGACAAGCCTGGAGAATTGCCACAGTTTAAACCCACTAGACGTCCATTGACCAAATATGAAAAAATGCAGGAAGATTTTACAGCTAAGTGTAAAGAAATGAAAATTGATTCAAAGCAAATCATAAGAATTCACAGATCAGATTGATGATTGTAGTGAAGATAAGGATCTCCTTTTCTACTTGCTTTGATCGCATAACTGACAAAATCTTAAGTCTAATAGATGTAGAAATCCATTTCGGCTGCCACTGGATGCATGTAAGTTCGGACTAAGAAAAGATAATGACAACCAAAATATCTGATGTAATTCAAATAGTTGTGTTGTGTCCAAGCAATAGTTGACACTAAGTAATAGATCAATGTCTCAGGGGCATTTATAGCATTTATATCCTCCAGCAGCATTTAAAAATAACAAAAAAAAATTAATTGAAGCAGAAACCTGACACATCTAATGACCCTTATAACTCAACAAACTATATTGCAGATCATGTTCAATTAAGGTCATGACACATCAAATGACCCTTGTTAGAATATAGAAAGTTCAAAGTAACCTACATAAACTCGGCATTCAATGTTTCCATAACAGAGTTCGGGAAAACTTTTTGTTTAATGTTTCTATAACCAATTTCATTTTCACTTAAAATATCTTTGCCAATTCAAGTAGACAGTTTGGATGATCATAATTCCTAACTGTAAAAAGTTTGCACGCTCTACAAAACTGCAGATCATCGTACCATCTGGTGATGCATTACTGCTAGCATCAATGATCATTGGATCACCAGTATCATTATCAGTTCCATGAGATGCTTTGGATTGTTCCTCCTTGAGCAAACTAGCCTTAAGAGCTTCTTCCTTTTTCCTGTTTTGCTCTTCTTCATAAGCAAGTAGCTCGTCTCCAGCCAAAGGAACTCTCTTAGACACAGTTACCTTAACAGCTTTTGGAGGTGGATCTGCTTGAAGCATACGAGCCAAAGTGGCAAACTACATTTTCCAACTGAAGGGGTTACACATTCACAATACAATGTAGGAGTTATAAGAGTTCAACGAAGCATGCAGTTTAACATGCTAGTAGACGCAGAAAAAAAACTACATAATTAGTGTTCCAACTTCCAAGCACAGTCCTAGCAAGGCACGCACATGGCACTAAGAGTATACTAAAAATAATTATGGCACTAAGAGTATACTAAAAAATAAATTGTCACTGACTATTGCCAGAAAGACCATCTACTTGGAAATTAAGATAAAATGGGATTAAACATAAAATGTAGTCTTTCCTAGAAGAACTAAGAAAGCAACTTGGAATAAGATTAAACATGTTGTTGTTTTCAATGACAGAAACCTCTCATCTAATCTATGGAAGATTTTTTTAAAATGGAAATAAAGATGGAACAGCATTCTTGCTAGTGTTACAAATAAATTTTGGAGAACAGCCAATGAGTTCCTAGGACTGAAGACTGATAGAAAACCAAAACATGAAAAATCACTAGAAAGGTCTGGAATGCTAACCAAGTAAACAAGTTACTGAAGAATACCTGGCCTTTCTCAGAAAAAAGCACGAGATTTTTGGCATCATTTGCCCACTCAACAAAAATGTCATGTGAGTAACCAGCTTCCAAACTAGCCATTGATGCTAGAACAACCTATAAGAGATATGACATAAAAGGCAATTCATTTAAATGTCGAGCAAAAGGAGGTAAAACATTGAGCAAAATCAACAATTTATTGCAATTAACCTTTGGACCATCTGGAGCATTATCAAGTTCACTTTTATTGATTAGAAGGGTCACATGCCTGCAAGATTTGGAGCAACTGCCTGGTAAGAGTTCTTAGTTTCACTCATATCACTTCACAGCACTCTGCTAAATTAAAATTTATTTTAGTCTCAATTTCTAAAATCAAAGGCAACTAGAGCATGTTATAAAATATGAAACACTTGAACCCTCAAGGCAACGGGATTTACTTGCAACTATCCCCTTGTCTGTGCTCCTTTCTTTTTAAATGAATTTTCACTTTCCTACCGAAAGAGAGAAAATGTAACACTTAGAAGAATACTTACTTGAGAAGAAAAGCATTGTTCCGTGTGTGTTCAAAAGACTTTGCTATTGTATCACTCATCCACTCCAGGAAACTCTTGATATAATCAATTGTGCTTGATGAAACATAAGTTAAAAAGTAGATGGGATAATTTAAACTTTCTTCTTCCCAGTACTGCAATAATAACAATGATTTATCAATGAGACTGAACATTGCTTCTTAGTTAACACGAATGAAAATTTTTACAACAAAAATAGATTAAAAGACAAAAGGGGTTTTATCGTCCCCCAACTAACCCATTCCAAAATTTGAATAAGCTCCAACACTCGCCCAGCAGTATCAACAGGAAGTAACACATTTCCATTAGCTCTTAAGGTCTTCTGGATAGTATCTATGTTAACCAAAATGGTAACTTTCATCAACAATTATTGGCAAAAACTACTAATCATCCTTAACAAAGGACTTTTAGCATAAATACACTTTTTCCCCGCAAGCAGGCATGGAGGCTGAGGGGAAGAATGAGGCAAATGATGGAATCTCTTGCAGATGCAATGAAGAATTTTAAAAACCTAAAACAGATTTTAAGTACCTCCGAATTCTTTGTCCTTTTGGCGTCTGTAAGGTTGATTATTTAGAGCATTATAAGCATCAGTTATCAATACAGCAGGTCGCACAAATGACTCTAAAATGGTTCCGTTCAGATGCCTGATAGTAAGTTAAAATAAGTATCCTTGTATTATCTTAATGCAAGTGATGGTGCTTGTAACAACAGTTACTATACCTTTCCTTGCGGTGGTTGAAGTCAACAGCATATATAACATCTTCTCCATCCTTAGTTATCTTCCATAGGGTTCCCCCCAAAAGATGCCCAGCCACGTGAGGTGCAATAACTATTCCCTCTCCTTTGCCTGTCATTAAAATATTAGAGAGGAGTTTTTTTAAAATGAAAAACCATACTTTCATTGAGAAACATGAAATTAAAAACAATGGCATAACAAGAAACCAGCCCCTCATAAGGAGTCCAAACTAACAAACAGCTCCCATCCAAAATAATAAAACCTAACCGATATTACAAAATGGTTTAGTAACAGAACCCTACAAAGAGGCATTAAATCTAACAACCTCCCACACATCTTCCAAGACTTCTTCACCCCTCTAAAAATGCCTCTCAAGTCATAAACCCACCAAAAATAGCAAAAAAACAGGCCTGCAAAAACACTCAAAAGGGAGGAAAATGAAGAATTGCCTCTATCATAGAACAACAATCTCTACTGCACACCCACAAGATCGCAAAAGCCAAAGGAAAGAGACTCTATACAGCCTAAGTATTTGAGAACAACCTAAGTAACGGTAAACAAATAATAAGCCATAACCTTCTTCCTGATTAGCATTCAATATTTGCCTTTTGGTCTTTACTCTCCTTTTATTTTGAGACATCTACTTCTTTTATTGAAAATATTGAGTGGTTTCTGGTTAGTTCTTGTTTTGTTGGGCTTTTGGGCCTGCTCCACATAATTTTTTTTGGTTCTTAATGAAAGTTTAGTCTCATCTTAAAAAAATAAAATATATATCTATATTAAAAGAAAAAAGGAATTGCCAAGTCTTAACAACAAATTTCAACAAATCATCACATCGCTATACAACTATAGAGAACAGACATTTTAATCTAAGTAGTATGGCCATGTTTTATATAAGCTGGATACCTTAACAATCCAACACTAATTGGACATTCAAACTCAATTGTTAAATCTCTTTATACTATTTTTTTTAATTTCAAACAGATACAAACAAGTTCATGCATGAGATACAACAAAAATAAGAGAGCAAAGTAATTTTGTTAATAAGAGACAAAGGCATTGAAGAACAAAATGTAAACAAAAGGACGGATGACTAGGGTTCAAACATTAAACCATTTAAGCATATCCATTGTATGGAAATATTTGATTTTAAATTTCTTTTTCTTTGAAGACATTGAATCCTTAGAAATATGGTTATTTGGTTTTCCATTGCTTTTATATGACATTGTTGTAAAATGCAGCATCATGGGAAACATGTCATTGGCATCTTTAATTGCCCATAGGAGACACATATTTCAGCAAAATTGTTATTGTCATGTAGATGTCCTTCAGTTTTTTTCCTTTTTCTTTTCTGTTTAGAAAATGACAGTCATTATATTCATAACATATCATGTCATATCTTATTTTTGCTTCTTAGATGAATGAGTGACTGAGTTTCCAAGATATATTAGGTGAGGTCATAATCAAACATACGGCATTATTAACCAACCGAGAGAGAGAGAGAGAGATTGACTAACTTTGATCTTAAATAAACAAGACCGAGAATAGCCACCTGAAAGATGATGATTCTGGGAGTATGTTAGTCTGGTTACAACTTGGAAAGCAGAATCGATATCATCCAATGTAAATAGATCAAACTCCGATACTTGCTGCAGAGGGGAAAGGGTAGGCGTCCATATGGCAACACCCAGCACAAAGACAATTAAGAAGAATCCATTGAATGAAAAGCTAGTGAAAACACCAATCAGTAATCAATGGCAAATATGAGATGCAGAAACTATTATTTTGACTCAAATATAAAAGGATTACTCATAACAAATGGGAATATGAATTGTCAGCATTACATTACATTAGCATCCATCTTCAAATGAAATACAGAACTTGGTTCTGATAATGATCCGCGATTCCCCACCCCACCCCCCCCCCCCCCCCCCCCGAATCCACCACAAACAATCAAAAATAAGAAAAATGACAAGAAATACAAAAAACTTTATGGGGCCAAGCCCACATATAAACTGGACCTAGACAAGTTAACTGCAAAAAATGTCATATACAAAATTGACAAAAACTTGCTACGTCAGTCATCACTCCCATAATTGTGGGAGTATATCACGCTCACAAGGCTACAAAAGAACTTCATTCTTTACTTCACTCCAAACTTGAGTGCAAGTCTTTTTTCAAAGTCGGGGTAAATAGTGCAGTAGCTTGTTTTCATTTGGTAAACTAATAGCATTTAGGAACCAAATTACATGAAAAACTCTTACCTTCCTAGCAATATACTGATCATACATTGTAAGAAGGCCCAATCGATACACGGGTTCAGTGGAAAAAACTGGAGCAGCAAGTCCAAGCTGTTTCATGGCATAAGGAAGGGCACCAAGGTGAAGTGTATCAGGATGTGATATCAAAACTGCATCTATCGTCGATGCCACCCTGAAATACCACAATTATGCATTAAGGCCGATGGACATAAACAAAAATCAAGTATATAGCCCATTTGTTGAGAAGCCTTTTATCCAGTGAGCAATTATCCCTTCTTTTCCCTTTAATTCAGTAAACCCGTTCTGTTCAAAATGAAGTACGACTTCTAAAGAAAGTACTCCACTGCTTTTCAGCCAGCAGCATCCGGCATTCATATGGTATTAAGTAGCTTCCGTGCATGGAATTTAAAAATTAAGCTCAAACAAAACAAATTGCGAAGAAAAATTGAGAAAGCGAACCTGGAGAGAGGTTGAAGAAGAGCAGGGTCGAAGTGGTCGTTCCAACCACAGTCAATAAGGAAGTTGAAGCCGTCGACGGAGACCAAATATGATAGAGGGTTTTCATTGTAGACCCCGCAAAGAGGCGTCACCTGAACAGAGGTTCCCATTGCTATCTAGCTTCCAAGCTCTCTGCAACTCCCTCCTCGCTTGGGGGGGGCAAGAAGGGTTTAGGGAAATTGGAGGGGCGGTATTTTTTTTTTTTTTTTTTTTTGGTTCCAATCAAGCAACACGGCGTCGTTCGAATCAACAGATTGGAAATGGACCATAATGACCCAACAGGTTTTTGGTTTAAGAAATTGACCGAAGTTAGACAATTATATCCCTTGTTTTAAATGAAACTATAGTACTCTCTTTTAACCTTTGCATTCTCAAATTTGGGAGGAAGAACAACTGAAATTTTTTGCTCTCAAAATCTTCTGACTCTCATGTGGGATTTCAATAGTTTTCTCAAATCTGAAGTTCGAATCGATTCCCTTCACTTATAGAGCTAATTTTTTTTCCGATAAATAGACGTAGTTTCCAGCAGTTATACCATGATTTTTAGATTAAGGTTTCAACAATTTCTAAATGTGGTAATGTTTTTTTTTTTTGTCAAAAATGAAGATTGATTTCCATTTGCGATGGGGGTTTCTAGTTTCTTGATGAAAACTTGGGCTGAGTTTTGCCATGGAAATAAAGCACTGGTTCAATCTCACTATGGAGTCAAAAGTGCAAAGATCGACCCAAGTCTGATTCAAGTTCAGTTCGAAGTCAACATTTGACTGGTCCAATCCAACCATGTCCTTCCGAATTGGATTGGATTTGAAATTTTGTTTTTTAATGGGCCAATTCATTCGAGTTTCATTTGGACCGGCCCAAATGTCAATCCAATATAATCAAATATAATAATACAATTATATACACATTCATATGACACATCAGAGATTAAGATAAACTAAAGCCAAAAGTTAATAATGAATTAAAAAATACCTATATCACCGAATTTCCCATGATTATATTTAGAAAGCGGCAATTGAAGTTGAAGTGCAATGAAACGATAATCCTCAAGTTTCCCCCACCCCAAAAAGAAAGAATCCAAAGAACGAAAAGTGGTATAATCTTTTTTCCTTTATCCACACCAGAGTTGAAGCATCCTTTTCCCATCTCACTAATGACTTGGGCATTTAAACAGAATTTTTGGTAAGCCGTGCAGCAAATTTTCCATACAAATGACAAATTTTCTGACCAATGTTTTCAAATAAGGATAGCATTTGATACAGCAAATGACTTTACAACTCCCTTCATGAACAAAGGAGGTGAGCAACTCAAACTGTTTCTACTTGGCGTGCTTTATCGTTGGGGCTCGGCAAAGGACCTTCCCATAACTCAAAAAGATCCTTCCTTACCCAAGAGATGGCAATAACAGGCCCTAATGTAGAAGGCACCTGCAGATACCAAAATTAATAAACAGTAAGAAGCAGATTAGTACCAGGGACTGAATCCCCAAAAAGTACCCAAAAGGTACCTAGGATCATGATTGAGGAAGTATTTGTAACAACAATAATTCATGATGTAAAAAAAATCCAGTGACTCTCTCGCATTCCAAACACCTCAAGAGGTACCCTAGGAAAAATGCTCGTCATCGTGTATAGTGATTGAGCAAGTATTTATAACAACAATAACACGGGATGTAAAAAGAGCCAGATACTCTCTCTATATCACTCATTCTGAAAAATAAAATCGAAAAGCCACCTAGGAAATGTTGGGTCTTAATATATTATGATTTAGGAAGTACTTGTAACAACAAAAACTCGGGATGAGAAGATCCATGGGGCAGGCAGGGACTCTCTCTTTCTCTAAAACTTTTAAGTGTCACTTATCTAACTAGTTCATACTTCAATGGAGGAGCATACTTATGTAACTAGTTCATACTCTTTCACCAGTAAACTAAGCTGTTTATAAGAAAAATATGCATGCATGAACGGCCTAGAAAAAATGAAACGACATTACCAGATATAATAGAGCAGGTTGAGGTGAGTGAGTCAAAACGCCAGCTGCTAGAGCAGTCACCAGCCCAATGGCATATCCAGGCAGGGCATACCAAATGTACTTGTGTCCTCTTGTGTGGATATCTGAGAGATTGACTGTGTCCCTACTCTTCCGATGATCAAAACAAAGAACTAGAGCTAGAAACATGGCAGGAATTGCCTACAGTTTGAAACAACAAATATTACACAAACACCTTAGTAAAAGACTGGAATTGATCAGGATAGAATAGAAACACTTTTGTTCGAGTTGGAAGAGTTTTCTTTTTTTCTTTTTTGGGTAATTTTCCCTGGTTTGCATTGAGGGATTTCATCCCCTCTATAATCTCATATTTTTTAGAAAACTAAAATATTCCAATCAAACGTACCCACACAACAAATATGTGATTCTATATCATGAAACCATACCTTTGGGATATTTCATTCATCCGGAGGATTATGTTTTTATTTTAGAGGAAGAAAATCTTACAGCAATAGATTCCCAAAATTTCCAGATGCATGCAAGAACGTTTAAAGAGTCTAAGAGTCTTGAGAAAGAAATAGTTCATTTATAATAGAACATAATGTTGAGCTGCATGGTTCTCTAACCTTGATAAACATGGTAATTGTATTTTCATGGGCAGATTGCTCATTTCATTAAATCTTCTAAATGAATAATGAACAAACAAATAAAGATGCAAAACTGAAAAACACAGAATACTGCCAACTGCATGGTTCTCTAACCTTGATAAACATGGTAATTGTATTTTCATGGGCAGATTGCTCATTTCATTAAATCTTCTAAATGAATAATGAACAAACAAATAAAGATGCGAAACTGAAAAACACAGAATACTGCCAACTGTCATTGGAGGAATTTATATGAAAAAAGATAGTGCAAGGGAGGAAAATATAACTGTATAGTGCATACCATATCACCAAGACCAAGCATCATGAAATCAGTGGCACTTTTTCCTGGAATGACTCCTCCAAGTAAGTTCCTTGGAAAAACTATCTTCACAGGTAACTCCAGCTTCTTAGTTATCAATTGCAGACCAGGAAGACTTAAACTGTTAGCAACTGTGTGAACAGGATTTGACGCTTGCTGGGTTGCAACAGATACCATTACATTTGCCCCAAAGAATCTCTCAGAGAAGAAAACCCAGAATATATCATATACAAAGAGACAAACGAGGAGCATTGCACATATTTTAACATTAGGAAGACGTACATGGCTGACAAATGCAACACATATTGAAATTCCTAACAAATTGTTCAATATCCAATGCCCAGAAACAAGCCAAGCTGCAACTAGACCAGAACATGCCAACAACAATAACCCTTGAATTCGTGTAAATGACTTGGAACAACACCTTGATACATAAGGATCAGCCAATCCAAACTGGGACTTTAAATAGGTCATGTAAGGAGATAAACAGAAGAAGAGGGATGAAACAGAGGCAACTGCTGTGAATGCAGTAAGAAGTTGGGACACGGAAGAGAACAGGTAGAACATCAAAAGCAAACTGCAAGAACTCATAACTGGAATCATTAGCGCTTGGGACCTGTCCAGCGTAATGGATGCTTCTGAAAAGTCACGATTTCGCTCCATTTCCTTCCCATAATTTAGGGCCCGGAAAGCAGATCCAAATGTAACAGCCACTGCAGTCACAATGAGAGTGACGGGTGCAGGCTCAAGCAAATATATAAGTTTCCACATGGGCTCCATAATGAACTAATTAATATCCAACTTCCTTGTCTATTTCAATACTCCTAAAATTGTAAATTTGGCAACCAAAGTTGCATTCTTTCTCTGATGTAAGCTTGACCAGAGAAATTCATGCAACCTGCAAGACCAAAACATCCATTCATTAACAAAAGAAAAAAAAAAAACAAACACACACACACACCAACCAAAACTGAAAGAGTGATCTTCTGAACAAAAATGAAAAGGAAACTAAAGTCCTGTCTTCACAGCCATCTGATTGATTCTAGAGCATACGTAGAAATGTTCAAACTATAAACTGTCCCATGTTGTTATTGGTTATGACCTTACGATTAATACTTCGTCGAAATGGTCAGTTAAGAGTGAGCAATAGGTGAGAGTAGATAAAGTGTGGATTGTAGAATTTCCATAAGAAAGTAGTTTTAATTGCTCAATACAATAATCAATAAATTTGCACTAACTCAAATATGAAGAACCATTTAAAGCTTTCAACATGTCACACTCTTTAAGGTCCCAATATGCAACATATGGATGTTATGGGATTTCTAAAATTGAAAATGGAGAAGGGAAAAATCAAAATGGGCAATAGAAAAATCATCAACGAATAAAAACACATTTAAATGAATAGCTGACAATCAACGCAGTCAGTTTCCATCCAACTTACAACTAAATCACTGGAACAGAAATATTGGATCAACATTAGGTCAATTAACCCAATAATTTACCGGTTAGGACAACTACGAACCGTCGTAAAGATTCAAATAGTAATTTCTGGAAACAATTCCTCGGCTTCCTCAGTAGCCAGACAAAAGGTCGACGAGACCTGGAAATGCAACTCCCATTATCCTTCAATTCATATATAAGTCTATTGACAACATTTATCCACAAATTAACATATATCTAGGGTTAAAAACACTATAAACAATCAAATATTACGCGTATTGTAGTAAGAACATGAAAATCAGCGATCAAATTCTTGAAAGACAATATGATTGCAAAATTAGGGTTCCTCAAATTCAGAATATTGCAGAGGAAGACTAACCTTGGACTTCGAAGTTCTTCGAACTCAAGAGACCCTCCCTCTCTCCCCCTCTCTCTCTCTCTCCTCCCTCCTCCCCACTCTGATCAGACAAATCCTTTTGCTCGAAGTGGGCAGCTGAGTGGTAAACAATTTTTATTTTGCTAAATTACAGAGAAGCCCCTCTTGGACTGTAAAAAGAAAAGTATTCGCAATTTGATTTTTTAAAAATTGAGAATGTAAAATGCCACGATTCCAAACTTCTTTTTCTATCCTTTTAATACAAGGTACGTGTGTTAGAATACTCAATCAATAATAGATGAGTATCTAATTTTTTTAGTACAATACATAAATATGAGAAATCGACCTTACAATTTCTAGATTGAAGATGTATGTCAATTACCACCATGGTTCTAAATATCCGTCGACATGTCAACATTTCCATCGACATACATGTATTTCTATGGGTTCGACATCAACATGAGGGATGAATCGACATTTCTATTATAGTACAAACAAAATATGAAAAAAAAAATCAATAAAATGTACTAATATATACATAATATTAATATTAATTTTTTTAACTAGTTTAGAAATAGTAAAATGTTTATTTGTTAATTTAAATATTTTTTTAATGATTTTTTTGATATTTATATTTTTTACATAAATATCAATCGACATCGATATTTTATTGATATTTCTATGAAATTGAGACCTCAGTATTTCCATCACAGCGATATTTAAAATTTTGATTACCATTAAGTTATAATCACTTTTACTATATAAGTATCTAACATTTAATAAACGTGCAAATAGATCATTTATTCATGTTCAGGTTAAAAGTCATAACACAAATCACTTTATTTCTTCTAAAATTAAATCCATAAAACCTACTTCATTTCCCTTGCCTGGTTATCTTTACTTGTTTATCACTTTATTTAAACTATAATAATAAAAAAATAACTTTATTTTATATTCTTTTACAAAATTATGATCCAATACAATCAAACTCTTTATTATTCACGCATCACTCAAACTAAATGTTTGATTTATTGCTAAGTTTTTGTATACTGTATTTATGAAAAAACATGTCAGCAAAAAAAATGTGAACATAATTAACAATAGAGCCGTCTTGGACTCTTCCAAAAAATTATTGGATATTTAATCCACGCATATATAATCAAAATTACGCTTATAACATATGGGCTAAAATGACAATTTGACCTATTAGTTGTTTTTTATACATAATTTATAATTGTTTATGGACGGCTGTTCAATTTGATATTATATTTTTATAATTATCTATGTTGGATCTCAGGCTTTTAAATGTTTTACTTCACATGTAAACATAATGATATAATTTATAAATAACACATGCATGAATGAGCTACAAGGAAGTCAACTCAACTGTTTGTCACTTTTCATTTCATTATTTTCCAGCTGGACAAAAATTATTCAACTTTTTAGTTGAGTCTCTCTCTCTTATAAAATTATATTTAGATTATTTTAACAAATTCATTTAAAAAACTATTACAAGCTAATTTTATTTGATACGAATATCTGTTAAAAGAAAAAAAAAAAGTCAAATTACAAAATTACCACGAAACTCAAACAACGTCACTAAGACCGCAGCGCGCGATTAAATAATTCGAGTGGGCATTTAATTTGTGCCAATAATCATTTTGAACCAAATTTGTTGAAGAGTATAATCTTGATTTTTAATACAACAAATTGAGATTTTATATCTCAGCTGGTTAAGTGTTAGATATGAATTAAATATACCAAATTAATCAATTTAGTGATAGATTTATACATCTTTAACAATAAAGTATATATCAGCACATAAACAAGCATAAAATAAACAAAAAAATAAAATACAATAATTTATGTGAAAAAATTCAAATCGAAGAAAAATCACAACTCACAATAAATATTTACTATGTGATAAATTATTACAGTCACACAAAATTCTCTCTCCAACTCTAATTACACACAACATTAGAGTGAATATTGTAGGTTGAGAAAATAAATATAATCCCACAACTATGGGCCTTTTATAGTACTTATAACACACCTCATCTTTGTACATTTTTTATGCGGGACAACTACTTCTGTTTTAATATTTTGCCTAAAAAATAATATATTGTCGTGGGTGTAAATCCTCCATCTCCCTATGTTGTTGTACTAAAAAAATAATTAGGGCGTGAGAATTTAAACATACAACCTCATAAGGAGTAGATTTCATTTATGGTTGATTAGAGAGTTTAATTCAATACATTTGGATGGAATTTGATGAAAACATAAACCAAATTAAAGTTTAACAGTTTATACTAAAATCGTCAAAGCGAGCATGATTTAGCGGTAATTGACATATATCTCAAACTAATAGGTTGTGAGTTCGTCCCCCACCCCTACACGTTGTATTAAAAAAAATTAAACAGACTGTACTAAAATCAATAATTAAAAAAATAGTTTATCCAATCAAGAAGTTGTGAGTTTATTACACTACATTTACATGTTTTCATTTTAACAAAAATGAGATGAGTTTATTACATGTATATCTATCAAAGTTTATATATATATATATATATATATATATGTAATTGAAGTTTTAAATTAAAAAATTAACTTAGAAATATTATTTTCAAAATTCATACTATTGGAATTGGGATCACAACCTAAAAATAGTTTTAAAAATAAATCTGTAAATATTGCCAAACATATATTCACTCAATAAATCAAGAAATAGGATGAACGTAACCTTAATTTTCACAGGACAGACAAAATGGAAAACGGTAATTTGCATTTATAAACAATTTGATATTTACTTTAATTATTCGATCTTGGCGGCATCACGAATTCATTAAAAAAAAAAAACTTGCTCTATTTTCCCGCAATGGCAAATGGCGTAAATATTTGTTCACCGAATGTCAAATTATGAACCCACCACCACGTAATAAAGACAGCCAAGCCACTGAATCACACTGAACCACTTCGTTTGTTCGCCTAACAAAGAAATCATTCCTTCTTCTTCAGTTCTTCTCCTCTTTATATAAAATCCAAACGCGCTCCCAAAACGCAATCTCCGCCGACCGCTTTCGAATGCGACGCCGCTCACCGGCGACGCCCGAAGATGAAGCCGGCCGCCGTCGAAGCTTCTTTCGTAGCTCTGCTTCTTCTTGCTTCAGCGCTGCGGTGGCCGCGAGGCGCCGAGGCGCGCCTCCTGGTCGAGATGACGCTGGTCCGCAACGCCTCTTCCATCGGAGCCCGTAAGTGAAAGACTCCACTCCACACTCGTTTCGTTAAGTCGTTTTATTTTATTAAAATTTGATGGAATTGTGTTTGTGTATTTGGATCAGTTTGTTTGGACGGAAGCTTGCCGGCGTATCACCTGCACAGAGGATTCGGCGCCGGAACGGGAAACTGGCTTCTACAGTTCGAGGTGAATAATTTCCCTTCTCTTTATTTATTTCTTTCCATATTTGGGGAAATGGAATTAAATGCTATTTCCTCCAATGAGCGCACGACACGTCTCATTCCTAGCTGGCGTAATTATTAACCCCACCGGGGAAGTTAAGTCGGATTGCCGTTTTCACCGGGAGTAAAAACAGCACGGGCAATACGACGCCGTTTTCTCGATCCTTTTGCATGCCGTGGGTTGGGACTGTTGTCGGTCGGTGTTCGCAATTTCGCATCGCATATTTATTTATTTATTTATTTCCAATGCTTCGTTGGCGCAAACCATAAGGATTCCGTAGTCAATATATATTATATACGTTAAAATTGTTTTAATTATG
Source organism: Momordica charantia (assembly GCF_013281855.1). Classification (NCBI taxonomy): domain Eukaryota; kingdom Viridiplantae; phylum Streptophyta; class Magnoliopsida; order Cucurbitales; family Cucurbitaceae; genus Momordica; species Momordica charantia. The sequence goes on from NW_028275158.1 coordinate 905,356, forward strand.
TTTCCAAATTTAGCGACAAATTGATTTTTAATATTTTAAGCAAGTGATTAATGCATTCATATTTTGAAAACTTTTAGATTCTCAGCATGTTACATGACAGCCATTGAATTTACTTTTTAAGTTGTAAATTTCCATAGTTATTAAACGGTTATTACAAAAATTATACTTCATTTAAATTATTTTTTTTCTCACACGCATAACTAAAAATGTCATAAGTTTTCATTTCTTTTTAGAATATGGCATAAATTTGACCCTTTTTTAACATATTTGAATTTGAATTTTATTTGAATTAGACTATTTTTAAAAATTTCAAACTTTCTACTCATAAAAGTACATGCATATTTTATGTCACTTAGATAAAGGGCTCCGAAATGAAAGGCAAAAAAGAATTTATGCTACTACATATATGCATCCCCATATATTTACATGCAATTAATATAAACAAGCTTACTAAAGTGTTTCACAAAAAGGCAAAATGATTTATAAAATTTAGTTGCTTATGAATAAATAATAGCTATCTTCGTATTTAATTATTACCATAAAAAAATTGACAGCCTTTTATTTTATTTTTTTTCTCTTTTCTTTTTATTCCTTCATGGTTAAGATGTCTATTTATCAGTAAATACTTAAGTTGGATTAATTCAATATAGACATATTATTAATTTAACCAAAAGATAATATTGGTAGCAAATAAATGAGTGAATTATTTGAGGCTCTGGAATGAATGGGTTGAGTTATTTGATGCATGGTCCCGAGCGGAGAGAATTGAGTAGTGTGCACGAAACTTTGAATTGAAGAAAGAAAGTGACCCTCAAAGCTAACATACCAATATTCAACGACTGCATGAGCATGAATGGGGAAATTAATTATTTCACTGCTTTTGGTTTATTTGCCCTTGGTGGGTCCCCATAATTATACATGTTCAGAGATTAATAATGCACTTTTTCTTCAATGTATGTATTTTAAGTAATCTAGACTGTCAGCTATAATTTAAGATTATTAAAGTTTTTCAATTATTTATGAACCAGACCACAGCTGGTTGGTGATATAGTATGGTCAAACTTTGTGAATGATAGGGCGGAGGGTGGTGCAACGATGTAAAATCGTGTTTGGAAAGAGCGAGTACCCGGAGAGGATCGACTCGTCTCATGACCAAATGGGAAGACTTCTCTGGCATTCTTAGCAATAATGCCTCTCTTAATCCAGGTACATATCTTCTCTCATTAATTCATCTTACTTGAGTTAATGTCATTCTCTCGTTTGAATTGCAAATTTAGTCCCTACATTTTTGGCACGCCCTAAGATTCGGGTGTGTTTTCAACCCAAATAATAATGGATTTGAACATGCATTAAGAAAAATTAATACATTATTTTATAAAAGAAATATGATTGACTAGTTAGTTAGACGACCAGGTTGGACCATCTCCCTCGGAAAAATAAAAAAAGCAAGGGGTAGATATGGAAACTTGGGGGAGAAAAAGGTAAAAAGGTGAAAAACCGAACATAAGGAGAACATGGCCCAGGTTGTAGTAAATTAGGAATTGGGTGGTGTGTGTGTCTTGTCTGTAGGCTTCACGAGACTAAGTTGCTTGTGGCAAAGCTGACAGCTACGGCACTGTATGAATATGATGACCAAAACCAACAAGTAAAAAGTTGTAGCGGCGAAAGCTGAGGTTAATATTAGATTTAGATATTGCACGACAGCTTTGAAATTCTAGTCTGCCATCGTTGTCTGTCTCAAACTCGCAAATGCCACATCTGTCCTTGTTCATATAAGTAAACAACTATTGATATAAAATTCAAAATTTAATAATTACAAGCTCAAGAATATATTAGATACTTTTAAGTTGATTGACTTATCCAACACAAATCTAAGAATTAAATTTATAATTTAATTTTGATTAAAATACTATTTTTGTCTTTGTACCTTTAGTCATGGTTAATTTTAGTCTCCGTATTTTGAAAATGTTCATTTTGGTTATTGTACTTTAAATTTTGGTTCATTTTAGTCCGTGTATTTTGAAAATGTTTATTTTGATAACTTTGGTTCATTTTAGTCCGTGTACTTTGAAAATGTTCATTTTGGTATCTGTACTTTTAAAAAATGATCATTTTAATTCCTGTTTGTAAAATTTTAACACAAATGTTACACATATTAGTATAAAGTATTGTCATTTTAAGAGATCTATCGATTTTAGTAGAGTGTTAAAATTGTAATAGAAAAAAAAGAGATTAAGAATAAAACTAAGCGACCAAATGGTAACTTTTTAAGAATAAGGGAACCAAAATGAACATTCTGAAAGTATAAGGACTATAATGAACCAAAATTGAAAATACATGGACCAAAATGAACATTTTGAATGTACAGGAAATAAAATGAACAAAAATTGAGAGTACAAGGATCAAACTAGTATTTTAACTTTTAATTTTGTTTCACTCTGGCATCTAAACTTTTAAATTATTCATTTTTCCTTATATTCTATTTTGGTCTTTTAACTTAAAAAATATCTATCTTAATTTTTAAACTTAAAAAAAAATTATTTTAATTTTTGTCTTTAGTTTGCTCTCAATTAACATATAGACCTTCAAATACATGTAAGACATACATATATTTGAGCCATGCGAGATAGTTAAAGGCGAGTCTTATGTGCTAAAATAAGAGCGAGGGCTAGAGCAGTACTTTTTGAAAGTTCAAGAAGCAAAACACTTATTTATTAAAAGTTCAAGGCTCAACATAAATAAGTTTATAGATCAAAATAGAAAAAATCTGAAAATAAGATTTAAACCTAAATTTTAACAAAAACTAGACATCATCCGCAGGAGATCCAAATTAAAGTTAGTAGGTCTATGACTCTATAGAAACAGTTCCATTTCTGTAGGAAAAGTCACGGTTGGAACTTCTTTGATCATGGTAGATTGGTCCAGCATTGAGTAATTAAAAGCAATAAATTGCAAACTTAGAGTTCAAATTTTGTTAGTTGAAAATAGATAATTCACAATCGTTGTTAATTTGACAGTAAATTCTGTGATGTTTTATAATCTTGTACTACTCATAGACATTGAATTTGGTGATCTCTTTGGAGCAGATTTTTACAACTGGAACCGTGTGAAACTCAGGTACTGTGATGGAGCCTCGTTTGCAGGAGATGCGTTGTTTGACAATGGGGTAATTTTCTCTCCTTTAATTTCTCACATTATTCTAAAGCTGAGTTTTGAGATTTTTTTTTTTCCAATTAAGCCACATCTAATAAGCTGCTTCCAACAAATGCAGACCTCACTGCTTTATTTCAAAGGCCAAAAAATATGGGAATCCATCATTCTTGATCTTCTCCCCAAAGGATTGGCCACAGCACAGAAGGTATAAATAATGAAACATCAATTTCCTCTTCCCAGAGCCAAGTTTTGAACATGCAACTAATGAAATATTTACAGAAAAATGAAGCTGTTTTGTGATGTTCTGCAGGCTTTGCTTTCTGGTTGCTCTGCTGGAGGTCTAGCAGCCTTTCTGCACTGTGAAAACTTCACCAAGTATTTGCCAACAAACGCCACTGTCAAGTGCTTGAGTGATGCTGGATTTTTCCTTGACTTGTGAGCTAAACTTCATTTTTAAGCAAATGGGTTGTTTGTTAATGAGGTTTAATTAATTCTTCTACTTTCACAGAAGAGATATAGGTTTAAACCACACCATGAGGAACTTCTACAAGGATCTTGCGGCTCTGCAGGTACATTAGTTTTCCCATCAATATCAACACAATTCAATCCTCTTAATTCATGTTGCATTTGCTCAGTAAACTTTTCTTTGGTTGAATATGTAAAACGATGGGAGTAAATCAGGGCAACAGTTGCTAAAGAATACGATTAAACATACTGTAACCTATCAACTTAACATAGTATCAAAGTAGGAGATCGAACTTCTATCATATCATTTTATTCTAATACACCCACGAGTGAGAGCGGGTGTGAGAATATAAATAAATATCATAAAAGTCTTGTATGATTGTGTTCTGAACATATATTAATGTGGTGCAAGGTGTGGATTACAGGGGATGGAGCCAAATCTGAATGAAAACTGCACAGCCTCCTCTTACTACCCAGATTTGGTATTTCTTTATTTTGCCAGGATTTCACATCTCACTTTATTTTACAGTACTAAATGTGGTTCTAAAATTCTTCCCAGTTCTCACTTCATATGTTTACTGTGCAGTGCATCTTCCCTCAGTACTCGTTGAAGTACATAACAACTCCATTTTTCATTCTGAATTCAGCATACGATGTTTACCAAGTAAAGAAAAACTTCATCTTCTTTATCTGATAATGTAATGTGTCACTGCCAATATCATGTCTAATTTGAAGCCCTTCAATCCTTTATATCAAACAGTTTCATCACGGATTGGTACCGCCATCTTCTGATCTGCACGGACACTGGAACCACTGCAAACTCGATCCAGCAGCTTGTAGTGAACAACAGATTGATGTATTGCAAGGTAAAACCCACGTCCCATCGACTAATCTCACGGAATAACAACCTAATTATACTATATATTTTTTTATAAGTTCAACAATTGCGAGGGTGCGGATCAACTCATGACCTTCGGTGTGGTAATAGCCTAATAGGTGTCTTATAAGCTATGCTTGGATTGACACCTAATCCTACTGCTAAGAAAACTCGTAGAATTTTGATCTATAAAGTACGTTACTGTGGGTTTGAACCTATTATTATCTGCAAGTTCTTTTAACCTTTTCACTACCCAAGGACCTTTATGCCAACTCGTGGTGGTATAAATAAAAGACTACTCATTTTATATAATTTAATCATGTAGATACTAGAAATAATCGCAGGAAATCTTTTGGTAACACGGATTCCTATTTCTCAATGACATCCCTCGATCAAGACAAATTAATTGACCCGAAATTATTTGTTGTTAGATTAATCTTGTTGAAGTTTGAATTTTTGAAATTCATAGGTCTAAGGATGAGTATGCTTTCTGCACTAAGATTATTCTACGAATATTCAAGCAGAGGAGGAATGTTCATAAATTCTTGTTTTGCCCATTGCCAAAGTGAGTCACAAGACACATGGTTTGCAGAGAACTCCCCAACAATAGACAACAAGGTACGCGCTACTTGTTTCTTTCTCGAAGCAAATTAGAGAAAAACTACGAAATCTCGAGCATTACATACATACTTTCTGAATTTACTACGACTTCGAGAGCCATGTCTCTTGTAAGATCGGTAATTTTGCAGCAAAATTGAGAAATGTTGGTTTATATTTTGCAGACCATAGCAGAGGCAGTTGGAGATTGGTACTTCAGCAGGAGGAGGAACATAAAGGAAATTGATTGTGCTTATCCATGTGACAGTTCTTGCCATAATATTATACCATAAACTCTGGTAATAATTAATTTAATCTCCTCATCAGAATTCAGATTTTTCTTTTTTTTTTTTTGGTTCAAATCAATTTCCAATCCTCTAAGCCACATGAAACATTGCAGGTTCTGACAGACAATTTGTAGAACATTCTTTTGAAAAGATTAAGAAAGGGAAGATAGGTGACCATGGGAACTTCTTCACACAGGGGAGGAGGAGACACACAGAAGCTAGCAATACACATACACAGATGAATAAACAGCACAAATTAAAATATTTTTTTAAGAAAGAGAAAGTTGAAATAAAAAGGATTTTTTTTTTGGAAATTCAATCTATAATATGTTTATTGTGATGTGTCATTCCATTTGTCTGTATTCTAAAATTTCTTCATTTTTGAAGATGCACCAGTTCTGATGTAATCAACTTTTATGAGTTTATTAAAACATTCCCAATTACGTCTTTTAGGAATTTTATGAATTCAATGTGCCGCTTAATTGGTTAAGTTTCTATGTATTAGATTAGGTGAACCGTTCTCTCTTTAATACATTATTGTTGTATTACTAAGGATTTCAAAAAATCCTTAATTTGTTAATAAGTAGTTTGATTGCTGATAGGCATATGTTCATGTATTGAAGATATATTAAATTAATAATGGTCAAACAGATTCTAACAAATTTTCTGCCAAGGACCTTAATGGAAATTTTTTGAAATACTAAGGATTTCAAAAGATTTAAGGATGAAACTGTATTAAAAAAAAATTAATAGCACCATTTTGTATAGTTAATACTTCTTTTCTTTTCATTTGCCAAAACAATATAATGATGAAGATCAGAAACAAAATTAAGAAATTTCGAAATTTCTCTATCGTTAAAAAAAAATAGTCACGAGTCAACTAGAGCATACTGCGGGTTTAGACACATGTATCCAATTATAAGGTTGAGAATTTGAATTCCCATTCCCACTGTACTATAAAAAAAAAAAAGTCACGAATACGAGGATTTATCTATATTACACACTACGATGAAATACATGAAAAACTCCTTATAATTAAATCTAAAAAACTTTAATCATAGTTCTGCATTCACACTAATTAAGGTCATATAATAAGCCAATGTTACAGGACTATTATTATACATATTATTATTGATCATATAAATCATAATTGGACAATTTTACCATTACATGCACCTAGGATATCTATAATCATATAACTATTACAATTTTGACTTTGGATGACGTTAAAGGAGAGAAATGGGTATTACAAGTTCGACTTTAGACGAGGGTAAAAGAGAAACGGATATTACAGTACTTTTGACTTTAGACGATGACGTTGAAAGAGAAACACGAGTAGGCAAAGTTAAGGTAAGGTTAAGGGTGAAGGGGTTTTAGAATGAGAGGGAGGCCATGGGCAGGTCTTAAAGAGAGCAAAATAGCAGGAGAATGAGAATAAGAGGGAGAAATAGAGAGAGAAAACCTAGAAATAATTAGGGTTAGCACAATCTTATACTCCATGGAAGACAAGTTTCTACCAATGCACATTCTCCCTCCAAACCCAAATGGCAAATATCCCATCTTGTGCTTGCACCCGCCATGAATGCTGTCCTTCTCGAACCTCTCGGGCTTGAACTCGTTCACGTCATCGCCCCAAAGGCTCGGGTCGTGATGCATCGCTACGATGTCGATCCATATGTTGGTTCCTTTCGGGATCGTCGTGTCGCCTACTTTAATGTCTCCTTTGGCTTGTCTTTGTATGTTTGGGGCTGATGGGTATAGCCTAAGTACCTCATTGAACACCCATCCCATCTGCACATTTTATCAACACACACCTTGTCATGATCATTAGGTAATTTCTTTATAAATGAATTTGATTGTTCTAGAATTGGGATTTTAGGGTTTGAGATTAATGCATGGGATTGTGCCGATCCATATGCAAATGGGAGAAGGGAAAATACTAAACAAAGTTTAAAATAGTTATTAACACAATGTAAAAGTGTAATCACATATATTTTTCTGAGTTCAACATGTCCAGGAAGATAGAGATTCGAAGATATATATGTATGTGGTCTTAATTTAAACTATGTTCAAATCAGCTTAAGTTTAAGTTAGAAAGATACGAAGATTAGATGAATTTTTATTGGTCAAACATTGAATCCATTTGAAAATTAAAGAACTCACACGTGTTGTTGGGTACGCTAAAAGAAAAAAAAAATTATAAATTTGTGCAAGTTTTCCAAATGTAATTTCCAAAAGAGTAGGAGCACAATGCAATCTCTTCCGAAACTAGAAAGAATGTTAAAAATTTTAGTATGTAACAATTTAATCTATATAGATAATAATTTAATCTCTATAATTTAAAACTTGTAACAATTGAATCTGAATCATGAAAAATCTCATTACAATTAAGTATCAAAATTTTAGTTTTTATAGTTTATAAACATATTTAATCTCATAAATTTACTTTTTACGACAACTAAATTTTTACAAACTTTAAACTACATAGATTAAATTAGTATGTATTGAATTAGTATGTATTGAGTTGAGCTTAATAACTAAATATTTACCGATTTAAAATATAAGACCGAATCATTACTTCAACAGAATTAAAAATGATTTTGAAAAAAAAGGAGAATATTTTATGATCTTATGGGCCAAAAAGTCATATCATGCCGTACAACCACACCCAATAATCGATCCATATAACTCTCGCGTGAAACTCCATCGCATGGATTTCTGACCCTAATTCTCAACCTTTTTCATTATTATATATATATATATATTAACTAATGAAAATTGCAATAATCTAACCAAATTCATAATCCAATTAATAAAGATAAAGAGAAACCCTAACCTTTTTGAGTCGAGAAAGCATGGCGAAATCGATCTCTCTATCTCCGATAACTTCTTTGATCTCTTCTCGTAAAATGGTTTGCCACTCAGGCCTCGTCGCCAGCAGCAGCATCGTCCAACTAATCGCCAGCGCCGTCGTCTCGTGGCCGCCGAAGAAGAACGTCTTGCACTCGTCCACCAGTTCTCTCGTCGTCAGCCACGACTTTCCGGCGGCGGGGGCGCTATCGTTCCTCTGACTCTCAATCAACCTACTGAGCAAATCGGAGGCGGAGGCGTCCGGCGATTGCTTCCTCTCCGATATGATCGACAAGAAGAGGCGGTCGATTTCGGATCCGAGTCTCTTCGCGGTCAGGGTTCGGGTCGGGTACAGGAAAATGCTGCTGAACGGGACGCCGACGTAGCTGCTGTTCCGGAAGAGAGTGAATTGGAGATCTCTGAGCTTGTTGAACGCGTCTCTGCCGCTCCGATCGCATATTCCGAAGCTCGCCTTCGCGATTATGTCGCCGGCGGTCGCCGTTATTTCTCTCTCCACGTCCATCTCTGGGCCGCCGGAGCTCAAGCGGCGGGCCCACTCGTCCAGCATTTTAGTGGTGGACCCCACCATCAGCCTTGTCATTGCCTGAAAATTAAAAAAAAAAAACACAAACAAAAACTAAATTAATTAATTGATTAATTATTAAGCGTGGTTAATTCTGATTGATTGTGTTTTTAAAATTTTAGTGGCCTTTATTTTGTGATTAATTATAAAAAAGCGAAATTACTTTCACTAACGAAATGACTTAATTAAAAAATTTATAAAGTAAAAGCATTATTTACTTAATTATATAGATAAACAATTACGTGAGAAAGTAAATGAGGTAAGACTCTCTTAAATCAAGTTTAATATATATTTTTTATTCAATAAAGAAGCACGTTTTAAATCTCAATATATAATTAAATTCTTCATTAAGCATTTTGATGGCCGGTAGTTAAATCTGGTTCTTTTTAATATTACTTTATGATTAATTTTGATGATAGCTTTTTTTTAACATGTATTTGACTTTCAATATGAATTAAGAAAAATAAAAATTATTAATAAAAATTGATTTGGCCATGCTTTCTGTACACAAAAAGGTTAGGGTTTTTCTCTCTCTCTTTTTTTTTTTCCCTCTAAAAATTAAGAGGATATTCTAAAAGAAAAGAGATAAAACCAATCTTATCAACCAAACCATAAACTACTAATATAATTTGTTTGTCATTACATATAGAGTGATATGTCATATCTCCACCACCAACGGTTGCTTTTCAGTTTTCATTTCACATATATAAACATATTAAATTTTTCCTTTGCCAAAAATATAATAATCAATCACGATGATAATAATAATAATAAGAAAAAAACCCTCCTCATTTTGCAATGTCATGTTAGATTTTCATACCCTCATAAATAATATTAATTCACAACCATTTTGACTCACAATTTTAACAAATTTGAGTTGTTTAACTTAAGATTTTAGTGTACACAAAAATTGGTAGTCAAATTTGTATAACATATACTTAGCCAGTGAACTACAACAACAAAATTAGTATGTAAAGTTAAGTGAACTCATGTACTAAATATAAGCTCGGCTTGAATCGAACATGTTCGACAAATGAAAGTTAAGTGAGAATTACCTTCAAGTTAGCTGGGTTGAAGGCGGGGGTGAGTATATGGCGATGGCGAATCCAGTCGTCGCCTTCAGTCATGACGAGGCCGTCGCCGAACATCGGCTCTCTGTCGTTTCTGAAGACCGCCGGCTTCCCCCAGCCCTTTCCCATCACTGCTTCAGACATGTTCTTCACAAACTGCGGCTCTGCTATGTACAAAAATGGCTCTGTCCCCAACCAATACACAAACTTCTTCCCTGCAACACAAAACATATATAAAACCTCCATTTTATGTATCTATCATATTTTCTCCTAGTTCTTCAACTTTAAAAGTTTCCGTATAACTTAGATCTTGATTTTTGTGGTTGAATTTGACATTAGTTTTTGTTACAACAAACATATGGAGACCTTAACTGAAGATATTTATATGCACAGTGATGTGACCATTATATATTTTGTCGGAGGAGACATATTTGTCAACTGTGTTAGTCATGAATAAGACTTTATGTTTATGGAAAGAGAAATCTTGTCATCTATTTTCAGTCATGGAGGAGAAATATACTTCCAACACTTATTCTTTTCCTTTCTTCTCAGTTCACATCTTATTCTCCTGACTCTATCCCTATTAGGACACATTTGGTCTCGAAAAACATATAGTAATTATTAATTCTTGAAGGGGTGAACACCACGGGGTTTGAACCCATTCCTTCTTAATTAATCTTAGTCTCCTTAGACCAAAGCTAAAATCCATTTCTCATCCATGGTTTAATAGGTTCCTTAGAGGCGCTAAATAGTTTTAAATATTGAGAAATAAATATGAAAATTATATTTTTAGATATGTTATGAATAGATATACTGATTTTAATTTATTGGATCCTAAAAGTTGTTCTTCTATGTGCGGTATGTCATTTGTTTGTTAACATAGCAGTTATTTCTTTTCAATAAAAAAACAAAAGAAAATTGATAAAATAGTAAGCTTGTTTTGTTATTATTAATTTTCTATCTCATTAAATTTATTATACGGCACATGAGTATGAAAATTTGAATCTCTAACCTAATAAAATAGTAGCTAACTCCGCTTACGTCCCATTTATAGAATTCATTATATTTTTGTTTATAAGATTTAAGAAAATGCTTAGACGATGGACAAATAGCCATTGAAATATTATTGTAATGAGAATAATTAGATATGCCTAATCTTTCTCAAAATAATATTCAATTATCATCACCTGCAGCTTTGTCTTAAAATATTATTAGATACAGAAAAAAAATATATAAAAAGAAAGCACTTAACATTTAACAAATCGAAACATGTGTAAACGAATTAAATTTATCCTAACTCTTTTAGTTTATTGTAATTTAATTACATTTTTTCAGTTGAAGTTTATTAAGGATGAATAAACCACCATTCAATTCAAAAATTTAAGTGGATGGATCGAACAAATTTATAGATATATATCTAACACTCTCCTCACTTGTAGATTTGGATAATTACACGAACCCCAACAAGTATGATAACAAATAAGAAGGAAACAACACTGCAAAGATTTTCTATATATATATTTTGTTAAAAATGGTATTTGAAAATATATAAGAGATAAAGAGGGTATAGTTTGATTACCATAAGAGGTCTGCCATTGAGCGAAGTAAGGGAAAACAGTGGAATGAATATCGTGGGAGATATTTGATGATGAACTAAAAGCGCCTGCACCGCCATTAATGGCGGCGGCGGCTGCAGAAGCAGCAGCTTTCTTCATCGTGTTCTTGATCTCAGTAATATTTCCGAGAGGGAATCTTGGAGGAGGGCCTCCATTAAAGCCGTTTCGCTTGAGCTTTCTGTGAGCCAAAACCGGCAAAATCCACCATGAAAATACAACTCTCACCAACAAAACCACCAACGAAACCCTAATTATCCCCCACACAATCACACCAATCCACTCCATTTCTAATTCTCAACAAATTCAAAAACAACACTTTGATTTTCTTTTTCTTTTTCCTTTTTTTTTTTTGGATACGATTGATTTGAAAAGCTGGTTGTAGGCTAGGGTTTATATAGGAGACGAGAGGGGGAATACGGGTCGGGTCGGGTACGAATGTGGGAAATATTTGACTTTTTTCAATATTATATTCACATTTGGATTGCACGTAACCAGTACTAAAAAAATTGCATGAGTATTACATGTTGGACTGTGTGTACGCTTTTGACAATTTTTTATTTCTTTTTTGTTCTTATTATTATTTTTATGTGAATCGGGTTTGTTTGTTTGTTTTTTTCCTGATTTCATATAATTCTTCGATCTTATCTTATTTGTTCTTTTTAAAATAAAAAAAATATAATAGGTAAATAAAGCTATAGGTTAAAAATAAGTTTTAGAAACAAGAAAAAGTAAAAAATATTATGTCGTATTTATTTATTTACTAATATTATGCTTTTGTAAAAAGAATCGGATGAAATATTACCTTATAGCAATAAATAACTTCAACGCGCTATAAGATTTTACACAAAGAGTTGACCATTATATATTTATTTATTTATACAATATAAAATGGTATTTTCCTTTGACTAAATTAGTAACAAAGAAATTAATGTGGACATTTTTTTATGCCTGACCTAACAATAGTAATTAGTTAATTTAATTTAATTTAAATTTGTACTTGAGAAATTCAAACTTATACTAATTGACTAGAATTAATTAACAAGTAATATAAATGCCGCCAATCTAACAGTGAATAAGACATCTTTTGAGATTTCTTATTTTTCTATCCTCTCTGGCTTATTTCTTCTCTTTAATTTAATTTCAAAAGTATTTTTAAAGGTGAAAAGGAAAAGCAAAAGTCCACTAGCTACCACGTATTCAATCTCACCTAATACAAGAAAGAAATAGGCTGTATGAGAACTTAGAATTAAGTTCCAACACAAAAGTTATGGATTTAGATTCAATAATAAATTAGTTTTTTTTTTTCGATATCAAATAGTAATATGTTACAGATATATAAATATACTTATTGTTTGGAAGGAGAATATGGTAACTATCTGTTGGATGGATTCAACAAAATTAATAATAATAATAATAATTAAAAAATATAAATATATATATTTATTTGTTGGACATGATAGGAGTTACTGATGTCGTCCATTTGGAAGTTCCTCCAACTATGTTTCTATTTTTTTTTAATAAATAACAAGAAATATAAAACAGTTACTAAATGCAATATTTTTATATTTTTGGTAATTGTTTTATGCTTCTTGTTTTTTTCTTTTTTTATGTATATTGAAAAAGAAACAGGAATATGTTTGGTAATATTTATTGTTTTTTTTTAAATTAAATATTAATTTTTTAATGTTAGATTTCTTTTTTTTTTTTATATACTTGTTATACATTTGATAAAATAATAGTTCTGATATGCGGTTTAGATTATAAGATTAAATAAAAAGAAGAAAAACGAATTAAATAGTTATATATATATATTTTGAAATAGAATTATTAAATAAAACCGGCCAAAATGAATAATTGAATATATCCCTATTTCCAAGTAGGTGAAATTAATACGCAAGTTTGTGATTGTCGGTGCATATTGAACAGTATATATTATTTAGTGAATGTTTTTAAAATGTTTTTTTGCTGTCCCTAAAGTTGTTTTTGTTTTGGATACAAAAAGTGGATTTTTTTTTTCCAGTTTCTTTAATTTTATTTTTCCAAATAAAAAAACCAAGAATAATAAAAAGGCTATTAATTAAGGTTGATCTGTTTGTTCATAATATAAAATAGGTCAAGATTTGTATTAAATTATTAATTAACACAAGACAATAGTTTTTGAAGTAAAGTTTTAAGGGCACACTAGAATATTAAGTTCCAACCTTTGAAGGTCTAAAGTAGAGTGTTTGGAAGTTTTGGAACTAAATAAGAATAAGATTTAAAATTAAGAGACTAAAATAGGATTAAATCCATATGTTATAACTAGAGAACAAAATGTTAAATGATATTAAGTCTAAAAAATTTGTACTAAAAAAAATAATATGTCTAAAATTTGTAGAGTTTAAAGTTGAGAAAAGTATGGGGTTGAGATTAGTAAAAAGTAAATTTATATATTGCTGGAGTTTAATTGTTGGTGGAATTTTCATACAAAATTCAATCCATTAAGCGAAATTCCCATTTCAAGTTAAGTTCATTTGAATGTTGCGGTAACAAATTAACTATGGATATGTTTCTTTTACTATGGCATAAAATTGGCTGATTCTCACCCTGCTTTCCCGAGTGACATTAATATTATTATATTAGGTTAAATTACAAGTTTGGTCCTAAACTTTTAGAATTATGTCATAATAGGTCTATAAACTTTAAAAAGATATCGATAAAGTTGTAAACTTTCAATAATTTTTCTTAGATTTTAAAAAATGTCTAATAAGTCCGAAAAACTTGAAAACTTAGAGGTCTATCCAATACCTTTAAGTTTATCAATTTATTAGACAATTTTCTTAAAATTTAAGAGTTTATTAAACACAACTGAACCTTTAGAAACCGAAGTTATAGTTTGAATCTCATTATTATTTTGATTAATTATTTGATTTGTAAAAGATTAGAGAAATAGAATTAGGATTTTCTTTAAGGGAGGAGAAACAACTACTAGCCAGGAAGTGAATCCATAATTCATGCTGTGATAATAAATTATATTTACATTTGTTTTAATTTTTAATTTTTCTAAAACGCTTTTAAAATCTTATTTAAAGAACTTGAAAACTACATTCTTTAAATATCAAAGTTTATTTATGATTACAAAACCATTTTTCTAGAGTAGGTTATTGGGAAATAGTAAATAAACTTAATTTTATTAAGTGGACTCTTAATTTTATTTGACTAATTTAGACTTCTAGTCGTAACACAAAAAATAATCTTTTATAATCTACCAAGTTAGGACATAATGATTAGAAAAATATTTTTATTTAATTAGATACATGGTCGTAAATATATTATATATTAATTTGATAGTACAATACATATATTTATTAAATATGATATAAATAGACAAGCAAGTTAAGAAAATGGTATTTTTGAAATAATTTAATTTTACCTATAAAAGAGTTTGAATATTAACTCAACTTTCATCGCTAAATGGTCGAACATTATTGTTTTCCCTTTACAATGGTATGTTTATATCTCTTTTCCTTGTACTTAAAAAAAGAAGCATAGATCCATTTTGATGAATTAAAGTAGAAATATAGATGACATATTGTAGATTGTTATTAATTTTTAATCTAAAATGTGAAAATTTGAATCTAACTTATGAATTTTTCTATCTAAATCATTATTAAGGATATCATTAGTGACCAACATAAATTTAGTTCAAAGATAATCGACACTTGTCTCTGTTCAAGAGGTCGTGAATTTGAATCTAATCGAAACAGTTTTAATTTCTATATTCTTTTTACTATAATATTGAATAGATTAAAATATAACAAAAGAAAAAACATAATTTATCAAGGTGGGAGCAAAAAGAAGAAATAAGAAAATATTGGATAAAAATAATTTATAACTTTAATGAAAAATTAATCACATTTACTGATTTACATTGTACTAAAAAAAATCACAATCACATTTACATATATGGAAAAAAAAAGGGAAAAAAAAAACAACGCAGCTCCTTCAACCAAACAACCAACAGTGGACCCTTCCGACAGTTGACTGGGCACTATGAAAAATTTGACGAGGACACGTGGCGCCATCTACATGGTCCCATTTCCGACTACGCGTGGTTTGAGGGGTCCACTCGAGGTCCAAGTGGACGGCTGTGATTAATGCTGTACGAACAATGATGTCTCGAAAGAGCAAGTTTAATGAGTTAAAAACCTTTCAGGTGGCGTTTTGGTATTTTTCATGATCTGTAAAGTCAACTCAAGATCATCATCCTTAAGACGTTACACTTCTAATTCACATGTTAGCATTTATCTAACTTTTTATTTTTCTAAAAATATATTTACATATATATTAAATTAGGCTACAGGCTGCTTCAACTCTTTTTGAAAGCTTATCTATTAAATTTAAAGAACATGCATGTTTTTTTAAATAAATTGTTTAGATCATGTACGAAATGATACATGACAATTGTTTAAAGTTTTGGGTTTGGTTTGATCACAAAACAATATCATTTTGATATATCGTTAATAAAACATATAAAATAAATACTTAAATTGCTATATATGTATGAATATAGTTTGATGGTTAAAGTGTTCTTTACATCCCTCGAGCGGTTGTAGATTCAAATATCCACTCTCATATTTGTGAGGTAATATTCTAAGAAATAAATATTACATAAGTTATTTCATCGTAAGCAACGAAATTGGAAATAGAAATTGTAAATCACCGGTGAGGAAAGTGCTTTTGCCATTAAACGTTGTTTTAATAAAAAAAAAAAAATGTAACATGAATGTTAGAGAGGAAAGCAGTTTTAGTATTAATGGCAAAAACCAAAAAGAAGTATAAGAAACACAAGTTGAAGTATATAACTTAAAAATTTAATTAAAACTTTGGACACCAAATAAACTCAATGAGCTAAATTAAAATTTAGCCATCTTTTATAAACATAAATAAATATGTACAATCTTAATTTCATCTCATGCCATTTACCATTGTCACACACAAAAGAAAAAAGGCCACGTCTTCTTTAAAGCACCTTTTGACAATTTGTTAGCAGCTAATGTTTACTAGAGACTTATTGCTCTGAACACAACAAAATAGGGAAGAAAAAGTTGAATATGTTGTGGAATTTTATGGGTCAACCAAACCTTATTCGACACTCTCCTTCGGTACTTGTGAGTCAGTCAAAATTAAATGCTCAAGAACTTATGGTTTGACTTTAAAGATGGAAAACAAAACAAACAAATACAAAAACATGGTAAAATTTTGGGAAAAAATGCTTCGTTGTTCACAGAGTATCATATGAACTTCAAGTTACCTGCAAATAACACTTTTCCTTCGAATTCAAATAGAAAATTTCAGATGTACAAACCAACTTTATGTGAATCCCAAAAACAAAAAACTCCATCAAACAATAATTATAACAAGGAAGATGTAATTCCTGTATTCTAATGGGAGGAGAAAACGCAGCTAACCAGAATCTTTTCCGAGTCTGAAAGATCCGCAAGGCTTCCTCCATAGTCACCTTCAAAGAGCCACCGATCTAAGTACTTCATTTAGAAGTCATGGAAAAGCATTAGTGCATCGTCCAGCTTCAGCAACGACGACTCCAGGAGTATCCTGACATTCCTCAGACGATTATATCTTTTCTCGAGTGGCCCGCCACGCTTATCTGGTGGAAGACTCAGAAGCTGGAAAAGAGATGCACAGCAAGAAATCAGTATGTGAATATGCCCACGTAATACACAGTGAGAAGACATGGAAGGAATCACCAGAAAGAGATCTTCAATCCAAATATTTTTTTCTTTAAATAATAGCAATAGCAATGACAATTCTGTTAGATACGGCACAAACCCATAATTAATCAAACTAAGACAAACACCATAAAGAGTATGATAAGCTTAAAGGGGTGATTAAACAAACGGGGATCTGCTCCGATTCATATGAAAGTATCCTGTCATTCAGCCACAAAACTGAGTTTATAGACATTATTATTAAAAACTAGGAAGCAAACCGCACTAATAGCTCAGATGTACTAGAAGCAGATAAAAAAGGCAATGATTTGATTTCTACTAGTAGGAAATACGCAAATTAGATGACTGAGAATCAAGTGGGAGCAAAAACTTTTGAGAAGACCGCAAACAGGTACACTTATGGTTCCACCACATTAATTGAAACTACCCCAATTATACAAATTTATCAGCAAACTAAACTAAATATAAAACAAGCCCTTTATTTGCTGCCCCTGTTGTTGCTTAAATTATGAGGACTTGAAGCCATAGGCCATATCTTTGTAAAGGAGTCTAAAATAACTTAAATGTCCAAATGATCAGTTATGATGCATAGTATAAATTAACATGGCAAAATCCCAACTCAAAAACCTCTTTGTCTTGTTCCATCTCATAAGCCTGTCGTAGCTGCAAGTTCAATGAAGCATGGTACATCTCATCGAGAACATGTTCCCACAAATTGTATTTGTCTACTCTCCACAACAAGCATAGGGAATGTCTAGGTCCTGTTAGAGCTACTTTCTGCAACAAAGATAAATTGTTTTACTAGGATGTGCCCAAAATGCCCCCAAAAAGACTAACAATGTAAATCTTTCAAGTGGTAAAGGACACGACTAGCCAGTGTAGGTATAAGATGACACACAGATACGAAGAAAACAAAGAGAGACACACTATTATAGATATGGTGTGACTCAGACTTGTAAATACATAAATGTCAAAATAGTGATAATATATAAATAAGACAAGGATAAGCAAAAAATAAAATAATTTAGATTTATGCATGTATGTGGTAAAGATTTAGACACTATTGTACAACCTATATAGCAGATTTTGTTCAAGTAAGGTCATATCAATGTCATTTCATATTGTAAATTACGTGTTGTTAAACAATATTATGCCTTATAGCAGAGGTATACAATGTAATGTAAAATGAAGTACTAAATGAATGTCATATGACAAGTCTAATCAAACATTAACTATCCTTCTGATGTTTTTTTTTTGGTAAGAACCTTCTATGTTTTTTTCTTGGTATGTCCATGTCTGATACACACAATTATCTTCAGCTCTTAACAAACATTGAAAAACCAATATGTCCAATGCTATCAGACTCAAACAGGCTATCCAATATGGTATCCCTGCTTCCTCCATGGTCTCGCTTTGTAATTTTCAACTCTCTTGATGAGAAGTGCTGCGTTTCTTATTATAAAAAGAAAAGTTTGGTATTCTTGCTTCATTAAATATATGAATGTGGATGCAAAAACACACGCATACAGAGCAAAAATATGTTTACCTCCATGTATAGGTACTCGTCCTTCCACAACCTATATAGAATCTTAGGCGCTTCATTCTTATCAACAAATGAACTATCAGAAATCTACAAAAAAAGACATGGAATGTCTGAAAAATAACTAAACTAATTAATTTTTTTTTTCAAGAATAGCCAATTCCAAAATATTAAGAATAAAAACTAACAATTCTAAAGTATATATGAAAGAAGTGGGGGGGGGGGGGGGGGGGGGAATAAAGTTTGAAATGAAAAAATTTCTGCTTACTTGGTAAATTGGTATGCGGCCTCTTTAATTCTTATTAGATGATAACACCCCCTTCACAGACGTGTATTATTAGCTTTTTACTCTTTAATTTATTGCTCAACTTGAAATTTTAAATCAACTGTGAATTAATCGCATACACATGTATAAATTATAAATACTACAAAAACAACACTATGATAAATGATTATATATTTCTAAAAGTCATGCATACTTCATTTTGCAGTTTGACAACCTTCAGTGTCAGAACTGAAAACTCCTTACCTTTTCTGTCTCAACCAAGCCACCAGTTCTCGATAGGAATCTGAACATTCTGTAAGCATCTCTTCCATATCTTTTTAAAACAATTGATTCAACCTAAAATCAAGATAATTTAAATTAATCCATCGGTACAAATGCAAGGGATCAGAGAAGGATAGCACTGCTATCAAACTAGCTCAGGTTCGAGATTTAAATCAACTGATTGCAAGCAATAAGACGTCGTTTTTTAAAATTTAGGAACCGAGACAAGCCATTTCTCAAATCTCAAAAAACAAAGGTGTATTTTTCACTAAATAAATGAAAGAGAGAGGGAGAGGAAGGGAGATACCTCCTCAATTTG
The DNA here is from genome assembly GCF_013281855.1 of Momordica charantia. Lineage (NCBI taxonomy): Eukaryota > Viridiplantae > Streptophyta > Magnoliopsida > Cucurbitales > Cucurbitaceae > Momordica > Momordica charantia. The sequence continues at coordinate 924,989 of NW_028275158.1, forward strand.
AGCTTGTTCAATAATCTTCCTTAAATCTGTGCAAGCAAAATTTTTGAGAAGCAGCTTTGGTAAATCAGATGGAAAGTGTGAAAAGTAAACACAACGGAAAACAAAGCTTAGCAGTGAGTGTACATACTAATTTTATAATCATCCATCCCTGGACAACCCAATGCAGAGAGGGAAGCTTCAACTCGATCTAAGGTCATACTACGTCCTACTTCATTCTTCATAACCTCCTCATATATGTTATCCAACGATAAAGGAACTGCAAACAATTGAATTTTTAGAACAGGAGACATAAAAGTAGACATAGGTGGCGGAGGATAACACATTTCTATGGTAGTTTCCAAATCATGCGTCATTTTATTATATTTCTAAGGCCCTATTGTTTATGATTTATTCTTTAAAAAATGTATCATGAACCATGCATCCGATTTTTGCTTACCTACTGGTAGGCTTTGTAGGGGTCATTTTTTCCGCATTGAAGTAAATGAATTAATGCCAAGAGAAAAAAATCAAATATGAAACCTGAGAGCTGTTCGGGAAAAAAGCTTTCTGCCAAGGTTTATAAAGATTAAGGTTATTATGCACTTAAAATCACTGTTTAAAAGACCATAATTTTAGAAGTACTTCAATTGTTCTAAAAATCAAATCATTTTTAAATATAAACTAAAATAAAACATGAGATAACAACTTGTACAAAGCAATTAAGCAAACATGTTTTCATTAATATTTTCATTTTTTATATAATCAATGTGCATCAAGATAAAAAAATTTCATAACTAAAGTCCTTGAGGAATCTATACAAGCGTTGGATTGACCTGTTATCTCTGTTTTCACAGTTTTTTCAGAACTTCGAGTAGCCTCCAAAATGGCACTCAAGACATTTACTACTCCATCATCAAACTGCGATCTGACATGTTCAATGCAAGCCTAAAGCCATAGAAAGATATTGATTCAATTACTACTTGAATTGACCACCGGATAATAAATAAATTTCCAAAAATAGCACAATAAAAGAATTTTATCAAAAGAAAAATATTAAGCGAAGATTTTAAACTTACACGAAGAAAAAAAATACCAAAGTCAATATAAGAGCTACAAGAGCAACAAATTATAACACACGAAGAAATTAAAGGAAATCCAAAGAGGAGGAAAGATCTAATACGAGCAAAAGTTGGATGAGCAGTGCATTTAAGGTTAGTGAGTCAATAATTTATCAAGTATTCAACAGAACGAAATATTCTGAGTTCTAAATAAGTCAGTAATAGAACTTGCAGTTTTAGATATAGTTTTTCTCCTACTCATGTATAAAATTAGCAAGTATTGACTACCAACTCAGTTTCATACACATTACTCAACCTGAGAATAATATCAATATACTTGCAATAGTTGCACGCTGAAGTACTCTATCAATAGGCTTCAAGTGAGTTAAATTGCTTTTCCCTAGTATTCTTTCTCATTCCATTACTGTGAATGCAAGACAAGGAGCATGGCATTCATTGTAATTACATACTCACCTAGTTAGAATGTACAAGAAATTCTGTAGGATAAAATAATGCTAACCTTATGCCTAAGACATCTTATAAATTCATCAAAGTTGGCACGCCAAAGAATAATACCATCAGCATCTCCAGACTCTTGTACCGCCTCCAACTCATCGTGCTTGCGCTACAGAAAAGTTTTGTTTTGAGTAAGTACTAAACATGTTTCAACTTGGTAATTTGATATAACATTCTAATACATACCTTCTGTCCAGAAATGGGTAGTTCACTCTTTTCAGCTTCAGTGTTGGTTTCACTCATTGAAAATCTTAGAACTTCCATTGGACGTGCTACTCCTACAAGACGCTGTTCTAAGGTCTCTGGTACCTCAGATATCTGTTATGGATCCATTTAATGACTCAGAGATAATATTTAGCACCACTACGCATGAAAGGTTTCATAAATATGCAGCTACCTTGGCAGCCTTAGCACCTCTTTTTTTCGGAGGAGGCTGTTCTTCAACTTGGGCTGAAAGAATTGGTTCAGGGGCTGGACAGCGTTCGACAAAATGGGCAGTCAAAAGTTTAAATAAACTTTCGTGTACAACATCTGGAATTGGACGGTTTCCTGAAAATACAGAAACGATACTTCAGAAACCAAATGTTTGTATAAGTAGATATATAATAAGCAACAACGTGTTACAAACATTTTCTCGGTGCAAGAGCCGCCTTCTCTACAATATTAATTTTCATTAATGTGCTTGTTCAGAGAGTTCAACAAAACACATCACAGTTTTAGCTTTTAGGAATTAAGCACACCAATATCACTCTTCTTAACAAGATGCAGTTGAAGAAAAACAAGTTTTTTCTTTTGAAACAAATAGAAATTCAATATGATGATTGAAACCCCAATCAAGTCAAGGGGTTACAATAAGGTTTGTTAAGTAGCTAGAATCATAGAAATAGGGTAGTTAGAAAAAAGCTTTGGGCTTCTTCCTTGTTCAAGGAAATCAGTTTCATACTCTGAATAATAGAATCTGATATTAGGACTCACATGAATGAAAAAGAATATGATCTCTGAAATCCATGAATCCTAAAATCTCCCAGTACTGTATAATAAAGTTCCATTTAATAATTAAAATCAATACACAATTTTATGCCACCATGAAAAAGTAGCTTATTAGAAATACTGCATATAGGAGTAAACAACAACAATTGCCTGCACGAAAGCCTACTATGTTTACTTATTATAAACTTGCCTGCATGTTTACTTGACTTGGCTCTTTCAACCAATTGTTCCATTGAAAGCCTACCATTTTGCAGCAGACCCTCGAGAAGTTCTTCACACTGCGAAATCAGAAACATTAGTCAAAAACCTAAATTCACCTGAAGTTGAAAATTTTCGATAAGAAAGATTTTCCAATGTGAGTAAATGAATTAACATTTTTATCTTTCTCAAGCTTTTCCGAAGCAACTGCCAGGAATTTGGAAAATCTCATGCGATGAAGTATGTTACTAAACAACGCCAAGTATTGCGTGTCAGTCTTCGGCGCGTCTCCAAACTCACCTACACAAACAATTTCAATAACAATGATAAGAAACTCAATCAATACACAAATGGTGTGCTTCCCGGGAAAAACAATACAGCCTGCTTAAAACGCTCTTCATCCAATAGGATGTTCATGTGGTTCCATAAGTAATTTCCTGTCAGAGACAATAAATCTAAGAACGAATTGGCTTAAACTGTGCATAAATTAATTAATTCTTTTAAGTGACTCAATAGAATACCAGTTATGCGAATTCTACTGAACTCAATTCTAAAATCCAAATTTTATTGTCAATAATTAACCAAACAATTGCTTTACCAATACCACCCAGAACGTTTACAATGAATGAGAACACATTCTACCTTCGGTCACTGAAGTGAACGCTTGCACGCAATTATGTTGGATGAGAATAAGAAGGGAGTTGTTAACTTGTGAGGAGTTGAGTTCCGTGAATCGTATGAGAAGTCTCAGCGTCAGAGGCCCCTTTCGGAGCAGCGTTTCGCACACTTTCTGCAATGCACAAACAATAATATTGAACAGCAACAATACGAAGAAGAACAGGCCGATAATTTCATACGAAGCGAAGATTAAAAAGACATACCGCGACGAGATTGCCGAAGTGCGCAGTGATAATGTGGACGGCGTATTTGATGCCATTCTGAGTCGTCCCCATGATTGTCTACTAAGACGATTATCGCGCGTCTATGATATCAAATATTCTGAAGTAATTGGAATTGACGTTGACGAACTATAAGATCCGAAAGCACTAGTTCAATCGAGTACAGACACCGAAAGAGAGCAATACTGAGACGTACGGCTTACAAGCTCGTGCTCCGGCGGACAAAAGACGAGCAAAGATTCTTCTGTAGAAGGTCGACACTCATGGCGGGAGAAGAACGGCGATGGGGGCAAGGAAAATAAGGGTGTGCGCGGTCCGGTTTGGTCCGTTTACACAAAACCAGTGCCGATCGAACCTCTGGATTCTGCACCCTTCCGAACCGAACCGATCGGTTCGATTTCGATCGATTCGGTCAATTTTAAATCGATTCGGTTCAAAATAGTCGAAAAAACAGAAACTAACTTTCCTTTTGGGTAAGGCGGCGACGGCGAGAACATAGGCGATACGAACATCGATGAAGCCGGTCCGGCCTTTAATTATTTCAATTTTCTGAAAATTTCATTTTGTGATAATTAAATAAAAGCTAAAAGTAATTTTTTTCCTAATTACGATAAGAATAAAATTTGTCTAACAATTTTAATTTATATAATAAACCATTGTTAATTAATTAATTAATTAATTATTTATTTATTTATTTATAGACAAATTTAGTAAGCACTATCTTGCTAAATAAAATTTTCCAAACATTCCTTTGAAATAAAGGGAGCGTAAAATATAATTGGATGAAAAATTAAAGAAAAGAATATTTAAATTTAATTTTTAAAGCAAAATTTGATACTTCTACTAATATTTTTTTTTCTATTATTAGAGAGATAAGATGTCCGAATTTAATGTGACAACAACATCGGGTTGATTATATAATGTTGAGCTCCATATTATCATCCAATAAGTGACCTAACATTACTCCACATGTGAACGAAGAAAATGAAAAACCTAAAAAAGTTGAGCCTGAAGAATAGGAGACATAGCTTTTGAAAGTCAGCAATATATTCATCTAAAATTTTTAACAAATTTTTAGTTCTGAAGAAGCCAAACATGAAGACCCACCTGCCTACAATGAAGGGGACAAATATATACATGTATGAAAGTTGAAATTCATAATCATATTGTGTAGATGCCAAATTCTATACAAATCCTATTTCTAATAATAGAATTAACGTTTAATTATATTTTGATAGCTAAACAACAAATTTCTATATTTTTAATATAATATTATATTATAGTCTATCTTAAATAGAAGCACGCATGCATGATTTCACTAACTTTTTAAGTGATTTTGGAGAGTATAAGTTTTTGTTTCCTCCAAAAAGTTAGTGTGTTTAGTAACAAATAAAAATCATTTGAGATTATTTGGATAGAAAGAAATCATCATATCCAGAAAGAAAAATGGCTCTGAGCAATTATTTTTTGTTAGCCGTTTTCTTGGTGTGAATGTTCCCCTATCTTTCATATCTTTTAATTGTAATTCTCTAATTTTGTTGGATTGGAGAGCCTTCTTTAACTACCTTTTTATATTTTCATACCTCAATGAAATTAGTTCTTATATTTAAAAAAAAAAAAAGTTTATAATCATTTTTTTAGTACGGTATATAATTACTTTAAGGTTGATTACATTCAAAGAAAATAACATAATTAATGAGATGCATGTGAAGCTTCACCCCTAAAAGACATCATGGGTTAGTTTCAAATAACGGAAGACACAAATGGGTACTACAGTTTTTTAATGGAAGACTCCAATTTTAATTAAATATGGAACGTTTTTTTGGTATAACATGACCGCTATTAGGTTGGAGATTGTTGGTGGTCAAATTCAGAATCGACGTGTGGATGCTCGAACTTAGTTTGGAATCTCCAAAAGGGATAAAACGAACCCTCTGTAACCGCTGACCTGATCTGTATTCGAGCTGAGATGATCACTAAATCATACCAGCCGGTCTGAGGAATCCGACCTCAGGTTCGATCATTGACCGAGGGCCCGACAACTGTAACCACCAGTTAGGACGGCTCCAACAACCTTGTCTCTCCAACCTACCTATAAAAGGGGCACTCCACCCCATGTATAAGGTACGCAATTTTGTCCGAGAACGACTTACTACAGAGCTCACTCTAACTCAAGTGTCGGAGTGTTTGTTCTTTGTGAAAGTCTCACTGTCGTTTGAGGTCGTACTTCGACAAATCGCTCTAATTAGTTCGTGACCGACTATGTGAACTCAGCGAAAATCTGCATGAACAGAGACCGATATGTTAACCAGAGGTTGAAAATTAAATATGGGGGTTATAGAATGCTAAATCGATTAGAATTGATATGGAAATGTGGAGAAAGGTAAGCACATAATAAAGAAGAGAAGAAGGGGGGAGGAATCGGAATATGTTATTTTCTGAAATGGACTAATTGCTAAGTTTCTTCCCTGCAATATTAGCTGTTTTGATTACAACTTTTATCTGTCTTCACAAACCATAGCATAGCAGCAGATTCTCATCCCCTTTATTAATACTAATGCTCTACATTATCTTCTGTCTTTTCCTTTTCTGTCCCCATTATAACCCTCAAACTTTAATCTGTGAATCAACCCAAAATTGAGTGCCCACGTGTCCTCCTCTCATTGTTCGTCTCGAGATCGAAAAGTCAAGACAATGGAAGCGCTCTCAATTGCTCATCGTTTGAGAATATTATGGTCTCAAATTACAGAACAGGAGTTGACTAACACATTGATTAGAGATTATTCTTTTATTTCTTGCCACTGGTTTGATGCGTGTCGCTAAAAAAGTAGGTAAATTTTAACTTCAACTTTGAGATTTTTTTTAAGTAATTTGTGAATCAACCCAAAATTGAGTGCCCACGTGTCGTCCTCTCATTGCTCGTCTTGAGATCGAAAAGTCAAGACAATGGAAGCGCTCTCAATCGCTCATCTTTTGAGAATATTATAGTCTTAAATTACAGAACAGGAGTTGACTAACACATTGATTGGAGATTATTCTTTTAATTCTTACCACTTGTTTGATGCGTGTCGCTAAAAAAGTAGGTAAATTTTAACTTCAACTTTGAGAGAGTTTTTTTTTTTCAGAAATTTCACAAAATTGGCTAATTAACCTCCAACCACACATAAAACATGAGTTGAGCACACAAGGAATAACTGATAATAAGGTAGCAGTGGGCGTGGGACAAGGCCCTTTTCTTCTATAAATGACAAGTATTTTTCCCCCATTTCCTAGATTATCAATCTCATCTTAGTGCAGGTGGAGAGTTCCAAAGGGATCGCATTGATCCAATGTTGGTCGATGTCGAAGATCGTTTATTGGATCATGCGATCTCTTAGGAATCTTCCATCAGTTGCTCTAAACTTGTGTTGCTAATTTGATGATCTCTCGGCCAGGTATATATGTGTTCTTTCTCTTTGTGTAATTTGTTTCCAGTTTTTTTAAGGATCGATCCACTACAATTTTCTTTCACAAGTTTTTGCTGTTAAATAATGTAGTTTTGTGATGGTTTTGTTCAACCCACTTTCTCATGGTACGTAATTTGTGCAATCGAATTACTCTTTACAAGCATTTGCAAATTGTAATTAACTATGGATGTTGATTTAGTCTTTAAGAGTTTCAAGACATCTCTTCAAATCTTTCTCCGGATAAATTAATCTAATCTGAAAGATGCACGAACTAAATTTGGATCAGCAAATGATGATAATTTTCGTGTAAAATTTAACTTGTTGACATGGTTGCAACAACTATTTCAATAAAATATTGTGCGAGTTAAAAAAACCTCGCTTGGTAATATATCATTTCATTTTTAATTTTATGTTTTCAAAATTTGACATCAGTGTGATTTTCTATCTGAAAATGACTTTTTAGCTTTGAGATTCTTTCGATGACCTTTGTTGTGTTAAACAGATATCTTTTTTTTTTGAGACAAAGGGATAATTAATATGAAACGAAAGGAAGAATCTACCTCGTAATGCGGACAATAGGGTAATAATAATGTCCTCGAGGTGTGGTAATGGATTGAAAAGGAGAATTAAACTTACATTTATTTTCATATGTTTTTTTATATTTCTTAAAAACACGTTTGGTTTTTTTAATCAAATTAAAAAAAATAGAAAATTACTTTTTTCACTTTAGATTTTGAAAACATTTCTATTACGTAGATTACTAAATAAAGTTACACCATGTTTATAAGCTTAATTTTTATGGAAAAATAAACTAGTAAAATTATTTCTTAAATTTGTCTGTTAATATATTTATGTTATGATAAGGAAAAAAATTGTTGCTATATGATCATTAGCTTAATTTTTATGGAAAAATAAACTAGTAAAATTATTTCTTAAATTTGTCTGTTAATATATTTATGTTATGATAAGGAAAAAAAATTGTTGCTATATAATCATTTGTGATGATCAAATACAAGAATAAGAATTCAATTTTCTTACCAACTTAAACATACCTTAAATATATAATTTCCAATCTTCGCCCTAAGAACTAAAATAAAAATCAAATTTTCTTTTAAAATTTATTGGATAAATCATTTGAAAGAAGGCCTCCTTGTCCGGGTCGGATCAGGCACAACCCGTCCAGCACAGTTATTATGACGGGTAAGGCCAAGCCCAAATCTTCCTTGTACGTGGGCCCAATCAAAAGGCCTTGCGTTTCTCCGGCCCATTTTACATCTCTCTACTCTACTCATGTTGACCCATTATTCATCAGAAAATATAATTATTGCCCTTAATGAATTATCTTTTTAAAGAATGTCCCTATAAAATAATATTGTTTCAATTCAACCCTTTGAAAATTAACTTCTTCACTATTTTACTAATGGTTATACAATTAGTGTCAACCTAAGCATAATTAAGACATATATTTTCGACTAAAATATAGTGAATTTAAATTTTCCACACTCCCACATATTTTTATACTAAAAAATGTAAGTTATATATATGAGTGATTATCTTTTATAAAACGATAATTCAGCAATTCTAATGGTTACTCGAGAGTTGATTTTATGTTTTTTTTCTCCCTAAGACGGACCAATTTTGAAAGCTTTTACATGGAGGCGATAGATACGATGGTTTTTTTGTCCCAATGGGTATACCTATGAACATTTCTCCATTGATTCATGCTTTATTTTTCATTAAAAAAGAGGCACTTGCAAAATTAGAGAAAATAAAAATTAATAAGAATTTGCAAACGTACCTAACTACTTTTTAATTTTGCAAATTTCGCAAAATTTGGAGGTTCAATCGGAGAAGTAAAAGTCCAATATACTCTTAATGATCATATAATTTAAACAATGATATACTTGATATATTTGATTTTATATACCATTGATATACCGAATTATGAGGGTTATATACCATTGATATACATAATATGAATGTTGATATATCAATGATATATTTGATATATTATTTTTCTTAACTGTGTTTAATCTCTCTAGTCGAAGTGTTGTCTTATTTATAGATTCATCAATTAACATTGGGACGATCTCAAATAAATATGGAAAAATAGTAAAATACCACACATTACATAAAAACTTTTTTTTTTTTTTTTGAAGGGAGCGGAGATATAACTATATTAAGTAGTAGTAATATTATATTGATTTAATAAACGATCCATTATTGGAAAGAAAAATGCATTGTCCTAATCACATTAGTTATACATCAATATTAATTAAGAAAAAAGAAGTTAGGCAAAATTTGAATTAGCTGTGTAAATGTCTCCCAACATTTGAAAATTCAGCACGTTAAAAATGATGTTAATGCAATTACTTCTAATCTAACTAAAAGATGCTAATAATTAAACACTCCTAACGAATGGGAGAAGAAAAATTTAATTCAAAGTCCAAATTGGCAACTTCAATTTAACGAGTCCTCCCCGCAATTAATGGAGGAGAATATTTCCTTTGGAGGGACTCAAGTCAACTACAAACTTTTAATTCATTATTTTTATTTATTATTATTTTTTATCTCAAATCTTTTAATAAGGTCGAGTTGGAGAAATTATTCACTGTTATTGTAAACTTTTATTGGTAAGATATAATGAGGAAAATAAAATTAAAAGATTGAATAATTACATATTACTCGAGTCATTTTAAAAGGACAATCAAATTGTAGCCACCACTTTCAATCTTTTTTTTTTAGGTGTATTCAAACTTTTTGAATAAAGGTAAATTTCTATACTTATTGATCAATAATTCATGTAATTATCGGACATGTTAAAAGTTTAATAATGTGGATATTAAAAGAAATTTATTAATTGAGTTTTTTCTAGTTCATCAATTAGGGATATACTCGAAGTGAGGAGGGGAGAGGGAAGCCTTTTCCTTTCTCCTATTTTCCGTCCATGAAATTTCGTAGGATCAGGGCCTCACGGCGAAAAATCAATTAAATAATTTAAAAAATATATATATATAATTAAATGAATCTCAATTAAAATCATCCTCATTTAAAAGACCTATTCTTAAAACCACCTAATAATATATATACATTAAAAAAAATGGGACAAGGCGGGGAATGGAGACAATGCATCCCCCGAATCAACGGGGATTCTCCACCCCGTTTACGACGAGTCCCCGTAAAGGTCCATCCCTAAAGAGAATAAACACCTCTATCGACAACATATGAGGTGTGAATTCGAATCTCTGACTTTTTTTTGAAGATGTATGTTTTTAGACAATTGATTTAGGTTGTGGTTGACAAATTTATTAATTCATGTTATTTATGCATGCTCACTCATAAATTAAAAAATTGTACTTCATTTGCATAGCTAATAACTTATCTAATTTACCAACATAAATATAACTCAACTCTATATGATATCTACTATCTCTCTTGAAGTCGCAAAAGAAAGAATCATGTTATCTTTTAGATGCATTACAAAATAGGGGTCATAATCAATTCGTCGATGGAAAAATGTGATGAATTCGAGAACCTTTAACTCGGTCCAGACTAATGTAAATACTTAATATAAAAAAATATGTCTCATATGCACTAGTGTTAAAAGTGACTATTCATCGTGAATTTAGGATAGATAGATTTAATAAGATACATGATTATTTAACTTATTGGCCACTTTGACATTAGTCGATGTAGTATAGTGGTAAGTATTCCCGTCTATCATGCGAGTGACTTGGGTTCGATCCCCGGCAACAGCATTGCTTTAAATTTTGGGAAAAAAAATCTCTAATTCAACTTGAATATATCAAAGCTCATGCACCTCAACTTTTATTATTCTGGAAAGAAAAAGAACTTACTCCATTTAAAGTAGTTGTTGGAAAATATAGACCACTAAACAGTACAAATATGTGGGAACATCTCAATAAAACAGTATTTTATTTGACTATGGAGAAAAAATTAAGAAAGTTTGTTGTTGAATTTGGTCTCTGTCCTTAAATACTTTCCTAACAAAGCCAACAAAAGAACTGTTTTATTATCATTTTCCAAATAGTACGTCTTTTTCCTTTAATTTTTCCCTCTCCAATTAAATTAATTAATCATAAACATGATAATCATGACTTTTTATTTTAACAACTTTGATTTGATGTAAACCGAATAATGTCACCTCAGGAGTCATCAAATTACAGAATAAAAATGACATCATTACTGAATATGGCGGATTTTTATAAATACGGAAATATCAATTTATTAATTTAATAACATTAAATATGAGTGACCTAAATTTTACCAAAAATATCCGTGGTGTAAAGTTTAAAGGAACAATTAGGTTTTTCCGCTATTAACTTTATAACTAGTTGTTTGTCTAGAAAAAATGTCTAATGGATCTTCATACTTTTTTATTTTATGTTTTATAGGTTTTCAACTTAAAAAGTGTGTAATAAATTCTTAAATATTTTATTTTATGTCTTACGGATCAATTCGACATTTTGTAAAATTTTCGGATCTATTTCAACTCTTTTAAATACAAGTTTTAATTTTATGTCTAATAAATTTATTAATTAAAAAATTTAAATAGGTCAAGACTTATTAAATACAAAATTAAAAATTTTCTTAATATCATAATTTTATGTCTAATACATTTATTAATTAAAAAAATTTCAAATAGATCCAGACTTATTAAATATAAAATTAAAAATTTCCTTAATATTTAGAGATTTGTCAGACAGGTTAAAGTTCAATAATTTAACCAAAAATTTGACAAAATTAGAGAATTAAAACTATTTAAGTATGTAGGTGACCATAGTCTTGAAAACTTAAAAAGGTGATGTGGATAGAAAAAATTGACTCTATTGACTCTTCTTCATTAATTCTTCTCCAACTCGATAATTGGCATATACCTTCAACCATGAAGTTATGAGTTCGATTCCCACCCCCATATGTTGTACTAAAAAAAAATTCTTCTCCAACTCGGTACAAATATAAAATTTGAAATAAGAACCGAATAATATTTCTATTCTTATCTTTTATTTATTGTTTCTCGTCTTCTCTTTTTTAATAAATGATAAAGAAACTAATTTCATAGTACCTTATGAAAACTGCACTTCATTTGGTAACTGAAACTTGTTTTTTGTTATTTACTTATTTTTATTGAAAAAAAAACAAAGACATATTTGATAACAATTTCTCTACAATTTTAATTTAAAAAACAAAATTAAATGTTCAAAATTTTTATGTTATATTTATGTTTAATATCTACCATGCATTTTATAAGTCAATAATGACAAAATATTGATTTTATTTATGTTTTGAAAAAAAAAACTAAAAATAGAAGCGGGAAACTTGATTTTGTCCTTTCTAAATTTTTACATGAAACGTTTATTAAAAATGAGAAGTGAGAAATATAAATAGTTAAGTGGGGTAGGGGATTCAAATTTACAACTTTAAACTTATGTTGGCAATTGAGAAAACAACCTTTCGATAGTTTTTTATGCTAATTTTTTATTATAGCAATTTTCCTTTACTCTGTTTATAATTTTTTATTGTAATATATATAAATATATATACCTAACTTTGTGCTTCTAGAATGAAAGTTTCAACAATAATCAAGGGAAGCTAAATAAGTAATTGCATTGTAAGTATTATAAGCAAGTATGCTTTAACAAGTCTTTGCTTTTTGTTGTGTGCTACAATTTTTTTAATCACTTTTAATTTTTCCATATATTTTGTTTGGGAGGAGAAATTTACACGTACAATTATAGTCAATAAAATTAGTAGTAGGCAAGCAATCTGCTTCAAGTTTGGATAACGTAACATCTTTGGACACGTGCTAGGTTTTGATAACAAATGCATTTTTCCTTACTAGTTCGCTGGAGTGCATTTTGAAAACAAAAATCTAAAAATAACGAATTCAATAAAAATCAGAGTCATATTTTATGTTTTCAGTATTTTTTAATCTGTATTTGGTAGCAGATTTATAAATCATTGAATCTCAATTTAAAAATTGTTCAAGTGGTGTTTAGTAATATATTTGTAAAGCAATGATACTTTAGTTCAGTCTAAAATATTATTAATTAATTAATATATATATATGTTATAGAGTTTGTATATAGTTATTATTTTACAATATTATTGAATTTATAATATATTATGTTTTATATATTTTAATTTTAATAAAAATGAAATAAAATAGTATATTTATTAAAGTTTTTATCTTTTTAAATGTAATTCCACATTTTAAAATTTCAAATTTAAAATATGAAAATACTGAAAACATAAAAATTTTGTTTTCACAATTTCTATCCTTTGGATCACGTAATCCAAAAACAGAATTTCAAATTTTCTACCAAACAAACCCTAAAATTTCTTCACTATATTTGAATGGCCTTTTAGTGGAGGGATACTCTATACCTAAACCTAGCATTAAAATTTTAATTAAGTCAAATTTCTTAATCTGCAATATTTTCACGGCCTACCGTTCAAAGTGACACGTAGACGTAGAAGAAGTACATGACACAAATATCTTTTTCTTTTTTAGTCGGAGATATCTACATTAGTAGTTGAGTGTTTATGTCGACACGAATCAAAAGAATTAAGTGGTACTTATATGTTGTTATTTAGTAAAGTTGATCGAGTAATATAATCGAAATGATTAATTAGGGTTCCAATCCAACTTTGAATGGGCAATGGGAACTAAAGATATGAAAAGTATGAAAAACGTACAACAGTGATGATGTATGGAAGTTAAATTGGGTGTGCGGAAATAGTGGGGAAATGGGAGCCATCGATGTCGACCAAATTCATGTACTTTGACAGCAATTTAGGAAGAAGACCAAAAGTTGGTCTTTGCCGCCATTAATGGCGGTGTCATTGACCTTCAAGCTTACTGTATTTTGGATTGTCGTGGCCATGGGAGCCTCCTCTTTGACCATGTCCAGCCTTTTTACACACCCCATTAACATACATACTTTGAATAGTGGTTGAGCTCTAATAATTAGGGCTAATATTTCATGTTGCTTTAATAATGATTTTAGCTTTAGTTTCCTGTAATTTTAAAATATATATTCACTTTTAGTTTATATTTTTATAGCTTGTTTAATCACAATCTCCTCTGACTATGCTTTATTTTCCACCTTTTTTTTTATTAATCGTGAATCCTCAACAAAATAAATAAGTTTTCAATTGTTTTTTTTTTCTTTTTAATTTAGTTAAGATTTTAAATTTATCTTTTAAAAATTGAATATCACACGACAAAGAGATTGTGAGTAAATTAAAGGTGAATGTAAAAACTAATTAAAAGTATAGTTTCGATCTTAAGTTTTAGTTTTTGTCTATAGGACACTTTGATCTTATATATTTTAAAATGGTGTACTTTTGGTAATCGAGAGTTTCTAAAATAGGTTTAAATTGTCCCTTAACTTATGTTACCGTTAGTTTTTTCTTGTGGAAAAGATGATTAGGTTGACATATATTCGAGTTGAAATATATCATTCATTTTGTGTAACTATTCACCTTGCTTTATGTCCATTGCGTATTGCAATCTAATAAATGGAGAACACGATTAGAAATCCTAACGCTTCCATATTGAATGTAGCATCGCGTTTCCCAAAACCCATGCAATTCATCAGCTAATCAAACAATTTTTCCAAAATTATATATGTTTTAAAACGTAAAACAAAGAAGTTAAAAGGAAAGTTGAAACACTTGGGCCATTATAGGCAAGTTTGATCAATAATTGAATTAAATTTTCAAATCAATATAAGGAGACGCATACTTTAAGCTAACCCGAATAGTTGAATTGGTTTAGATATCTATTTATGAACAAGAAGTTATGAGTTCAAATCTCAATTTCCACGTGTCTTTTTCCCTTTCTTTCTAAGAAAGAGATTAAATAGAGTATTAAACGATTGAACCTTGATAAAAAACATAAACAATTATTCAATTACCAATTTAACCTGGTTCATTAATTAACATCACCTAACAAAAGAGAGTAGTATCCTACGGGGGTCACAGAAGTCAAAGTCTTCAAATTTAATGCAACAAAATTGGAGAGGGAGAATTGAATCAAATTAAAAGTAGTTCCTTTTGACCTGCATTGCATTGAAACATCACATATTTAATTTAATTTATTTTAATGTACAGTCTGGTTCGTAACAACTATAAAACCCGGCCTCGTTGAAGCCCCAACTAAAGGAGTTCAGAAGCAGAGCATAACAAACCAAAGCTTTGATCCTGCTGTTTTAAAGCTTTGGCAAAATGGATTACTGTAGAAACCTTGCAATTATTGTGGCCATTTTCATGGCTCTCTCCCTCCAAACAGCACTCGGTACAAGCTTAATCAAAAACATATATATTGTTTAATTTGTATAGTAATTAAACATATTTTTGAGTTAAAAATTAATAAAGATAAAAAATGATTGCAGGGGAGTCAAGTGGAAGGGTAGAGTGCGAGTCATTGGAGAGAAGGGAGTGCGCGTTCGCGGTGTCGTGGTCGGGAAAACGCTGCGTTTTGGAGAAGCAGGTGAAGCGCAGCGGAGAAGAGGCGTTCACGTGCCGCACATCCGACATCGAAGCCGACCAATTAAACGACGTCGTTGAGACAGAGGACTGCGTCCAGAGCTGCGGCCTCGACAGGAACACGCTCGGCATCTCCTCCGATTCCCTCCTCGATCCTCGCTTCACCCGCACCCTCTGTTCCTCCCGCTGCTATAGCCGCTGCCCCAATGTCGTCGACCTCTTCTTCAACCTCGCCGCCGGTGAAGGTAACTTTTCCACTAAATCTTCTCTTTGCTATTATTAAAAATTTCACAATTCATTCGTTCAGAAAAAAAAATAATAATAAATTGGCAGGTGTGTTTCTTCCCAAGCTTTGTGAAGCTCAAGGAGGGAATGTGAGAAGAGAAATGTCGGAGATCAAAAGCTCCGGCATCGTTGCACCGGGGCCGATCCAGCCAGTCTCTCTGTCAATTGCCCCGGCAGTCGCACCGGGGCCGGTTCGGCCGGTGTTCCTGTCCACTGCGCCGGCAGTGGCTCCGGCCGTTCAGGGAGCTTGATGGTCTTTATTTATTCCAACACAAAAACAACAACACCACAATAATGGCTTGAGTTTTAGATAGTTTTAAATTTTAATACAGAAATATAAATTTCTATGTTTTTTTATAGCGTGAGCGTGTGGTGTATGGAAGAAGGCTAAAACTAAAAGAGCTCTATGTCTGTGTGATGTGTATGGCCTCTCCATACTATTTTTTCCTTTTTTTTTTGAGTATAGTGTTGCCTCTCCATACTACTGTGATGGGATTTAGATATATTATGAAATAAAAAATTAAAGTTATAAATATTGTTTAGATGTTTATATTGCTGCTTACCTCTGCATGATTATATATTTAACAATTAAGACAGAGGCAAAAATAAAGATAAAGATTTTTAAAATTCAAAATCACCCTAGTTTAACAGAATTACCCTAGTTTTTTTTTTTTCTGAAATTCAAAACCGCTCCCATCAAAAGGAAAAAAAATAAAAACTACCCATTTCTTTTTACTACTCCACCAAAAAGTCTCGCTAATGAGTAAGTTTTCTATTGTGAAATTTATGTAATGCCATATCCATAAAACAAATGATTAAGACATTTATTACAGATTAGAATGTCGTGAATTTGAATTACTGTAAAAAGAATATCATTTGATAGAATGGACTCCGATTAAATTCTCCTATTATAAAGTTTGTTTGTAACGTTGACAGACTGGACTGCCAAAAGATCACACCGTTCAAATTCAATTGGATCAGGATTTGTATTTGGGCCTTGAGTTATTGATCAGCCCAATTAGAATAACAAGAAAACGACATGTAGGCCACATACTGAAGACTACATGTAGTTTATATCCATTCGCTTCGCCGTGTTTACTTCGAATTAACCTTGCCGTCACTCCGTTCCTTGGATGTAGAAGCACGAAAATTCCTCAGAATCTCTTCGGATATCGCCGGAGCCGTCACCTTCCGATCGTGCGGTACCGTTTTCCCGGTGAATATGGTGAGCCAGAGGCAAAAACTTGCTCGGAAAAAGTACAAAGAGGCACACCCAGAACTGTTCCCGAAAGCAGAGCCAACGCCACCAAAAGACCCGGAGAAGAAGAAGAAAAAGAAGAGTAAATTTAAGCGCAACAAGGCAGAATCGAAAGACCCAAATAAACCCTTCAAAAAGGGTTTTAAGAAACACCCTCTTAGAGTGCCCGGGATGAAGCCGGGAGAAAGCTGCTTCATCTGCAAAGCCAAAGACCACATTGCCAAGCTCTGCCCAGAAAAGGCTCAATGGGAGAAGAACAAGGTTTTTCTTTTTTTGCAACTTTTTCAATTATGTTATGTTTTCCATGTTTATGGGTGTTTCACTTTTCCCTTAGTTTACTGGAAATTTTGCTCATAGGAAATAGTTCTCTTTGGAAGCGTATGCCTATTACTTTTAGGAATGTGGTGTTCATGGAAATGGTTTAAGATTCAATTTGCCTCTCCAATGTGTGGTAAACTTCTTAACTCAATTGCCTGTGCTTAGGCTTCTTCCATCAATCATGGTCATTTTATAATTGATTGTTAGAGGTCTTGGGGTGGTCAAGATGAACACTAATATTACTTGGAAAAATTCTGTGATGACAACATTTTGGCAAACTGGAAGGATTGAAATCGGAGAATTTTAAGACAAAAATGGTGATATGGGATGGCCCAGTGGTCAATAAGGGCCATTGTAAATAGCATAGGGCTCAGAGGGAATGAGTTCAAACCATGGTGGTCACCTACCTAAGATTTAATAACCTACGAGTTACCTTGTCAACCAAATGTAGTAAGGTTAGACGGTTGACCCGTGATTAGTCGAGGTGCGCGCAAGCTGGCCGGGGCACACGGAAATTAAAAAAAAAGAAAAAAATGGTGATATGGACTGCCTTCAAAGTGAGATTCACTTTGTGGTGGTTCTCAACAGAGGATTTTAAAATCTTCTTATACTGTGGTGGGCGTCGTTTGCTCTTCTTTATCCTTTCTTTTATTCTTCTTTTGCTTCTTGCACTGTTCAATTCCCCTTGAGTACATTTCAACGACCAGTCCTTCTTCCTTTATACCTTTTAATAGAACTGAAGGTTATTTCTGTTGATAACTCAAGATAATTGGATTTCAATTCTATCTTGGTTTAGTTTATCGATATTTCATAAGTTGAGGAAAACTTATTTTTTGTTTTGAGTTATATCATGTGGCTTTTGCCTTTGGAAGTTACTGCCTCTACTGGAAATTAATCTCAAATTGTTTTATAATAGTGTCATTTTGAAGGGAGCCTTATGTCTGGTAATTCTATTTCTGTTATTCAACGTTTATAGATATGCTTGCTTTGTCGGAGACGCGGGCACAGCCTCAAGAATTGCCCGGACAAAAGTGAAGGGACAGAGGATAAGAAGTTATGCTACAACTGTGGTCAAACAGGACATTCGCTGGCTAATTGTCCACAACCTCTTCAAGATGGTAAATTTTGTTTCAATTCAAACTTGACTTGTCTGTGCTTTGTATAATATATAGAATAGTTTCTTTGGGTTCTCTTGTTTTGTTGATCTCATTATAGTAGGGTTAATTCCTTGTGGCATTTGTATTTCAAAATCAAGTGCCTGATTTTCATATGAAGTGGAGTGTTCTTGCAACATAGATGCTCTGAAGTTCTTAAAGGTTTCTACTCCAAATTATATTTACCAGTTTCCCTCTTCGAACTGTAGGAGGAACTAAATTCGCCAATTGTTTTATTTGTAATGAAAGCGGACACTTGAGCAAGAACTGCCCGAAGAATACTCATGGTATCTACCCTAAGGTATTTGGTTTAACTTCCTTGTCGTGTTCACGGACAATGGACCACGAACGACTTTAAGATTTTCCTTGTATGGTATTCTGCAGGGTGGTTGTTGTAAAACTTGTGGAGAAGTTACACATTTAGCTAAAGATTGTCCAAACAAAGGCACCAGAGTTTCTGCTGCGGCTGGTATATCGGGTAACAGATGTAAGTGTTCCTGTTTTTGTCTTTTCTTTAGGTTCTCAACTTTTTCTTTTCCCCATTGTTTCAGTTTTTGTGTGTGTTGTTGTGACATGTTTGTTGATACAAACAATCTAGAAATATAAATATTGGCAAAAATCAAATGTCGTAATCTCTTCATATATTGTTTTTAGTATCATTGGGATATTTACTTCCTTATTTCTTCATATATTGTTAATTGGGTCCAGTAAAAAATGCTATTGGAGAACATTTTTTTCTTCAAAATTACTCCTAAATCATTCTCTCTAAAATGATTTCGTGGGCTGAAAGGAGATAATTGGGAATGAGAAACCAACTTCTTTGGATCGATACATTTCTACTAAAGCTTTCTATTACAGTGTCTGCAAAAGCATGAACGAAACGTACTTTTATGAGTTATAAGTCATTTTCTCTTGTCTCAGCATCTGGATACATGGAAATGCCGAGACGACCGGCAACGAGGCTCGTGAGTGGAGACGATCTTGAGGACGACTTTATGATCGATGAAGATCATTTGCAGATCAATGATGCAAAACCAGGAAAGAAAAAGGGACCCAAAGTTGTGAAGTTCTTGGATTAACAACTCTATATAAGAAACTTGTTGTCATCATGTATTGTTGTAAAGACCCTTCAACACACGAGGGAATACTGGGGGCAGCTTTAGAAGTTAGAACATCACCCATCTAAAAAGTAGTTTTCTAATAGTATTTTTGTCTCTTGAAAGTTCATTTTTTAAAATTATGATTATAGAGTTTTGCCATGTTCAAGTTCAACCCTATTGCATTAGGGTACTGTCTAAAAAGGGAATGTTAGGCTCGTTTATTTAGAGGACGTATAGAAAATATGTAATTTTCTTGATGAGTTATTTGAATGAGTCATTATAATTTATTGTTTACTTGTTCGCTTCGGAGAGAAACAAACATCTATTCCTCAAGATATAAAAACATGAAACAAAAATGTTCATTACGTCTTTAATAAAGAACCTAGGAACCCCTTTAACAATAAATGTGACAAATATGCCATTCACATGACTAAGAATGCTAAATATTCCTACTTTTGAATTAAGATCACAAAGCTAAAAACATACAAAAAAAAGGGGTAAATTAAATAGCAAAGCTTTTTATTTTTTCAGTTTTTTTTTTTTGGGGCAAAGCGAAATGGTTGATTGGAAGGTAGTATAAAAGGGGATTTAGAAGAGAAAAAAGAGGAAGGAAGAAGGCTGTTGTTTTTAGTATTATGAAACGTGGCATGGCAAATGTGGTTGCAGAGTAGTTTTGTCCCTAAAATTTCTCCTCTTCTCCCCTTTATTCTCATCCCTCTCCCCAAAAATAAGGATCTCTCCCTCTTACCTTTTCATCTCTCTCATTTCTCCTCTTCTCTCTTTTCTTTCATCCTTCTCCATTTTCCCTACAACCCCATCTCTCTCACTCCTTTGTCTCTCACACATTGTCTCTCACAACATGGTATTCATCTCTCTCTCTTTTTCCTTCTTGTTATTTGTAATATTCTTCGGTTGCTATGTCAATAATTGTAATTGGTTTAGACGAATGATGAAAGTTGATAGGTTCTTTACCTCCTTAATGGGTAAAGTTTCATTTTTCATTATATGTATTTTGAATATGTCGAGATCAGAGATACTATTAGGCATGGCTGAAATTTGTGAAAAAATGGATTGATGCTTGTTGTGTTTAATGGGGTGAATTAGGCGAACTCGGCATCTGGAATGGCTGTGAGGGACGAATGCAAGCTCAAGTTTATGGAACTGAAAGCGAAGAGGAACTATCGGTTCATTATATTCAAGATTGAGAATCAGGAAGTTGTTGTGGAGAAACTTGGAAGCCCCGAAGAAACTTATGAAGATTTCACTGCAGCTATCCCTCCCGATGAATGTCGCTATGCTGTGTTTGACTTTGATTTCACTACTGATGAGAATTGCCAGAAGAGCAAGATTTTCTTCATAGCATGGTAACTTTTCTTTTTCACACACATCCACATTGCATTTCGAGTGATTACCTTATATTCTAAATTAACACAAATAGAATTGTTGACCCAATTAACTGTACATACGATTTAGCCATTCATTTACCACAATTATGTATTATTATAATATAGAAAGACATTTGTGATATCGATTGCAATCCAAAACAATATATTGCCCAAAACACCATTGTCTTCATTGACTCTAGGGGTTGTAAGGAGAGCATTTCAACATACTTTGGTAAAATTTCAACTTCTCTGTCAAATTTGTTACATGAAACCTTAAACTTCAACAGCACTATGAACTGAGGTTGTCTCCTTGTCCTATATTTCTGTGTTTGTCTCTTTTGAAGGTCACCCGACACATCGAGAGTGAGAAACAAGATGGTGTATGCGAGCTCTAAGGACAGATTCAAGAGGGAATTGGATGGAATTCAGGTGGAGTTGCAGGCCACAGATCCTAGTGAAATGAGCTTCGACATAATCAAAGCCAGAGCTTTTTGAGCTCATTTTCATCTCTCTCTCTCTCTATTTTTCTCTGTCTTCATTCTTGAGACTTGGCATAATGTTGTGATGCCACTCTGATTTTCTTCTTTTCTTTTTGTATGTTTTTGTCTTTTTCAGAGTCTTGTTTCTGCTTCATGGGGTTTTATTGAGCTCTAAAGCTGTAATGATCTATTGTAATTCTATATAAAATTATTCTTTCACATGATTCGTAACTCTTTGTTTTTCATGTTTCTAAATGAACCAGAATGGAAAGATTTAATTTGAACAACTTGAAGAGGAAAACATGTTAAGAGAAGAACACCCAAATGAGTTTTTGTATGATATGATCATCATTGATCGAACTTTTTTGTATTGAAATTCTGATGGAAGAAGATGAAAGAAAATGGCATGTGTTTCAAATGTAACGAATACCTGTTTAAGGAGGAAGAACAGGGGAGGGGTCTCTATGGCTGCTTGCTTCGGCCATCCCAGAAAGATTTCTCCCATTTTTCTACTTGTTTGATTGAATTCACTTTTCTACTAAGAACAAAATGAAGCGATGCAGGATCATACGGGGGTGGCATTGTGCATGGGCTCGCATCTGCAGGGCTTTTCACCAATGATTCCATCATGAATTTTCGAGTTAACCCTTCAGCTGGACAAGCCATTGCCTCCGAACATAGCTCGGTCGCACCTCGCGGTATCATTGGCTTGAAAATTAGAAGTTTAGAATATTCACTTAGAAGATGAAACATGTAGTCATACACATAGTCCATCTTCAGCTCCTCTTGGATGAAACTGCTTGCTGCCTTGCCAATGGCCTGCGCCTGAGAAACCACGAAAAGTAGATAATCTCATACCCGAAACCCAAACGTACATCAACATGATTCAAACCATAAGTTTATACCAATATACACCGAATAACCAGTTCAGCTAACTATAGAATAACCTTTTGCTTATGGCTGTTGCCCCACTCAACTGCAAATTTTATAGACTTGCACTTGTCGTCTTCCTTTACGGGCCAGTAGTGGTGCACCGGCATCAAACCTCTCGTGAAGAAGTCGTAGTAACGGGGCTTGACGATAAAGGTAACAGAATCGCAAGCAAGAATGTACTTTTCACTAACGGACCAAGCTGATCCTTCTATATAGATTTTGTACCTGAAAATGAGCGTAAACAGGGGAAACAGAGTTGGGTGAGAGATTAGCTAATGTTGGAATGAACAAGGGAAGTTATTCAAATTGTACCTATGAAGACATTGGTTTGCAAGATCTGATTCATTGTATCCTTGCTGGGATTCTTTCATCCAATCCTGAAAATTGTTTTCCCAAGCATTATAAGAATTTCTACCCAACATCTTTTGCAGTTTACGAGCACGAGATCCACTCGCTTTCGAGTTCTGTTTCGTTTTCGAGTTCTTTCATCTAGGCATTGTTTTAATGAATTGTCAAGTGGCTTATATTCGACGGGGTTCAAACGTAAGCCAATTATACCTGAGCGAATACACGGGCATTCCAGTCTTGTTGGTCGGAGACATTGCATTTGAGGAGATCTTGTCGGGTTTTGGCCACGGCTGGATTTCCCTTCCAATAAGCATAAGGCTCTCTCCTCTTCCATGGGATCCTTTTGTTCCCTTCTTTCAGATCCTTCAACAATTGCTCCCATGGCTTTATATTGATCTCTGGCCTGTAAAAGGCCACCACATATTAAATCATTAGAGTCATTCAAAAGCATTGTATTGGCTTGCATGAGGGCTGCTGCCAGACCCAAAACATGATATTGGAAACGAAATGACTAAGAACTACCTATTAGTTCATCTTCATCCTCTACTTTCAAAACATTGATTTTGGTCAATGGTGTTTATTTGCAAAATTTTGACACAATTTTGACATAGTATGAGTACAAATTTGTAGCTATATTAGAATTATGACAGAAGGAAATAAAATAAAAATGAAATTAAAAAGACCAAGACAGTTATTCACAAACACAACGAACAAAATGCAAAATACAGAGACAAAAATATAAGTGAAACCTATATTACCAATTCATTCAAAAGTTTAAACCCTATTTATTTTCTAATAAAAATTAAAGGGAAAAATCGAAAGTGAAAGATGAGTGGTTACCATCCCCAGAAGGACCAATCAGGAAAAACAATGTCCAGCGTGGCATCATCAGCACAATAGCGAAACACAGGAGGAGGGGGCGGCCCATTAGGCCCACTAAAGTGGCGGGTCAAAATCACGGGCCAGTCAACGCAATCAAACATGAGCTCCAGATCAGGCACCTTCCCGGGGTACCTCCGTAACAACTGTAGGATCCCCCACACCGTAAAACTATCTCTCGTCTGAAACGACTTCTCAAAACTCTCCACGTAAGCCTTCCCCTTCACGATCACCAGCCGGAAATTCGCCGTCCGTTTCGCCGCCTCCACCGCCGCCCTCGTGATCCCCGTGCGGGCCCACGGCCGCAGGTCCTCGTGGATCCAACGGAAGTACTCCGGACACGTGGCCCCCGCTCCACGGTCCGGATCTTCCTCGCCTGTCCAATCCGCCGGGTAGCAGGCGGGGCATGCTCCTCCTGTGACTGTGAGGTTATTGAAGGACGCGCAATCGAGTGCAAATTCGACTTGTCGTCTTCTTGGCTTTTTCGGAATTTCGGAAGTGTTGTTGGGGTAAAAATGAGATTTCGTACCTTCTTTTATTCTGCTCCGAGACAAATTACCTGCTACCGTCTGAAAAAAAAAATTCAACGATTTTCTGTAAATTCGTTGCCGACAGATTTAACGATATTCCTCATTTCTCGGAAAATTAGAGAAAGTGAAAAACGCTGTTGGCTTTAGTAGTAATTTTAAAAATAAAAAATCTATTCGCTTCGAATTCGAAATCGAAATATATATATATATATATACATATATGTGTGGAACTAGTTTCAAAATTCAAAGCGATAGAAAGAAAATGGATTATTTTTCTGTCGAACTTTCAGCTTTTCAGCATAGTTCTAGTTCCGGATAAAAACAATATTTTTGTCTCTTTTTTTTTTTTTATGAAAAATTATAGGCATGATAAAAGAATCTTTTTAGAATAAATTAGAAATGATAATAAGAATCGAAAAAATTTGTTTGGGTTGTTTTCGAAATACACAGCTGCCAAACGAGTAACTTTTTTTAGTATCAATCTTATTCTTTAAATTTAAAAAGAAAAGCTTACTAGTTTTATTTTGATTAGATTACTTTTTTTGGGTGTTATTAATTTGCAAGAGTTTATGGACTTTTTGATAATTTTGAAAGATGTAGAGATTAAAATGAAAACAAGTATGAGAATCGAGAGACCAAAATAAATGATATTTTAAAAGAAAGTGTTAAGTTTTCAGGAAGAGAGTGGGACCCAGAAGCACGTGGCAAAATGTAAATAAGGGAGAAACACGCGTCCAAAAAGTAGACACACTTTTTCTTCCTCAAAATCGTAGAACCGACAGAGCGGCCACTCCCTGGTTAGAAACGACACGATCGACCCGACACCTCGGTTTAGTTGGAAAACACGAACAGCATAAGTTAAAATTAAAATTAAAATTAAAGAAGAAAATGAAAGCTAAGACTTACGGTGGAATAATGGAGGAGGCGCGTGGAGAGGAACGCGCCGAGGAGGAGGAAGAGAGAGAAGAAGAAGAGGAGAGAGGATCTAGCCGGAGACTTGAGAAGCGGCCTCAAGAGACGATGGTGATTAGAGTCCCATGAAATTGAAAACCTCTGCTGGAAACTCATTTTCCTTACTCTTCACGCCCACATTCCGGCGCTGCCGCTTCCGGCGAACGGAGATAGAGAGATCTCAAGGCCGAGGCTTTTGTTTTGTGTGATGGAGAAGTTTCGCAATGGCAAAACTTGTTGATGTTGAGGACTGTAATTTCCTTATTGTTTTGTTTGATCGATGGGAAATTTGGAGGGGTTTTATGAAAGCAAAATAGTTGGTTGGTTTCTTTGAAAAAAGAGGTGCAACTCGTGAGAGTGAGAGTGAGAGCGAGAGCGAGAGCGAGAGTGGGTCCAAACTAAATAAATCGTAAACACCACGGAAATTTGATAACTTGTTTGCCAACATTTTCGTTTTCTCATTTCTAATAAAAAAAGAAAAAAAAATCATGCCTCTTAACCCACGTAAACTTAAAAGTAATAAAATAAAATATCATGGCTCTCAATTTTGAAAATGTTATTAAAAAGTAAAAAATAAGAAACATAAATCATTTACAAAACAAGTAACCAAAATGCCACCAAGCAAGTCTCAATGTAAGAGGAAGAAAAGATAGGAGGGTTTTCATTAAGAAATCATGTGACTTAAAAAAAATTTATACAAACATAATAAATATCAATTTCGTATTTTTATTTTTATTAATGAAATAAAAATACTTATTAATTTATATGTGACTTGAAATATTGACATATCAACCGATATTTATTGTGAAATTCAAATATCAAGTAGTCACTTAATATTCGTAGCTGTTACTTAACATTAATGGTTGGTTTTGTATAATTAATTACTTAATTAATTGATTGGTTTTGTATAATTAATTACTCAATTAATTGAGATCGAGTATAGTTCAGCGATAATTGATATATATTTTCAATCAAGAGGTTGTGGGTTCGACACCCCACAGCACATGTTAAAAAAAAAAATTAATTAATTGAAAAAGAAAAGTGAAATGAGTTTGTAAATTAAGAATCTAATTAATCAAGAGAGTTGAAAGTGTATTGTAATATGAATAGTTGTTTTTACAATTAATAACTCAATTAATTAAAAGACTTAAATGATTAATAGTTATTAATATTAATCACACAATTTAATGATAGAGTTGAAAGAGCTTCATAATATCAATAACGGAAGAATACTATGATACAAGTTTTTTTTCCCACATTTGTTTTAAGTTAAATTATTTATGCTTTCTTTGAAAGTTTTAAAAGTATAGAAATCCTAACCTAAGAAAAAGGGAGTATATATGTTAAACTAATCTGAACAGTTAAAACATATATTTTCAATTAAAAGATTAAGAGAGTGTCCTCCCCCAAAAGCATAGCCCTCTGAATTTTGTGTTTGAGCAGCTGTGTCATTTCTCATCACATGGCTCAGCCACTTTCCTTTTCATCTTCATCTCCAAACTTTCACTTCCTTCTCCTCTTCTCACTCCTCTTCTTCACTCTCTTTCTTTGGAGTTTAGCAGAAGAAAGTATGGAAGATTCAAACAATAGCTAGGTGATCACAAATCAAAGAAGAAAGCCATAGAAACAGCTGCAGACATCTTTGGTATCTAAGCCTTTTTTGGTTTCTATTTCTATTAATTAGATTTGGGAATTCTAAAAGGGGTGTGATTTTGACCAACAGGGGTTGACTCCATTGCAGCTCATCTGAAGAAGCAGACAGTAACAGTAACAGTAGCAGTATCAATGGATGCAGTTGTATTGGTGAAGGAAGATGAACAAAGTTGGCGAAGTTGAGATTCGTTCACTTGGTCCAGCCAATGAGAAGGATGAAAACAGATAACAGAACAAAGAATCTAAGATGATAAAACATGACTTGTATCAGAATAAGAATAAAAGGAGAACATAAGATTGCCATTTTGATGCTAATGAGAATCAATGTAGAGCACAAAGAGATGCCGATTTATAAAGAAGACAAAGGATCACAGCAGAAAAAAACTATTTGTTACATGAAGTTCGTTCCTACCTATAAATTATAACCATGTTTTACCATTAACAAGCAGCGATATTTCCGTGCCGTCCAAATGTCCTATTCGTAAAAGAATAAACTTGAAACATTCTAAGACTAAAATGATTAGGAAGAGAACTTCAGAAACAGAAATGAATCCACAAAGTAAAAAGAGGTTAGAATAATAGTCACCGCTATTAATTGATATCTGGAAACCATGGACAAACTGGCTCTTGAACTTCTCATCTAGTTATTAATTAATAATCTCCAATTACAAAGATTCATCCTACTGATCTAGCATCTCCTATATCCCTTGAATTTTGTCACTAAATGGGCAAATTGCCCCTTCTCAACCACATGCTTTATAACTTTATGAGCCTCGGAAAGCTTTCCAGCATTTCGCAAATAACTTACAAGGGTACTATATACAAGAAAATTTGGATTGCAACCTCGGGATTCCATTTCTGCAAGCATAGCGTAAGCCTCCTCGAATTCACCCGCCATACAAAAACCACGAATCATGGAGTTGTATGTAAATACATTGGGGAGCTGGCCCTTTATTATCATTTCATCAAAAAGTTGGCGAGCTTTCTCATGCTCCCCAGCCACTGTATAGCTTGTGATCATCACAGTGTAGCAAACAACGTCAGGAATGTTGCCGTTGTTAGCCAGTTCATCGAAAAAATATCTGCAAGCATCCAAATTACCAGCCCGACTAAGTCCATCTATCAGCGTTGTGAAGTGAAGAACGCCCGGATCGAAACCCACTTCCCTCATGTGGTTCAAAAGATTTAGAGCTGCAAGAGGTTTGTCTCCTTTGGCAAGAACATAAAGAAGAATGTTATAGGTATGATAATCAGGAGAAAACCCATTCCTGCCCATTTCATCTAGCAATCTGTGGAACTGATCCAATTTCCCCAGTTTGCACTTTGTAAACAATAGCACATTATATGTCAGAATGTCTGAGGTGTGACCATCCAGCAGCATTTGCTGATACACCCATTCAATCAGCTTGTACTGTCTTATAACAAGAAGTCCATGGAGAATGGCATTATAAGCGTGTTTAAATGGCCTGTAATTGAATGTTTTTGATTTGATAAACCTCTCAACAACTTTCCTAGCCAAACCTGCATCACCACAAGTACATATCAATATGATAAATGTCCTTGCGGTAACAGGGTACCCTTTCTCGGTCATCTCATCGACTAATCTCCACATAGCCTTGAACTCCTCACATTGAGCAAATATCTTCATGATAATATGATATGAGCTTGCAGTGTGTCTGTAATTCTCGACCTTACCCGACCACACGAAAAACTTGTACCCCAATTTTGCACACTGGGTTTTGTCTACAAAATTTATACTTCTCAAAATCCGCATCAGAACTTCCCTAACAAGAAATCCTGAGACCTTTATTTGCAGTTCATCCAAAGCCAAAATGGTGTCAAATCCAGGACCATCCTGTTTGAGAACCTCAAGAACCTTTTCAGCATCAGATCTCGCATCCTCAAGAAAACCCCTTCTCACAGAGAAATCATCCCATCTACGACCCCCAAACTCAGAAGAATCTGAATTTTCATCCGTAAAGCAACCCAACTCTGACCTCTTGCACACCCTCTTAAAGGGCTCCACAACGCACTCAAATCCATCATCACTACTAAAACTCCGATTCCAAACTGTTAGACGCACAATAAAAGAAGTTGAAAATCTGCAGACTATCCGCGAACTCAGAAGCGATATAGAGTTCATGATTGATACCCATTATCGCTAAAGATCCGCAGGACTTAGGGAAATCAAGTAATCTAAAAACAGAGCGAAAATGGCCAAGTGGGCAAGTGCCGAATCGTCTGTTTTCCCAAATTGGGAGCCACCCATTTAACATGAACACCAATCTTGCAATAGGTTACGAATCCAACCCAAAATTCTCATTTGGTGCATAATATGCCTCTTGAATTTGAATGCAGCATTAGAAAATTTAAAGTTCGAAAAAGACTTATCTGGGATTTTGCGATTCGGTAGAGATCTTCGGAGTTGAAACAAGCTCGAAGTTCCTTCTTTCGGGTTGCCGCTATTAAGTTAGGATTGTAGATGAGCTGAAGAGAGAGTGAGAGAGGAGAAGAATTCCTAGGGTAACATGAACACAAGCTCAAAGCAGTTCAAGGCGACTGTCGTTTCCCCACCCAATTCCTTCGCTTCCCACCACTCGACATGTCGATAATAAATTTATTATAAAAATATTTGAATAAAATTAAAACCAAATGAAATTTTATTATCTTCCTTCTCCTTTCCATTTTTGAATAAATATATTTGAAACATAAGTAGCTTTTATTTGATTTTTTTTATAATAATTTGTATTCATAAAGTATTTTTTTAAATATGAGTGAATTGAAAAAATACAGCGGGTGTCATTGATAAACTCTTTTATGAATTAATTTTGTTAAAAATTAAAATGTTAAGATAGATTAAGAATTCTTCTCATTACAAAAAAAAAAATAATAATAATAATAATAAAAATAAAATTATAATTGGTGTAGATGGGCGATCCAGTGGGATTTAAGCCTTAAAAAATCTAGGAGATTTAATTCATTAACTAAATCGCAATGAATATAGAGATATGATGCATTTTATCTTTTAATTTAAAAATAATATAAAAATAGCTTATAAAATAAAATCTATTTATTATGGGAAGAGAAAAAATAAATTAAATAAATGCAATGAAATAAAAGCAATCTTTTTCGTTTTTGATATTGCGATGAAAATATAAATTGACTTTTGAAATTAATTTTAGATATAAGGGGTTTGAAGCTGATTAGAATCTAAATCAAATAGTATGATTTTAGGCTACTAATCAAAATTATTAAAAAAATAAAAAGAAGGAAAATGTTAAGGAAAAAAAAAGATAATTAGCATCTCATATATAAACTAAAATAAATGAAGGGAAACCCCTTCAAATTATTGGCATGGAATAGAGTTAAATCTAAAATTGTGTTAGGTATGCTGAAAATGAATTTACTATAAACTTAATGTTTTTCAAATACATAATCTAATGCTTTTAATTATATATGAATTTAACACCATAATCCTCTAAATATTTCCATTATAAATAGATAGCACAAAGTTTCCATTTTTGCAGGAAAAAAATCTAGAGAGAGTTATCAAAGGGCACTAAGATTTCTTTTGTGATTTGTTATATCATCACACAATGGGTAAGTTTTTTTTCTTATATAAAAAATTATTTTTTAAGACTTTTAGATATATGAATATTTGAAGAGATCATTTCTTCGTTTGGATTAACTCGTGTTATTAGTATTCTCTCTTTCTCAATCTAACTCTTTCATATACATTATCGAATTATCTTTGTAACCATTTATTTAAGATTTTCTACTATTAAAAATGAATATCCTTTTTTACAACTTCATCACGTCAATTCAATATGAGCCATGTATTTTCTAATTTCAAAATATTTTAGGTTAAAATACTATTTTAGTCTCTGTATTTCAAAATGTTCATTTTAGTCCAAATGTTTTTTTTAATGACTACTTTTTATCCTTGTTTGTAAAATGTTAACATAAATTCTACACCTAACGGAAATTCTTTAATATAAAATTGTAGTTACATTTCAAGAAATACCGAAGTTCTACTAATTACAAATTCTACTGTTTTTTCTTAGATAAGTTTATTTTAAACTTTTATATGATTATTGATTTGAATTAAGAACTATAGATCTATTTATGTAATTCAAAATAAAATTTAGAAATTATGTTCAAAATGCTAGGGAAAGGAGTTAAGGAGCTCGAGAAAATTGAGGTAAAAATCAAAGCTTGGGAAGATAAACAAAAAAGCAAAGCGGATAGCAAGTCAGTTCTCTCTCTACTACCTATATTTAATATTATCTTTATTGTAATCTCGATATTATTTACGATGAAATTTGGTATAATTACAAAAGTTTAATTTTTCTCAAAAAAAAAAAAAATTACAGAAGTTTAATCTCTGTAATTGGATATTTTTTAAAAATGTTTTTTTTATTAAACTTATTTAAAAAATATATCACCTACCAAACAATTTTCAAAAATAATATTTGGAAAATAGTCGGTCGTCTTGACGACCTACAGATGTGGAGCTCGATCGGCGCCACGTCTAATTTTTTGAAAAAATTAAAATAGGTAGAGACGACCAACTAGACATGCTTATTATTGATTTTCTCTTCAAGAGACGACAATGTTGCTTTAAAAAAAAAAAAGAAAAAATATAATTAGAGTATATCATATAGAGTAGCAGAATTTTGAGATTAAAATACTATGGCATATATAGTAGACAAATCACAAACCATCATCCCCCAGAGGATGCGTTTGAATCTCATTAATGGCAGAAATTGTTTTACATTCTAATTTCTTTTTTCTTTTTTAATTTTAGAAATAATCAACTTTTTTTTTAAGAAATATAGTCAACTTCCCACTCCTACTTCTCCTTCTCATTATTTTTATTCATTTAATATATATATATATATATATATATAATAGAAAATTATAATAATTATAATTATACTTATTATTATTATTATTATTAACTATTATTTTTTATTCATTTTAAAAATATAATTTATTATATATATAGAATTATAATAATAATAATTATATATATGCTTATAATTAATATTATTTTTTATTTTTAAACAAATAATAATAATAATAATAATAATAATAAAAAATAATCTTCTTCTAAAAAAATCTTGTTTTAAACTTTCTACAAATAATAATAATAATAAACTAAAAACAAATGATTATTAATAATAATTTATTAAAATATTAGTAGTTGGTATATACCTCGAACCAAGAGGCTGTCACTTCGAATCAGGCCTGCATGAATACCACGCTGGGCATCTCCCATTGCGCCAAAACTTAATTTTGATATATAAACACTTTTGGTGTTATATATAATACTAACTATTATTATTACCATTTTTCAAAAACAACGTTGTCGTCTCTTATAGAGACCAAGGAAAAACATGTTTAGTTGAGAGATGACACGTTTTAATTTTTTCAAAAAAGCAAACGTGACGCTCGATTGGTGACGCTTGAAGAGACAACCTGCCGCCTATTCATAGATCGTCTCTTCAAGAGACGACTAACTATTTTAACTATTTTTCAAATATTATTTTTGAAAATCATTTGATAGGTGATATATTTTTGGAATAAGTTTAATAGAAAACATTATTAAAAAAAACCTCTATAATTATGGTAATGAATAATTATAAATTTGTGAGAATATATAATATTCGTACAAATAATATTCTACACTCCATCATGATTTTTAAAAACTATTCTGTGAATGTCTATATCTGGATAAAGTTCAATTAATCAAAATATTAGTAATTTTTTTCTTTTCACAAGTTCAAATTCTTACCTGGTACCTGCAAGAAAAAATTATTTTCAAAAAATTATTTTACATGTTAAAAAAAATCATTTTGCACATATGATGAGGCAAAATCTATAACAATTAAAAGATTCTTCTAAATATGAGTATTGTCCTTAATTATTCATATAATTAATTATTCATATACTCAATCATGAATGATACCGTTATCAACTAGTTATTTTTATTGTTATCAATCTACATAGAGAAAACTTTTACATTATAATTAGAAAGATAATAAAATATTCCACGAGAAAAACTAGAAATGAATAATTCTCTTTTTAATTATAAAAATTAACTCTTTGAATGATTGATCAGAGCTGAACGAAAGATAGCTTCCACTGAAGTATGGGAGAGTTCAAAGCAAGCTGTTTCGGAAGCTAAAGTCAAGAAGATTGAGGTTTTTTTTTTCTTTTTTCTTTTTACGGGTGTGCTTTAATTTTCATTTGATAATAAGTTTTAAAAACTCTAAAATAAAATTCATATGGGAAACTAAAGGCTGAAATGGAGAAGATGAAGCTGAAGGAGATTGAGAAGGTAAAAAACAAAGAGGCAGAGGCACATATAAGAGCAGAATCAAAGAAAGCAAACATTGAGGTTGAGAGAAAGCATCAAATACAGAAAGTTGAGGAGAAAGCTGCTAAGCATCGCTCTACCAATACAGTTCCATCCAAGTGCTTTGGTATTTTCAAAGACTAGTTGCTCTACCATTGTTGTACAATGTATTGACACTACTTGTATTTAGTTATAATACTAAAAAATTCGATATATATAATTGCTATGTAACTGTTAACTTTAAAAAATTTTAAGTAATACTCTCAATTACTTTGGATAATATTTTTTTTTAATTATCGATATAGGATGATAACATGTTCATTAATTTATATTAGAGAGAAAGATAAGCAGAAAGATAAAAAGATTATGTTAAAAAGATAAATATATAAGTTAAAGAAAGGTAATATATACGGTGATATATGCATCTTTTGAGTAAAATTTTGGAAATGAGACGCCTATTCTAATCGTTTTTTAATAAGAAGGTGTCACATTTTAAAAAATGCATGTCAAAATTTTATTCTTCAAAATTGAAACGTTAAGAACATAGAGGACCGTAAAATGAAATAGCAATAATATATTGTCTCCTTTTTGCAAAAAAGAACGTTCTTTTTTAAGTTTTGAAATTTAACTAAAACTTCCAAGAACACTTTTAAGAAATAAAAAAAAATAGTTGTAAAAATATCTCTTTCAAGTGACGATGACTCTTAAAAGGAAAAGGTTACATTACAGGTTGGAATCTTTAAGAAGATTGAAGATTTTCTTTATTTGATAATATTATATATCATATTTAAATTAATTTAATATCTCCGTTATATAGAGATAGAAATATATCTTATTAGATGTTTAATTAATTTATTTAATACTGAGTATAGTTCACCAGTTAAGACAATCTGACTTCTTTTCTAGAAGTTGAAGGATCAATCCCTCGTTCAAAAATTATTTTAATAATAAAAAAATACAATATGGGTTAAAAGATTCACTATTATTAAAAAAAATTTTACCAAATAATGATTTTAAAAAGAATTCTATATACCAAATGAACTAATTTAAATGAATGAATAGATTGATCTTTCTATTAAAAATTAGTAACTGTTGAAATTCAAAGGTGGTTTTGTACTCTTAAAAAGCCATCATTTTGGTTATTATTTGTAAATTTTTAACACAAATTCTATATTGAATGTGGTGTAATGTTAAAATTGTATAGAAAAAATGAGATAAAAAAATAAAATGAAGTAAAACGATGACTCTTTGAGAAGTATGAGAACCAAAATGAACATTTCGAAAGTACCTAGATTAAAATAAGCAAAAGTTGCAAAATATATAGAGACCAAAATGTCAAAGTAAAACGAGAAAAATAAATCAAAGTTAAAAATAGAGAGACTAAAGTATTATTTGAACATTTTTTTTTAACAATCAAATTATAAGAAAATCTAATCTAAAAAAATAATTACAAATAAATTAATCTAAATATTTGAAAAGCCGGCTTTGAGTAGAGACCCATATTTGAAACTCGATCAAAATTTTCCATATTTCCTGTGATTAATTGTTCCAGTTTATGAAAAATTTTCATGCTCTACGTTTGCATTATTTGACTACAAAATATATTTGTAGCTTTTATCTATGATCTCAAAATACTTTCATCCGTTTATATTCAAAACTAGGTTTGAATCATTATGACTCACGAGGGTTCTTCTTTGTGATCTTTGAATTTGGTTAAAGGTGTATTTAGGAATGACTTTCGTCAAAATCACCTCTTTTCTTTTTTTTTTTCATAGATCATATTTCACAAATTAAAATTTTAATTTAAAGAAAGTTTTAAATCATTTTAAATTGATGTTTAAAGTATCACTTGAATGATGATTTTGGAAAATTAGTTATACTTAACTCTCTTTTTTAAAATCAGCCATTTTATTATCACTCTCAAACACACGTCTCTATTACTCACATAAATTTTGAGAATATATTATAAAAAATTCTTTTACTCTTGACAATTGGTCGGATAATTTTTTTTTATAGAGGAAAAGCTTTTTTATGAATCAACTTTTGAAATTAGTTAGATATAAGAATTTGAGGATGATTAGAATCTAAATCAAATAAGTATGATTTCAAGCTACTAATCAAAATTATTTTTTTTAAAAAAAGGAAAACGTTAAGAAGGGAAAAAAAAAGATGATAAGCATCTCATATATAAATTAAAATAA
Organism: Momordica charantia; assembly: GCF_013281855.1. Taxonomy (NCBI): domain Eukaryota; kingdom Viridiplantae; phylum Streptophyta; class Magnoliopsida; order Cucurbitales; family Cucurbitaceae; genus Momordica; species Momordica charantia. The sequence continues at coordinate 960,424 of NW_028275158.1, forward strand.
ATGAAGGAAAACCCCTTCAAATTGTTGGCATGGAATTGAGTTAAATGTGAATTATGTTAGGTATGCTAAAAATGAATTTACTATAAACTTAATTTATTTCAAATTCATAACCTAATGCTTGTAGTTATATATGAAGTTAACACCATAAGCCTCTAAAGTATTTCCATTATAAATAAATGGCACAAAGTTACCATTTTTGCAGGCAATAAATCTAGAGAGAGTTATTCAAAGGGCACTAAGATTTCTTTTGTGGTTGTGTTATATCATCACATAATGTGTAGGTTTATTTTCCCTTTGTGTTAATTTGTGTTACTTTTAACTCTTTATTATAATATTCTCTCTTTCTCAATCTCAACTCTTCCAGGTACATTATCCAATCACCTTCGTAACCATGTATTTAAGATTTCTATAATTAAAAATGAATATAATTTTTTACAACTATATATATATATATATATATTATCTGATTTTTCTTAGATAAGTTTATTTTTAACCTTCATATATGATTATTGATTTTTGATTTGAATTAATAACAATAGATCAATTTATGTAATTGAAGATAAAATTTAGAAATTATTTTTAAAATGCCAGGGAAAGGAATTAAGGAGCTCAAGAAAACGGAGGCAAAAATCAAGGCTTGGGAAGATAAACAAAAAAGCAAAGTGGATCACATGTTGGTTCTCTCTCTACTTACCTTGATATTTTATTTAGAATAAATTTTTTTTTTATTACAGCACAGAAAAATTGCCTCTCGACTTTTAAAGAAGTAAGTAATGTCTAACAATATTCAATTTTAAATAAATTGTAGTAGGGATTCAATTGAATAATTATAAGTTTGTGAGAATATACGATATTCATACATTAGTCTTACCATTTACTAAACACTCAATCATGGTTTTTAAAAACTATTTTTTAAATGAACATAACCATATCTAAACAAAGTTCAATTAATCAAAATATTAGCAATTTTTCTTTAATTGAATTCTCACCTTAATTATTTTCAAAATATTGTTTTGCATGTTAAAAAAATCATTTTGTACAACAAGATATGATGAATCAAAATCTATAACATTAAAAGATATTTCTAAATGAATCAATTGATTGATACTTAATTAGTTATTCATATAATCAATCGTACTCCCAACTAATTGTTTTTATTCTCATCAATCCACATAGAAATCATTTTTGAATAATTAGAAAGATCAAAATATTAATATTCCACTATAAAAACTAGAAAGGAATGTTTTTACTCCTTTTCTCTTTTAACTATAAAAGTCAAAGTCTTTTGAATTATTGATATCACAAATCAGAGCTGAACGGAAGATAACCTCCATTGAGGCATGTGAGAGCTCAAAGCAAGCTTCTTTGGAAGCTAAAGTCCGAAGATTGAAGTTTTCTTTTTTTCTTTTTAGGGGTGTGTTTTAATTTTCATTTTATATATCATAAGTTTTTAAAACTTTTTAAAATTTTGAAATTAAAGACCAAAATGACCGGCAAGATGAAGCAGGAGGAATTTGAAAGGGTAAGAAATAAAGTATTAGACGCACATATAACAACAGAATCAAAGAAAGCAAACATTGAGGTTGAGAGAAATCGTCAAAAACAGAAGATTGAAGAGAAAATTGCTCAACATCGCTCTCCCAATACAATTCCATCCAAGTTTTTTGGCATTTTCAAAGACTAGCTACACTCTAGGGTTCTTGTAGAACATATTGACACTACTACTTGGTATTTTGTAATAATACTAAATAATTCGATATGGTTTCATTAGTCTATCAACTTAAAAAAATTAATTAATACTCCCAATTACTTTATTTTATTTGCTATTAGTATTATTAACATATCGTTGTACTACCATGATAATACGTTCCTCAATCTATATTATGAAAAGAGAGAAAAGATTATGCTGAACGATAAAAATGCAAGCTAGAGAACTAGGGGATTACATGCGTGGTATGTATGTTTTGAGTGAAATTTTGGAAATTAGAAATATGTTCTCATTTTTTTAAACAAAAATTTCTTGCATTTAAACAAAATGCATGTCAAAATTATATTCTTTAAAATTGAAAAACTTGGAGGATAAAATGAAATAGCAATAACATATATATTTTTTTTCCTTTTTGAAGAAAAAAACATTTTTTTTTAAGTTTTGATCAAATTTAACTAAAATTTCCGATAACATTTTTATGAAAAAAAAATAAAAATTTAAAAGATGTATCTTTTTCAGGTCACATTGGGTTATGGGTTTTATTATTTTAAAAGGAAAAGGTTATATTATAGGTTGGATTCTTTTAGAAGATTGAAGTTTTTCTTTATTTTATAATTTAAAAAGATATATATCCTATACCAGGGCCACGCTTATCCGCCCAACACTCGACTCGAGGGACATTAAAAATTTTTGTTATTAAGCTCACTAAAAGATTCAAACTTAAACTTTATGACCAACCGTCCCTAAGTCCTTGTCAATTAGCTAGGCTGCACCTTGAGGTATTTTGATCCTTATTTGTAGAATTTTAACACAAATTTTATATTGAATACAGTATCATGTTGAAATCGTAATTAAGAAAAATGAGATAAAAAATAAAATGAAGCAAAACAGTCACTTTTAAAAGTACGATAATCAAAATGAAAAATTTGAAAGTATATTGATTAACATGAACCAAAATTTAAAATATAAAGACCAAAACGATAATTTTAAAAGTAAATAGAGCAAAATGAATCAAAGCTAAAAATATAGAGACCAAAGTATTATTTTAATATTTTGGATTTATTAGTGGCGTTCAAGGATAAACAATATTTGATATTGTTGTGTTGGGATTTTTAATGCATAGTTGATAGCTTTTCGGCAAGAAATAAAATCATAAGAACACAATAGAAAAATAGAGACTCCAAGATTTACATAGAAAACCTCTCAATGTGAGGGGAAAAACAACGGGATAGTTCCAAAAATCATCCACTATAAAATATAATGGGTTACACAAAGTTTCTTCCCTAGTTGCAACTAGAGGATACAACAAAATACATCAGTCTGGAGCATGAATAACAATCGGTACATGAAATACTCTTCATCTATCAAAGATGGAATAAAAAAAGTAAGGAGAGATTTCACCGGCGAAGACTAAACAATTAATGAAATCCAAACGAAAGAGTAACAAGCTGAAAATTCATGAACTGAAGACATAATTTAAATGTGAAAATTTTAAAACATAGAACATGAAATTAAATGGTAAATACGATATATTTTTTGACTACAGTAGGTGTCGTTGATAAATGTTTTGTTAAAAATAAAATGTTAAGGTCATTAAAAAAATTTATGATGGGTGTAAGTGGGGCAGATCCGTGAGATTTAAGCCCTAAAAATAGGAGATTTAATTCATTAATAATGGTCTAAATTGCAATGAATATAGAGATGTGATGTATTTTATCTTTTAATTCAAAAATTTTATAAAATATAATGCTTATAAAATAAAATCTATTTATTATAAAAGGAGGAAAATAAATTAAATAAACGCAATGACATAAAAGCAATATTTTTTGTTTGTTTTTGTTTTTGACATTGTCACGAAAATATAGTAATAATAAGCATCTCATATATAAATTAAAATAAAGGAAGGAAAAGCCCTTCAAATGATTGGCATGGAATAGAGTTAAATGTGAATTGTGTTAGGTATGCTGAAAATGAATTTACTATAAGCCTCTAAATATTTCCATTATAAATAGATAGCACAAAGTTTTCATTTTTGCGATCTAGAGAGAGTTTTCTAAAGGGCACTGAGATTTCTTGTGTGGTTTTGTTATATCATCATATAATGGGTAGTTTTTTTTTTTCCTTATATACTTTAGTTGTTTTTTAAAACTTTTAGATATGTCGATATTTGAAGAGATAAGTACATGTTCGTTTGATTAAGTACTTGTGTTACTTTTAACTCTTCGTGGTATTCATTCTTCCTCAATCTAACTCTTCCAAATACATTATTGAAACATTTAATTTTCATAACTATGTAAATTAAGATTTTCTATGATTAGAAAGAAATATCATTTTTTACAACTTCTTTGCCTTAATTCAGTCCGAGCAATGTATTTTCTAATTTTAAACTTCAAGTGAATTATAGGTTAAAATATTATTTTGGTCGATGTAATTTTAGCTTTGATTGAGTTTTGTCACTGTAGTTTTCAAATATTCATTTTAATCATGTACTTTCAACCTTAGTTCATTTTAGTTACCGTACTTTTAAAATATTTATTCTTTATCTTTTTTACTTTTAAAAAGCGACTATTTTGATCTCTATTTGTAAAATTTTAAAACAAATTCTACGCATAACGAAAACTCTTTAATATAAAGTCGCCCGTTATTGACTAGTTTCTCGGCAGGAATGGTCTTAGAGGCGTCCGATGGGCCCGATAAGCTAGTTCTGACATAGTTAAGCGGCAGGAATGTCCCGGTTGTACCCGGTTGGCGTTTTAAGCTCGTTCTGGCCTCGTTATAGGTCAGAACTCATCCCGGTAAGGTCCTGGCTCATCGTAGGAGCGGGACGGTCGAGTGACCGAGAACCAAGATGGTTGAAAACAAGTTGCGACGTCGCGTTCAGAAGACCTTGGCCTAGAGTAGAGGCAAGCCGGCTAGAGTCGCGTTAGAGTTTAAATACACGTACGGGCGACGTGCATTGTTACATTTCAAGAAATATATTAAGTGTACTGTCTTGTTGAAATTGTGATAAAGAAAATGAGATTAAAATAAAATTAAAAGATGAACATGGTTACTTTTTAAAAATATAGGAACTAAATTGGACCAAAATTAAAAATATATGTACAAAAATGAACCAAACTTAACCTATATTCTATATTCTACTAATTACATATGTATATGTATATGTCTCTATCTGATTTTTCTTAGATAATTAAGTTTATCTTGAACCTTTATATGATTATTGATTTGAATTAATAACCATAGATATATTTGCGTAATTCAAAATAAAATTTAGAAATTATGTTCAAAATGCTAGCTGGGAAAGGAATTAAGGAGCTCGAGAAAACGGAGGCAAAAATCAAGGCTTGGGAAGATAAACAAAAAAGCAAAGTGGATCAAAAGTCGGTTCTCTCTCTCCTACCTATATTTAATATTATTTTTATTGTAATCTCGATATTATTTGTGACCAAATAGTTTGAGTTTATTGTTTTATAAAAGAAAAATATTCTTTTTTTAACCATTGATATTTTCGTTAGGAGAAAATTTTCCAAGGAATTCACCTCTGGAAAAGTAAGTAATGTCTCGACTCTATTCAAATTTTCGAAATAATTAAAGTAACTATTAATTTGAATAATAATAAGTTTGTGAGAATATATAGTATTCAAACATTAATCTTAACATTTACTAGACACTCAATTAATCAAAATATTAGCAATTTTTTTCGGTAATTTTAAATTCTCACATTCGTGTTTGAATTTTTTTTTTCTTTTTAAAGATTCGTGTTTGAATGAGTGAATTGATTATTAGTAGTTATTCATATAATCAATCATGAATGATACTCCCAATGAATTGTTTTTATTGTTATCAATCCACGTAAAAAATATTTTTGAATAATTAGAAAGATCAAAATATTCCACAGACTACTGGTATTATTGACACATTGTTGTACAATGATAACATGTTCATTAATCTATATTAGAGAGAAAGATAAGGAGAGATAAAAGATAAAATAAAATTTGAAATTTTTACTTCCAATTTATCAAAGTCGTCTGAACTCTATCGTGATGGAGTTTGTAGAGAGAGGTGGAGGGAGAGAGAACGAGGAGAAGACGAGGGAAGAGAGATAAAATATAAGAGGAAGATAAGAGAAAATGTTAAACATAAGATTAAAAATAATATTAAATTAACAAATATCAATCCGACCCATGACACATCTGTTAGTATCATTATTATTTTCTTAAGGTTGGGATCAAAGTGTCATTTTTTAAACTTAAGAACCAAATTGAAATTTATACTCAAACTCGACTAAAATAGTAGATTTGTAATCACTTATTTAAAAAAAACCAATAAATGAGTTTTTAAAAAGTGTATACTCAAAAGAACAAATTTAAAAGAATATAAGCAACCTAAATTTTATATAGCTTTGATTTGATTCATTGGTTGAGTTGATGGCAATGAAAAGAAAAATAGGATAGCTTTGGCTTATTTCAAATCTTTGACTTAAAATAGATATGAAGTTGGCTCTTGAATTGATTAATTTATTGATAAACGTCGTTTAATTCTTTAATTATCCTTTGTGGTTATCTGTCCAAAAAAAATTATCCTTTGTGATTAATTTATTAAGAAAGAGACATTTTCGGGAAAAAGAAAAATTGATAAGATGTCACTTTAATGAATAGTCATAAAGGTCGGTTGCCATACGGCGTCGTATGTAGGGCTTAAAAAAAAACCTTTTCTTGAGGATATTTTGCTGATGCAACAATTGAATCTCTCATCCTCCTCGATTCCAAAGTATCCGTTATTTATTACTTATTACGCAATTCAATCCAATTTTCTCTATTTTGTAACATATTTTTAATAATTACCCTTCTTTTATTTTTTTTTTAAATTTATCTATTACATGACATGGTCTCAGCCTTTAGTTTTTTTCAGTACAACAACATGTGAGGTAGAATTTGAACTCACAACTTTCTAATTTGAGATATATGTCAATTATCATTTAGTTATATTTGCTCTAACAATCTTTACATAAATGACTGTTTCACGTATATAATAAAGATTAAATAAAAACGTAATTTGAATATACACCCAACTTATTTTTTTTTTTCTGAGAAGAGAATACTCATTGATAGAGTAGTATTCCTTAATTTGGAAGCTTTGGGTATTTTTAAATTTTGGTGAGAAAAAGATATTTTATGAATGTTTTGAGTAATTAGAAGAATTGCTCTCTCTCTCATGTCATGTGGTTGTGTCAACTCATAATCATCCAGCTAAGTTTGTTCTTTCTTTGTTTCTTTATTTCAAGTTTTTAAGTACCAACTCCTCACAGTTCACCGTTGCCTTCTTCTTTCTCCCAACTCCCAACTATAATATCTCAACCACCTCTCTCTCTCTCTCTCTCTCTCTCTCTATTTCAATTTCCCACTTTTAACCCAGAAATGGCCGCTCAGGGAGAATCTGAATCCTCGTCAAAGCCTCCACCGCTGCCTGCGGCGGAGCCGGTTGAGGAGCCGTCCAAAGATGTGGCGGAGGAGAAATCAATCATCCCACGAACCCCACCGGAGGAGATGGAGAATCCGGCCGATCACTCCAAAGCTCTGGCTGTCGTTGAAAGTAATTTACATATATAAAAACTCTCAACTTTTTCTGATTACTTTTTGGGTTTTTACCTTAGATTTTTGGTTGGTGGGAAAAGAAAATAAAGGTTGAAAAAAAAGGGGAATGGAATCTTATTCTTGGAATTAATCTTCCTCTGTTTTTTTTTTTTTCTCTCGTGTAATTAATCTGTTTGGTTGGCTAGAAAGAAGAGAGAATGCAAAATTTAGCTTTCCTGTGAATTTGTAAAAGGAAAGCCAGAATTTTTTATTTTTTATTTTTATTTTTTGGGTGTGTCCTAAATTTCATGTTTGGCTTTATCTTCTTTTGAAATTGATAGAGACTCCAGAAAAAGCAGAGCAGAAAGAGAAAGACAATGGAGGCTCAATTAATAGAGGTAATCAGATGGTGATATGGAATGATTAATGTCAATAATCTAATTACCAAATCAGTAATTGCATTAAATTTTTTGTTTTTTCCTTTCTTTTTTGGTTTTCAGATGCTGTGCTAGCCAGAGTGGCAACAGAGAAGAGATTGTCACTCATCAAAGCTTGGGAAGAGAGTGAAAAATCAAAGGCAGAGAACAGGTAACCATCATCTTTAAATTTTGATTATGATTTTAAACACACTTATTAGTCACATATGTGATTAAGCAGAGTTACTCTTGTCATCCCTTTTTGGAAATTTCCTTTTCTGATATTTTTAGTTACATATAATTGATGGGATTTGTTGAGCAGAGCACACAAAAAGCTATCAGAAATTGGGTCATGGGAGAACAGCAAGAAAGCAGCTGTGGAGGCTGAGCTGAAACAGATTGAGGTAAGCAATCTGGAAAAATGGAAGCTTTTTGTGGAAGAATCTGTTTGGATGACAGGAACATTTTGGTGGCAGGAAAAATTGGAGAAGAAGAAAGCAGAGTATATAGAGAAAATGAAGAACAAAATAGCTGAGATCCACAAATCAGCAGAGGAAAAGAAGGCCATTATTGAAGCCATACGTGGAGAAGACATGCTCAAGGCAGAGGAAACTGCAGCAAAATGGAGAGCCACTGGAACTGCTCCAAACAAGCTCCTTGGTTGTTTCTGAAGCAATTTCTCTCTGTGAAATTGCTAGTTTGATTATTAATTTATGTTGATTATGGTGGGATTTGCTTTGTATACTTGTTTCTTTTGGATCATTATATATCTGTAATTTCTTAATTTTAGAATTGGAAGTTAATGAGGAGATTAAAGCTGGTTTTTTCTTTGATGTTGATGGGAGTTTCTGAATTTGAAGCAACAAGGATCTCAATTTCATCACAAACTTCATCAAATTAAGGTTTTGCTGAGAGGGGATATGGTGAAGTTGACAATTGTTGGAAGGCTTAGGGATGGGCTGCCACTTGCACAGGGCATTGGGTATTTTAATGAAGAGAATGATAGATGTTTTAGGCTACAAACAGCAAGCTGAATTCATACTCAAACACATCTCTAGAGGGGCCTTCTCACCTTCAAAAATGGCCATTCTGATTCATCATCAATGTTTCATGTACCACTCTTCAATTTTCTCTTTTCCTTTATTCTAACTCTTATTATTCATGATGAAGTATAGAAAAAGAATTAATCCGGATTGTCCAATTTAGTCTTCAACTTTTAGTCATGGATTATGCATCTCAAGAGGAAGAATGGGAGAGAATTGATGACGAAGAAATCACTTTTTCTCAAGCTTTTATTTTAAAAATGAAGACTTTAACACATACTTTAACATAAAAAATAAGATTGAAACAAATATTGTCAGGAGGTGTTTGGTTTATGAGTTAGGTTTGTTTAACTCAGGCTAAGAAATGGAGACTTAGATCTACAAAACTTTCTCTAGCATATAGGTTTTGCTTATTTCAGGTTACGATTTCCCACCTACTATATAGGTTAAGTTTGCGTTATATAAACTTAGATTTATAAAACTCACATTTTATACCATATTTTGCTCAATCAATCAAAGCATCACCCTGTCAAGGTGTTTACAGATTCGAGCTCCGTCAGTCCCGACGGATCAAAATCCTCGCAAAACTACAAATCAAACATTCTTATTTCTTCGTAACCTCAAAACTTATTAAGACAAAACAAAGTAGAGCTGCTTTTGTTGTCTCAGACTTTGAATTAAAGTTGGGTTTTTTGCATTTAGTTACTTGGTGGAGAATGGTGTCTGCTGCATCACATTGTGTGATTCTTCATACCCAAGAAAGCTGGCTCTCCATTACTTGCAAGATTTGCAAAAGGAGCTTGCCAAGTTTGATGATGCCCTAATAAACGTCTTACCAAACCCAATAGTTTTGCCAAATTTGGTAAGCCTTTCTCAACCCTCTTCATACAAATTTAGTTTCTTTCCAAATGTGTACGCCAAGGAAATATTTTTTCACATCCTATACTACACATTATTAATAGTTTAATCAGTGAGTATTACTTCTTTTTATGATTTGAATTGAAATATACTTATCGACCAATTGATGTATGTAGATAGAATAATTAGCAATATTAGAAAACGGTACATTGATACAAGGACACAAGCCAATCTACATAAGCTCAATGCAAATCCTGGCTAAGGTGTCCAGACATTGTCACATGTTCACTTTTTGAAATTTTAGAAAGGAAAAAACTAGGTAATTATCGGCTCCTCATACTACACCAAAAGTTAATTTTTCGTTCTTTTTTTATTACAACAGATGTGGGGAGGAGGATTGAACATTTGATCTCAGCTAAAGGTAACTGGTGCTTTAGCTATGCTCGGATTCACGTTAATTTTTAATTTTTTTTCTGGTTTGTTATAGCACTAGATCATATGGTGGAAAGATCAATCTGTAATGCAAATCCCCAACCTGTTTGGAGGTACGTGCAGATCTATTTAATTGAAGCATCTCAGTTGATAATTTTCTTTCATTTTCTCGGCAGCCAAACAAAGGATAAGCCTTAATGTTGGATGTTGTTGTCAGGCAACTGCCGTAAAATGGGTGCCAATGGTTGTAACTTTTGGTGTGGTGCTTTTGATTCTTTGGGCTTCCTTTGTTCTCTTTCACATCTCATTATCTCATCATAATGAATTTGTAATTCTATATAACAACAGAAAACTGATTCACTCGTTTTAATTAATGCAAAATTTATTTTTCTTGTGATTTTTTTTAGTACAATAAGTAAGGAATCAAATTCATAACCTCTTGATCAACTCGTGTCAATTACTATTGAGCTAACTTACACTTTTTCTCTGATTTGAATACTAATAATGTCACATCCCTTTAATAATTCTGTTATACCATCTTAATATTAATAAGTTAGAATCTAGGATAACAATCGTCAATGCCAGCATAGCTCAACAATAATTGGCATATATCTACATGTTTTGTACTCAAAATTTAGTATCCGACCTGAATTTTGTTTATTAGTGAACCATTCCCAATTTCTATACTACACAAAATCAATCTCCTTTTTTTTTTTTTTGGTTATTACTTTTTAGGTGGAAATTTGGAACCCACTGTTGATTTGAAAATAGAGCCAAAAAGAAAATGACACTCAGCCTAAACAAAGAATATGAACAAGAACTCGTTACAAAACGTTACAAAAAGACAAAACATTTTTCTTAGTACAATATATTGGAGAGGAGATTCGAACTTAGGTATACATCAATTACCACTTAACTATGCTCGACCAAAAAGATAAAATATTGATTTATCCTAATGGTAACTTTGACTATAAAATTAATGAAACGGGAAAAGAAAGAGCAAGCATTAGCTCATTGGGTTCAAAGTTGGATCACCATTATTTTCCCAAGAACTTTCCTCCCATTCTTCCACTTGTTTGATAGAATTCTCTTTTGTTGTAAGCCAAAGTTCCATAGACTGTGGATCGTACGGCGGCTTCATGGCGCAGGGGTCGGAAACGGCAGGGCTCTTCACAAACGACTTCATCATCCACTTTCTCACCGACCTTCTCACAGCGGAAGCCATTGATTCCAACGAGAGCTCTGTCGCATTCGACGGGACCGTCGGCTTGAACGTCAACAGCTTAGAATATTCGTTGAGAAGATGAAACATGTAGTCGTATACATAATCCATATTTAGCTCTTCTTGGATGAACTTGCTTGCTGCTTCTCCGATCGCCATCGCCTTAAAAAAAGACTCATTAATTTCAATACATAACTTAAATTGTATTTTAAATGTGAGTAAGAACAACTTTGCAAGTGAAGTAAAAAAAATTAGGGTAAAAAAGGTACCTTTTGGTGGTGGGAGTTACCCCAATCGACAGCAAATTTGATAGAAGAACATATAGAGTTGCGGTTAGGGGAGATGGGCCAATAGTGTTGCATTGGAATCAAACTTCTTGAGAAGAAATCATAGTAATGAGGCCTCACAATTAGGGTTACTGAATCACATGCCATAATGTATTTTTCACTCGCTGACCATGCCTTTCCTTCAATATATATTTTGTACCTGCATATTATATAAATCATATCATATTTTAATATAACTATCCCTAACTTAAGTTAATTAACCCCTTAAATTCAATTATTAACCTATAAACACATTGGTCGGCCAAGTTTGAGCCTTTGAACCCGCCTTTCCACTCTTCAATCCAATCCTAACACCAAAAATTAAAAATTAAAAATGTCAACAATATATATAATATGAAAATTAATTATGCTCATTCGAAAACCATTATATTTCATTTTTGTTTTCCAACAAAAACACTAAGCCTAGAAGTGTTTGAAAATTAAGTAGTTTTTAAAAACTTATTTTTGCTTTTGGAATTTACCTAAAAATATATATCAAATAAATCGTGAGAACTCAAATATAATTTTTAAAAATAGTAAATAAAAAATAAAATAATTATCAAACGAGACGGATGAGATTTGTACCTGCCTATATAAACGAGCATTCCAATCTTGTTTGCGTGTGAGATTGCATTTTAGAAGGTCTGTCCTTTTGTGAGACACCGATGGATTTCCCTTCCAATATGCATATGGTTCCCTCTTCACCCATTCCATCTCCTTGTTCCCTTCTTTTATATCCTTCAACATTTCTTCCCATGGCTTTATTCTTATCTCAGGCCTACCCAAATCATTAATAACATAACAAATATAATTACCAATTAATTGCTTCACACTATTACTCATATCAAGACACTAATTTTTTTTTTTTTTTCGAGTTGAAATATTATTTTGGTTACTCTATTTTGAAGTTTTGGTCCCTGTATTTTTTAATTGTTCATTTTGATTTACTCCAACTTATGTCTATTTTAGTCCATATATTTTGCACAAACGCATGATTTGGTTCCTACATTTTAAAAAAATAATCACTAAGTTTTATATGCAACCCAAAACTCTTTAATACAAAACTAATACTACATTTCAAGAAATTTTATTGAATGTAATACTTTACTAAAATCATAATCGAGAAAAAATGAAATAGAAAAGAAAATTGAGGGACCATGACTAAAATACATGTTTGTAAAGTCCATCACTAAAATAGACAAAAATTGGAAGTAAGAGATAAAAATTACAGTTTGAACGTATATGAACCAAAATAGTATTTAAACCTTATTTTAAGGTTTGTCACTACTTTTAGTTCATGAAGTTCAACATTGCTTCATTATTTTTGTTTTTATAACTCTCCAATAAATTTTCTATTATTTAAACTGCGTCCTCCTCATTTTCCTCTGAACATCTTAATGGTATCTTAATCAACCTAAATCAATAATCATCCAAACTATTTTTTCAAAGAACTAAACTTTGAAAACATATCTTAAATCAATTGGACTTTGTCAGTTGAACCATCACTAATTAATAATCTAAATCAAACTTCAGCATTTCAAATCTTCTTTTTTCAAAATAAGATTCAGCCTAAATTTTCAAAAGTAAAACAGTAATTTGATCAAAACTTGAAATTATTTCAATATAACATAATTATAACAGAATAAAATATAAATTGTTTTTATTTAAAATGGGAGGATTCATAAAGGTCTTACCAACCCCAATAGGACCAATCAGGAAACGCAATGTCCAACGTGGCATCATCTCCACTGTACCGAAACAAGGGAGGTGGGGCCGGCGCCTGGGGCCCACTGTAATCTTTTCGATAGATCTCTGGCCGGTCATCACAGTTAAACATCAGATCAAGATCGGGCAATTTCCCTGGGTATCTCCGTAACAACTGTAGGACCCCCCACAGCGTAAGATTGTCTCTGCTTTGGTATGCCTTTTCGTACACCTCCACGTAGGCCTTTCCCTTCACGATCACTAGCCTGAAATGGGCCTTCTTTTGGGCCGCTTCTAACATCCCCTTCGTTATCCTCGTCCCGGCCCACGGTCGTAGGTCCTCGTAGATCCAACGGAAATACTCTGGACACGTGGCATGCGGCGGGCCATCCGGGTCTTGTTTCGTTTTCGTCGAGTTGAATGTCGTGCCGTTGAGTTGCTCGACATGTCGTCGTGGTTGTGGAGGGTGAACATCGGATTTCAGTCCCTATATTGAACATTTTAAATATTTATATTTAATTTATTAAAATAACCCTAGGCATAGCTTAAAGACATATTCTCAACTCTTCCCTCCTGAATTCGAATTCTCTACTAATTAATTTATTAATTATTAATAATTCAGTTGTGGACTCCACAACATTAATAGACCATGAGTAGCATTGGCTCAACTTTTATTCAACCACGTGGCATACATTGATGACTTGAAATTCAATTTAGTAATTACATCATTATTAACATTATTAATAAAATATAAATTCTAATTAACCTTTGTTTTATTAGACCAGTTTTTATAAACATTTTCAAAATTTAGGTCAAAGTTTTTAAAACAAAAAAAATAGTCTTAAAAAATTTATTGTTATTTTTTAAATTTGTCTAAGAATTCAAATATATTTTCCAAGAGGTTGTATTAATGAAATTATACAAAAACAAGCATAAATTTTTAAAAATAAAAAACGAAATGGTCCTGAGACTACCCTTAATATTTGTTCCCAAGTTTTCATCAACAAGAATATAATTAATAACTATTTCATGTTCTTGTTATTTCTTTTTTTTTTTCTCTTTGTAAAAGCAAAAGGAAACATGTTTGAGAACTATTATTCACTATTTCTTGTATCTAAAATTTTAAATTAAATTAAAAAGTATAAATTTTATATGAAGATTAATTTTTCAAATTTAAATATTTAAATTTTTATGTTATATTATATCAATCCTTAATATTTTATACATTTTTTTAAGTAAAGCATAACAAAAAACAATTCATCCATATTTTGAAAAAAAAAACAATTGAACAACAAACTTGTTGATTTTGTTGTTTATGAAATTTATACAAAAAGGAGAAACATGAACCTTATAAGAACCTTCAACATTCTAAACCATGAAAATTTGTGAGGCAAAATTATGTTTTAGGAATTTCGGAAGAGATAAAGAGGGAAATAATTAAATTACAAGTCTAATTAGCTTACCGAGGAAATAAGGAGTCGCCCGGAGAGAAGCCCGCCGACGATGAGCGCGACGGCGAAGAAGAAGATAACGGGAAATCGAGGCGGCGACTTGGCGAACGGCAGCAGTTTCTCGCCGGAAAATTGCTTCTCAAACTTGGGCCGAGAATCCTCCCCTCTCATTCCTGAAAAGATCAGCTGCTTAAATAACTTCCCAACAACTGATCTCTAACAACCATATCGTTATCGAAGATAATCATAAAGGTCCTAGCTCCGCCGCGCCATGTTCGGGTTCCGGCGGAAGTTTGACCCGCCGCCGCCGGAATCTGATAAGTTTGATATATACGGTCAAGGTTTTACTTTTTGTGCTGAAAAAGGAGGAAGAAATAGAAATTTTGTATTGATTGATTGGTCAGTGAAATTTTTCTATTTTCTATTATTATTTTATTTTACGTATTTAGGAAAATCAAAATGGGTGTTGTGTCATTCTCAAATGTCAATCGTTCATTAAACCAAGTTTTGCGCCTTCCTTCGTGGAAAATTACAGGGTAATTAACATATCTTTTTAAGAGCGTAGGAGTATTTAATACTTTATAGTTTATCCCTTTATTCCACATTACTTTATTTTTAATTCAAGTTTTATGTCCACAACTAATTAAACTAAAAAAAGAAAAAGAAAAAACTAATTAAACTAGGGGATCATCGGTGGGTCGATTTTGGGCCAAAACCAATGCGGAATCAATCTTGATGTTCAGTCAATTTTATGGGATTTAATGGAATCGATCGATCAACTATTTTATTTTGAAAATTCAGATCCTACTACCCACATACCGACGGTTGGTTTGATTTTTCGTTTGATGCTTTGGTTCATCCCTTAATAAAATTATTACTCGCTAGAGTTATCTAAGCCTAATTAAATGGATATATATAAATCATCTATTAATAACACAGTTTGATGCCCACTTATAAAACAATAATTAAAGTATTGATAGCAAAAGACACTCAGTTGCTTGCTAAATCGAGGAGAGCAATGATGAACATCAATTGAGATGATTTGAATTGACCTTCGGTTGAAAGTCGAATGGCATATACATCACATATCCGGGATCTTTAGAATATTTAAATTCTCATATTTTACCTTAGTAAGATGTATCATTATTCTCTTTTTATAAAATTCAGGTAATACGTTTCATACACTTTAGGATAGTTGGTACAATTTGACCAATTTGTTGAGATGCATTAGCATATTTTTATATATTTATGAGGATTTCGACCTCTAATAACCTCCCATAGAAGAAAAAATGTGAGCTTGGCCAGAAAAAAAAAATCTTTTGAATTGTGTTACGTTAGTTAAAGATATTATTTAAATAAAATTTTACGTTACTCTTTTTTGTTTTTTTCCTTAGAATAGATTTTTAACGTTAGTCAAAGACAGCAATTAAGTTGGGAAAATATAATAGCAAAGGCAACTACAATTCTACCTTCCTTATAAGCTCTATAAATATTTATGTAGTTATGCCGCCGGAGAAAATATATTTACTTCTTAAAAAATATTTCATTACAAAAACAAAATTATTATATATAAGTACAAAATTACACAAAGCTAATCTACTAGCTAATTTCTCACAAATTTATCTCCACGACAATTCAA